>NW_006399995.1:3999733-4011462 GCF_000299155.1 Elephantulus edwardii | reverse complement strand
TGACTGGGGTGAGATGTTATCTCATAGTTGTTTTAATTTGCATCTCTCTTAGGGCTAGGGATTTTAAGCATTTCTTCATGTGCTTGTTAGCCATCTCAATGTCGTCTTCGGTGAAGTGCCTGTTCATATCCTGTGCCCATTTTTCTATTGGATTCTTTACCTTTATCTTGTTGTGTATATTTTCTCTTTCAGCTTCAGGAGTGATGGGCAGAGTATGCCCCCTGGTTGTCAAGGGAATTTCTTTCTCACTTAAATATGTTGCTGGATCTGTGCTCAGATTGTTTGGCGTTTTTGTTTGTTCGTTTTAGTTTATTGAGCTGTTTTTGTTTTGTTTTTAAATACTTAAAACACTTTCCACAGTCATTGCTAAAGAAAGCTTATTTATATTATTTATGTTGTTATTATTGCAACAACCTAGATATTGATGTATTCCAGTTGTGCAAAACAATGATTTGTGGTTATTCTCCAGGAAGAATGTGATTAATAACTGCTCAGAAATGAATTTTAGGACATATTGCAAGCATAGTAATGCATAATATTGCAAGCCTGTTAGTACTTTTTAGTGTCCTTTGTTATCTCTGTACTATCTATGCTACTTGGCTTTTCTAATACTAGAAAAAGTATATTTAAAATTACTAATTTCTAGTATATAATAATAGGAAATATTTCTTAGGGTTGGTCGTCTTAAATTTTAATGAGATTTTACATTTTTCTTCTAAGGGGAATATTTATTATTATTTTATTATTGGGCAGATCTTTTTTGAAGAAAGTACAATATTTTTAAACTTTAAAACTGTTTGAGTCTGTATATGCAGAGCATATTCATGTTCGTGTGCATGTGAGTGTGGGAAATGCTTGCGGCAATTGCAGTCTATGGAAGAAAGTAGAAGCATGGTGTGGTGCCTTTTTATTGTTCCTTCAGTTTCACGGATTCTAATTATAGAAGCTTACATCACCTTAGTTGATGGTGATGGCGTCTCTTCCCCCTTTGCCTTTTCTTCCTCCATCATTCCCTAACGATGGATCATATTTCTTAGTGCATTTGTGTCCTGCTGGTGGCTTTGACAGGGTTTTTCCGTAGCATGGTAGCATCATTTTATGGACAGATGTGACAGTTATATTCTTTTTTTTTTTAAAAAAAAAAAGGAGGAGAGTATGTGTACTCTGGTTTCTTTTTCTTCTGTAAACTAAGGAATACACAGGATGCAGTTTGAAAGCAGAAATTCCTGAGGGACATCAATAATTACGTGTCTTATAACTACAAAGGCGAAGTTCACATGTTCAAGTTAAACAAAGCAAGGTGGAAACACTTGCTAGGATTCTTTTAAAAGGGCTTATAAATTACCTTTTGATCATTGGAGCAGAACATCATTTACTCATTCATTTGTCAAAAGAGCTAACTTGCTTTTACTGTTTAAATCTGTATATTTACAGTTTTTACTTCAAAGACCAAATTCTTTAAAAATTAGTGTGACCTGTTTATTTTCTTTTTTTGACATAGATACTTAATTTTGTTCTTACTGCCTTTTCTTAATTTTTTCTAAATTTTTATTATATTTTACTACGCAGTTAAAGACTAGATTATATGACTTTTCCTAAAATTAGGACAAAATTTTTGTTCTTACTCTTGAGTTTTTTAATTTTGAGACTTATTTCTGTCTCGTAAGTTTCTGTAGGATAGAGTGAAACTGTGTCATAAGGTTTTCCTCTTTATCCTGCTAAGTGACTGGCGAGCTTACACTGCTACCTTTTTGTTAGCAGCATAATGCTTAAACCTCTGGGATGCCCTGGACTTCTTTTTTTTGATGCCTAGAGTTTTGTCCTGTGATAGTTTGGCTTTATCCATGGCAACTTTTCCCCTCTTTTTCTGTGTGCTACTGATTTACTGCATACAAAGTATATTAAGTTTCATATTAAGTAATTGGGAAAACCTAATCTTTGATATTTTATAAATGCAGATATAATTTCAAATGTGCTGGTTTATATTTCTTTTAAGTATACAGTTAACAAATTTTATCTTTTAAGTGTATATCATTTAAATTTTTATAAAAATATTTTTTTATTTTGATACTTTGCAAAGACAGTAAACATTGCTTTGTTTTGTTGTGATATGAAAGACTTTTTTAAAAACTAAAGAAGATGGCTTTTTTTTGTCTGTCCTCTAGTTAAATACAACTCAGCGGCCCTGTGAGCAACACATCTGAACCATGTTCTTTCTGTCCAGTGCCTTTCTCATTTCTGACACACTTAAGGTCATTGCTGCCGTCCCTTTTCCAGTCCTTCTTGAAGTTCTCATCCTGTCTTTCACTGACCCTCAACCTGCCCAAGTGTGATGTCCCTTTTCAGGGAATAACCCTTCCTATGAATAATGCCTGGGGAAAGTGGCCAGCTGATGGTAATGATTCCTGGACTACGGATCAGGGCTTTCCCTCTTACTGGGGAAAAAAAAATTACTTGAATTGGTGTGATAAGAGCAAACAAAATTTGTAAAGCAATGAAGTGAAAAATAGACTATTCATTTAATCATTTATTTTAGTCATTTGATAAATTACTGACTGATTTCTTCAAAGGGTATTTATTTCTTCCTTCAGTAATTAATTAGAAAGGTAAGTTATTGTTGCTGAACAAATTGTGGTTTAATACCAGAATGCTAGTCAATTCACATGCTCAGTATAGATAGCATTTGGCTGTTTTGTTTCTTTTCATGGTATTGTTCTACAAGGAGATTTTGCTTGCTAGATTCACTATACTTGTGCATGCTAGGGATAGCAGCTCCTTTGAGGTGATTGGTGGGAAAAGATGATGTCATCTTCACTTATAGCCAAGGCCAAAGTAAAGAGAATGCTCTTCCTTTATTGAGTTGTTATTTGCAGCAGTTTTAACATAAGGTATTAGTGAACTGCATTTCACACATAGGGCAGCATTTTTTAAAGCAACTAAGAGATGACTATCACTCTTGTTCAGTGTTAGGGTGTCCCTTTTATGCTGTCAGGTTGATTTATAAAAAGGAAGAAAGGATCTTTTCTTTTTATTTTGTTAAAACTTACCCTGTTAAGACTATACTTTGAGGGATCATTTCTATAGTTCGTTACTAGAGAAGTTTCTCTGATCGTGTAGAGCACCGGGAGGTTACTTTAGGTACAGAATGCTTGTTTTTTTATAAATTATCTCTTTGGAAAAGTTAGATTTGCACAAAGTGATTGTTTCCCTTTCTCAAGAGAAACAAATGGTAATATTTACATTTTCATTACTTTATACTTGAATATTTACTGTTTATTGAAAACCTACTTAATTAATTAATTGGAAAAATATACTGGTGCTTGAAAAGGAGCCTTGATGACACAGTTGTTAAAGCACTGAACCGATAACCAGAAGATTGGTAGTTCAAACCCACTAGTTGTTCACTGAGGGAAAGATGTAGCAGTCTGCTTCCATGAAGAGTTTAAGCCTTGGAAACCCAGTAGGGCAATCTGCTTTATCCCATAGGGTTGCTGAGAGTCAAGTTCAACCCATCAGCAATAACTTTTGATACTTGCATTTTCAGTATTTGGAGTTGTACATATTTTCCAAGTTTTATATTTAGGAAAATGACATTATGCTTACTTATATTTGTGAGATTTAATTGTGTGCTTTAAATGGAAATTCCACATATTGTGAATTTTTTAATAAAAGAAGTAATTTTGAAGTGTTAATAACATTTTGAAAATATGATTTGTCTTTGTTATTTTTCAAAGTAATACTCAATTTTACTAAGGTAAATTAAAACTTAAGAAAAACCAACATAATTCAGATTGGCAGTATACTGTTGAACAGAAGAATGACAGATTTTGCCTACGGATATTAACTCATTTTTTTGCGTGTATGCCTGATAATGAGGTATTTCTCTCTTCAGTAGTCAGAAGGTATTATGATACTGGTGTTAATGATACCTGTCTTTCAAGTACTATCTTTCTTCATTTAATCACTCTTTTCCAGTGCCCCACAATAACTGTTAGATATGGTAAGGAAGGATAGTTGTGTGTTCGTTAACTATTCCCATAATTTTGCTCTCTCGTGACAGGCATCATTACACTTTAATTAAGCAGAGATTTTTTTAAATTTTTTTTTATGTTAGTGTCTGGAGTAGGTGCCCTGTGGCAAGCATGTACATGAAGCATAAAGTTCATATTAGAGATTTGCTTTCAGACAGGCGAGGGTGTGGCACAATTTTAATGTGTTTTTAGAAAAAACAGGAAAATTTCTTTTTAGTCTAAGCAGTTTTATTCTTTACTGATTCCTTCTGAGGTTTGCTAGGCTACTTGTCTCTTTCTAGGAATTGAGACTTGGACTTCAGGAAAGCACCACCATATTGCATAGATTTTTATTTCTAAGAAGAATTGCTGTATTTTACACGACCACTGTTCTGCTTATCATTTTAAATTGCTTTGTTCTTACTTAAAAAATGAAATTCTTTTGTTTTCTTTAAATTTAATATTTGCATACATATTTTAGCATCAGTTTTAATATTCTTGATATTTGTAAAGATTCATTCCAAAGGTTACCTTTCAGAACAGTTATTTGAGAAACAGCAAGCTTTAGAAGCAGAAACCCCTGAATTAATGTTACAAATAAATATGACAGCTGAGGCTGCCTTATGTTATTTAGAATGCAAGAGTGTCTTACTAGAGCAGAGCTAATTGTTGTCCTTTGGGAGGACAAGAGTGTGCTAAATTTGAATAATAATATAAAGAAATACGGCTTCCCAAATACAGCTGTTAATCAATGCACAGAATTAAAAATAAAAATTGATTTATTTTTTTTTAAACTGAAATAGTGAGGATCCTTAAGCTAATTTTTCCTCAAAGCATTTAGCTTGCTGACGTGTTTTATGTGGGGTGGGTGTGTGTTTGCTCTTTGGGCTTCATCTGCAGATACAGTGGCCAATTGATCTAATGCAGTTTCTGAAGGCTTTCTATACAGGTGATGTCATCCTTTTAGCTCTATTCCCCTCCCACTCTCTTTCCTTCTTATTAGATATTTCATCTTACTGCAGAGCATAGAATCAATAGGAGCTTCTCCTTAGGGAGCTGCTGTGAAACAGCAAGGACAGTAGGAATTGAGACACCAACATATAGGCTTGCTTTAGCAGAAGATATAGTATTTTTGTATCATATCATATATAAATTTTCAACCCGAAAAGCTAGACTTAGATTCACTGAAATGCCTTACTGATGCATTAAGAAAGAAGCAGTTCTGCAGAGCTGTAAATACTGTATGCATGAAGAGAAAATAACTTGAATTTTGGAGATCACAGACATTTTACAGGACAAACCTGTTAGAGTATATATCTTCTAACTACATTTGATCATCGGTTGAATTTTTTTAAAAAACCACCTCTGGTGGTTAAGAATATGAAGAAGAAACTTTAATCTTTTTGTTTGCTCTGATGCAGAAGAATCACTGCAGTGCTTGCTCTACAGAATGAAATAAGTTGAAGAAGAGACAAAGCTGTATTACAAAGGAAAGGATTTGCAGAATCAGGAATACAGATTTGATGCATGTTGCCTTATTTGCTTTAATTGCTACAGTATTAACTGTTGTGCTACCACTGTGCATGTTTGTACCAGGTGCCTGAGGACGCATTTATATATCTGTGTGTTCTGAGCCCGAAATATAAACATCTTGATTTTACTGTGATTTACTTATGAAAGTGAACATTTTGATGGGAACTGTTACAATATTTAGAACAATACTCTATGCTACTGAAAGCTCCTAATTTCACTTTGAAAGAGGTTTTGGAGACTCTACCTTTATATATTACTTTGATGGTTTATGATTTGTAAAGAGAAACTTAGCAAGATTATATCAATATATTCAGCATTGCGGCTCTGCTTTGAAAAAGAAACTACCCTTTCCAGCCCAGGAAATGGCTTTTCTTGTTCGCTGTTATGCCAATTGTCTTCAACCATGGGCCTCCAAAGTAAGTCATTGTTGTTTTTTTCCCCTTAAGACTTATATAATCTAGATGTTTTTAAATTTTACTACTGTAAATTGTAAATAAGCTTTATTATGCTTTTTGAACTTTAAGAACTACAAAACAATCTTTCAGCCACATGGCCATTTTTATTTTTTATTTAAATAAATCACGAATGGACCTCTAAGAGGATTTGAAAAGTACCTTTTTAATAATCTATAGACTTGAAATGCACTGCATTTGAGGTGTACTCTCCTTAGGCTGGATTGACATTTGGTTATGGCTACACTTTTACATGATCATACTATTTTACTTGAATGTATTGTATTACCTCATTTTCTTTTTTTTAACCTCATTTTCTTAAATGATTGATGTATTTAGCTGTTAGTCTAACCTCTAGTTTATATCAAACAGCATTTCCACTGATAATGGAATGATCAGATAAATTATAATTGATTTGTCTTTTATGAAAATTGGTTAATAAGCAGTGAAATAATAGGAAGAAACTACTTGTCTTGAAAAGTAATTCTATGAAAATAGTCTAATATCCTTAAAGCACATGTTTACTAAGTAGTGGTAGCATATTGAGACTGTTTAAGGTAAGGTAATTTATTATACTTTCCATTTTAAAGAAATTATATTCACTCACAAAAGAATAGAGTTCTTTTACTACACAAAAGAACATGCTTAGTCTAGGGAAAAATACACAATATAATTGAATAAATGTGTTCACATTTGTTATTTCTATAATTACTACTTACCATCCTGTCATGTGTTTGTTAATTTTAAAACAAACACAAGTTTTAGTTTTGTAAAGCTATTATTTTATAAAATACTTTTCATTATTTTAAGATTTCTTTATGATTGAAGAAAAGCATAATTGAGACACTTGTTAAAATAATCTGAAAATCATGTCTTTGTTTAAAGGTTACTCTGTTGGTACTGATTAAGGGGAAAATAACACTATAATAGCTCATAGAGTTTTTTTATCTATCTAAACTCATAGCATATATTTCTTTAAGGCATCTTCAAGAAGTAAATTTCAGGTCACTGTCCATTTGCCAAACAGCTGACTGAAATATAAAGATTAGGAAAGGAGCCTGGGTACACAATATATTTGTGCTGTTATCTCCTTATACAGTGGTGGCAGCATTAATGCAGATGCCACCTGTCGGCCCCAAGCATATCTGCTGCTTGACATAACTAAGGCTTAAATCGATGTGATAGAAGGGTGTTGGGTGAGACTAGGGTATTTTGATTTGTTTTTAAAGTATTTAAACATATGAGAATTATTTTGTGACGTAGCAATAAAAACTAACCTTTGAAGGCATTGATAGGCAACTTGTGGTAAAAGATTTACCCATTATGCAAAAGCCATTAAAGATGTTAAAGATCCAGTTCTAAGATTTTGTCACATGCTAGAAAATATTATCTAAGCAGATTGTGTTGATTGGTGCTTTATGTTCTAAATTAGTGTAGTAATATTTGTCTCCCACAGAATTTCTTTCCCTTGTCTGCCATATACCTAAAACGTATTGCCCTATTGAGTGGATTCCTGCTCAGAGTGACCATACAGATATGGAATTTTAATTCTGGATTATAATAAGACACATTAATATTACTAATTATTCATATTGCTACTTTTCATTTTTCTAGTTTATTTAGTCCATACTACAACTGGCCTTTCACAAGTTAAATTTTTCGTGGTGAAAATAAAACAAAATGTGAGCCATTTCAGTAACTTCCATATGAATACATTCTTCAAGTTGTCCAACCCTTTTCACAATCCTTTTCTAGATCATTCCACCACCATTAACATAACCTCATGACCCTAGTTCTTTTCAGTGAATATGTATGAAGGAGGTAAACACTAACCCCTGGTATATTCCATGTGCTTTTTCATGTATTCACCTTTAAAAATTGCTGTTGTTAGTTGCCATTGAGTTTATTGTGAATCCTGGCAGCCTTGTTTGTGCAGAGTAGCAGAGTAGAACCGTGCCATAGGGTGTTCAGGGTCTGACGTTTCCAGAAGCTGATTACCACGTCTGGCTTTCAAGGCTCCCTGGGTGGTTTCCAACCACCAGTCGTTTAGCTAACAATGGCATTTGACCGCTTGCTCCAAATTATTAGATTTAATGTAAAATAATAAATCCTAAGTCATCTCCTTTGAGCACTTTAAAAAGGTTGATCTACTCTTCTGCCATCCAACATTTCTAATGAGAGGTCTGTGCTCATTGCAGATTTTGTTGCTTTGTTAAGAACTGTTTTTCTCGTTGTTAGAAGTTGGTTATGTTTTCTTTTGGTTTCATTTTTGGTTTTGATTCTAGGTGCTTTGAAGCTTTGCCATACATTATCTGGTTTATATTTTCCTTCTTGGCACATGGGTGACTCTCAGATTAACATTTGCCTTTCTCAGATGTGGGAAATTGAAGTGTCTTCATTTTTTTAATCTCTCCAGATGTTGGAAATTGGAATCTGTTAGTATCTCTATAAACATATGGTTCATACTTGATTCTTACTCTGATTTATGCTCAGCTTGATCTGGCACACTAATTGTTTTTATGTGACGATTTGTTACTCAGTCTGTCTTTTAAATTTCTTAATCATTAAGTCAATTTCTGCTATCTTTTTAAAGTGATTCTAAACCTATATACTGTTTTTTAAAACCACCCATTTTTTTTATTGCTTGTTTACATTTATAGATGAAGTTTTTTTATTCTTTTATTTTAATCTCTTAGTTGTGTTGTGTTTGATTGTTTCAGGAGTTTGACATTCTCCTAGTGTCTCTTAGCTGTGAGCTCACCTGATGTGTCACAGTTGTTTGCCTGAACTACCTGATCACTGGGTGGAGCAGGAATTACCACTCTGGCTTCAGTCATTGTTCCTTCTTTTTGGTATCACAGCCACATGGAGGACGCCTAGTGGTTCAGTGGCTAAGTGCTTATTTGGTATCTAGAAGGTCAGTGGTTTGAAACTACTAGTCACTTCTCCAGAGAAAGATGTAGCAGTCTACTTCTATGAAGATGACAGCCTTGAAAGTGTGAACTTTCCATTTTCTCTTATCTCTTACTGCATTCTTCCATTTTCTGTAGCTACTCTGGGTTCCTTATTTTTCCACACGTATTCCAGATATCTTCATACAGATTTCCACTTCTATCAATAAATCTAACTGTACTTATTAGTTGTCAACAAATGGACTCATAGCATCACCTACAACAGAACTGTATACAACAAAACTTAAGTCCTACCTGATCCTACACTAGCCTCACAATCTCGACTGTGTTTTTGACAATCGTAGTAACTCTTACCATTCATTCTCCTAAGGAGCTTCCTCTTCTTCACTGACCCTCTACTTTCCCAAGGAACTGGCCCCTCCTAACATGTCCAAAGTATGTGAGACAATCTCGACATCCTCACTTCTGTTAAACACTCCAATTACACTTCTTTCAAGACAGATTTGTGTGTTCTTAAGACTGTCCATAGTCACACTTGATTGTCTGTAAACATTTTTTTCCCATTATCACAATTCAAGGACATCAATTCTTCAGTCTTCCTTTGTCCTACTTTCATATGCATATAATTTAGTTGCATATGAAATAAAACACAGCATATTTTAGGAGGATTGTATGGAATCAGGCAAGGTTTCAATCTGTTGTACATAGATAGGGCTGTTATAAGTTGGACTTGACTCAGTAGCACCTCACAAAAGCAAAAAAAACCTTTTATTCCAGTCACAAAAAGAAAAATTAAATATCAAAGCTCACATCAAGTGCACCCTAACCAAAACGAGGCAACTTTGTCCTTTAGTGCTTTAAAGAGGTTATTGACACCATATTTGTCCAGTGCAATACAACTCTGATCTACATCACTAGTGGTGGATATGTTCAGACTTGATCATCCCCCAACGGAAGTATTGGCCCTGCTCCCCGTCCTTAGTGTGAGTGAAGTTTTTCTCCACTTATTTCATATTTTATTTAATATTATAATTATTAGATTCTTTTCTTTGTTGCTGTGACTCATTTTAGGTGCCAATAAGCCTGTGTTGTCTTTACAATCTCTGCTGTCAGTTGATTTCATTGTCGATCTTCCTCTCCTTCAGTTGTCTATGTTGTTACTACGTACTGTTAGCTACAACTCATCCTGGCTCTATGAACAACAAATCAGAACCTTACCCTATTCTACCTCATCCTCAACATCTCTGCAGTGTTTGAATACATTGTTATGTGTTCACTGTCAGTCCATCTTGTGGGGAGTCATCCTCTCTTTCACTGACTTTCTGCCTTTCCCAGATTGATGTCTTTTTCTAAGGACTGGCCCCTCCTGATAACATGTCCCAAGTCTGTGAGATGAAATTTCACCATCTTTACCTCAGAGGAGCACTTTTGGTGTACTTCGTCCAGGACAAATTCAGAGGCTACAATTCTTTTCTTTTCCTTACTCATTATTCACATAACTGAAAGTACAGCAATTAAGTACCTTTTTTCTAATTCAGTGTTTGTCTAACTCAGTTACATTTTTGCACTGTTGTATTTCATCAGCTCCAACTCGCAGCAACCCTCTGTGGCAGAGATGAACTGTTGTCATTCAGTGCACTTTACAGACATTACAGTTCTAAGGCATAAGTCATCCTTACTCACTTTCCAACTTTCTGATACATAGGAAGCAACTGAAAACATTGTAACTTGAATTAGGCATCCCTTGTGTTTTAAATTGACAAGATTATAATGCTTTTGCCCTTTGGTGACATTCTTAACAACAGAGTTTAGCAGTACAATGTGTCTTCTGATTTCTTGCTACCATGAGTGTTAATTGTGAATCCAAGTAAAATGAAGTCATTGACACTTGAGTCTTCGATTTATCTTGATGTGGCCTGTTGGCCTAGCTAAAAAATTTTTGTTTTATGTTGAGATATATCCTGCGGTGTTAGCTTAAAGTTGGGGTTTTTTTGGCCATTAATCTTTACCCCCCTCTGGTCTCCAGCTCCATTAACTGCAGATGCAAATCATTGACAGCTTGAGACTAGGATAAGAGAAAGAGTGCTTCCCATACTGAACAGGAAGACTTGAGGGAGACTGGAACAGTGAAAGACTGTGCTATTCTCACTCCCTCGCCCTTTCAGAGAGATGTTCATGACCTTGTGCCCCAGTGTGCCATTCTCAGCTTATTAGGCAAATCCATATTGAAGACTTAACAAATCTCTTACCTTCTTCACTCAGTGCTTCAAGTTGTCTTCATTTTCAACAAGTAAGGTTGTGCATCTGCATATCATAGGGTTGGGTTTTTTCTACTAGTTTATTTACAAAATTTGAATACAAATTCTTTCAATTTTTGTCACCCCTCCACCCATCAAATTTTATAACCCGATGATTAACCCCTCTTCCCCTACACATTCACATCCCTCTGCTTCTAGCCTCTCCCACCTTGGGTCCTTATACCCATTCTACAATGATGGTTTTATTTAATATTTATCCTTATGGGATTGATTTAGTTCACTCAGCGTAGTGCTTTCCAGTCCCTCCCAAGTTAGATAATAATTTACACAATCATTGAGAAAAGCAAACTAGGGGTTATAGGGAAGAAAATGTGCAACAATGAATGAATGAAATACAAGTTCTCTGCCAACCCTCGTCAAAATGTCAATAACAATAAAAAATAATTTTATGTATATATTATATATGTATACATACACACATATATGTATGTTGTTGTTGTTAAGTGTTGTTGCATCATAGGCTACTCATAGTGACCCTATGAATGAAAATCCTCAACACTTGTG
>NW_006399995.1:3998562-3999633 GCF_000299155.1 Elephantulus edwardii | reverse complement strand
GTCCTCAGTTTCAGCAAGCAGGTTTGTGTCATCCGCATAATGCAGATTGTTAATAGATCTTCCACCAATCCTGACGCCACACTTCTCATAGAGCCCAGCCTCCCGGATAATCTGCTCTGCATACAGGTTGAAAAGGCATGGGGATAGGACACATCCCTGGCTTAGACCCTTCCCAGTTCTGCCTCTTGGTCCAAGTATAGATTTTGCATTAGCATGATTAAATGTTTTAGGATTCCCATTCTTCTCAGAGTCAGCCACAGTTTGTTATGATCTACACAGTCAAACGCCTTTGCATAATCAATGAAACACAGATATACATTCTTCTGGTATTTGCTGCTTCCAGCTAAGGTCCATCTAACATCAGCTTCAATATCCCTAGTATCACAACCCCTTGTAAACCCAGTCTGGACTTCTGGCAGTTCTCTACTTATGTACTGTTCCAGTTGTTTTTGGATAATCTTCAGTAGAATCTTGCTTACATGTGAAATCAATGATATTTTTCTGTAGTTTCCAGACTCTGTTGGGTCACCCTTCTTTGAAATGTAACAAATACAGATCTCTTCCAGTCAGTTGGCCAAGTGGTTGTTCTCCAGATTTCTTGGCACAATTTGGTGAGCACGTCCACGGCAGCATCTGTTAGCTGAAATACGTCAACTGGTATACCATCTATTTCTGGGGCCTTATTTTTTGCTATTTCCTTCAAAGCAACTTGAACTTCTTCCTTCATCACCATAGGCTCTTGCTCAAATGTTATTTCATTAAATTATTCTGTATCTGCCAATTCCTTTCTATACAATGACTCAGTATATTCCTGCCATCATGTTTTATTACTTTCTGGATCATTTAATATTCTGCCTAAAGCATCCTTGATTATAGCAACTCGAGGTTTGAATTTGTTCTTCGGTTCCTGAGCTTAAGAAATGCTGAACGAGTTCTGCCCTTTTGATTTTCCGACTCTAGCTTCTTGCACATTTCATTGTAATAGTTCGCTTTGTCATCCCATGCTGCCTTTTGGAATTTTCTGTTCAGCTCTTTAGTATCTTGAATTCTTCCTTGTGCTTTGGCTTCTCT
>NW_006399995.1:3989965-3998462 GCF_000299155.1 Elephantulus edwardii | reverse complement strand
GTTCTGTTAAATTTTGCTATTCTTACTGGGGTGAGATGATATCTCATAGTTGTTTTGATTTGCATCTCTCTTAGAGCTAGGGATTTTGAACACTTCTTTATGTGTTTGTTCACCATCTGAATGTCTTCTTTGGTGAAGTGTCTGTTCATATCCTGTGCCCATTTTTCAATTGGATTATTTACCTTTATCTTGTTGTGGTATTCAAGTATTTTATAAATTATAGATAATAAGTCCCTTACCTGACATGTCATTACCAAATACTTTTTCCTAGTCTGTGGCTTCCCTTTTTACCCTGTTAGAGAAGTTTTTGTATGTGCATAGGGATTTGATTCCTAGAAGGTCCCATTCATCTATTTTATCCTCTCCTGGTTGTAGATTTTTCAGGATGCTTGGAAGACTGTTTATTTGTGTATTAGGACTTTTAGTGTTCTTCCAAGCTTTTCCTTAATAAAGTTTATAGTCCTTGGTTTTAGTCCTAGGTCCATGATCCACTTTGAGTTGATTTCTTTGTATGGAGTCAGGTATGGGATCTTGCTCGAGTTTTCTGCAGATAGTTTTCAAATTTTGCCAATACCATTTGTTAAAAAGATTGTCATTTCCCCACTTAACTGATTTCATCTCCTTGTCAAAAATCAGTTGACCATAGGTAGATGGACTGATTTCTGGATTCACAATTCTGTTCCATTGATCTTTGTTTCTGTCATTGTACCAGCACCACACAGTCTTGATCACCACAGCAGTGTAGTAGGATTTGAAATCAGGAAGTGAGATGCCTCCTACCTTGTTTCTCCTTTTAAGGAGTGCTTTGTTTATTCAGGGCCTTTTTCCATTCCAAATGAAATTAGAGATTGCCTTTTCCATCTCATTGAAGCATGGGATTGGTATTTGTATAGGGATTGTGTTGAATGTGTAAATTGCCTTTGGTAGAAAATGGTCGTTTTCACAATGTTAAGTCTTCTGTCCAAGAGTAAGGAATATTCTTCCATTTCTCCAGGTCTCTTTTTGGTTTTTATAGTTTTGTAATTTTAATGTTTTGTAATTTTCTTTGAATAGATCCTTTGCGCTTCTGGTTAGATGTCCTCCAAGTATTTAATCTTGTGGTTAGCTATTGTGAAAAGGGTATTGTTTTTCTTAGCTACAGCTCTGCATTCTCTTTGCCACTGTGGAGAAATCCAACTGATTTTTGTATGTTGATCTTGTATCCTGCCACTTTGCTGAATCGGTCAACTATGTACAGTAGTTTTCTTGCTGAGTTTTTAGAGTTTTCTAAGTATACTGTCATATCATCTGCATATAGAGATAATTTTACCTCTTCTTTCCTGGTTTGGATAGCTCTTATTTCCTTCTCTTGTCTTACTGTTATCACTAAGACTTCCAATACAATATTGAATAAGAGAGATGATTTGATAGATCCTTTTCTAGTTCCTGTTCTTAAAGGGAATGCCTTTAGCCTCTCTCCATTGAGAACAATGTTGGTTCTCTGGTTTGGATATATACTATTTACTATGTTGAAAAAATTCCCCTCTAATCCTATTTTTTTGAGTGTTTTAATCAGGAAAGGGTGTTGGATTTTCCAGTGCTTGCTGCAGAGGGTCAAGTACTGCAGCCTTCAATATGGATTGAGGTTCAATATCAAGAAGACAAAGATTCTCACACTGGGCCAATTGGCAGCATCAGGATGGATGGTGAAGAAATTGAGATTGTTCACAGCTTTAGTTTGTTTGGCTCCACAGTCAACACTCTCGATACCAGGAGCCAAAAAGACGTATTGCGGTAGGAAAGTCTGCTGTTGGGGACCTCTCCAAAGTACTGAAGGGCACTCTGGAGACTAAGGTGCACCTTATATAGGCCATGGTCTTTGCAATCACTTGCTTTGCGTCAGGGAGCTGGACAGTGCCTAGGGAGGATAGAAGGAGAGTTAATAACTTTGAGCTGTGGTGCTAGAGAAGAGTATGGAATATACCATGGGCTGCCAAGAAAATGAACAAGTTCACCCTGGAGAGGGTTAAACCGTGCTACTCCTTGAAGGCAAGGATTCTGAGGCTTTATCTGACATACTTTGGACATGTTGCAAGGAGGGACCGGTCCTTGGAGAAGGACGTCTTGCTTGGAAGGGTGGAAGGACAGCACAGGAGGGGAAGACCCTCTATGAGGTGGATTAATTCATTGACTCAGGTAATCGGGGTGGGTCTGTCGGAGACAGTGAGATTGGCACAGGACAGAGCAGGGTTTAGGACTGTTGTACAAATGACTCGAAGGCACATAACACCAACAACAGCATAATGCCTTCTCATACGTTCCTTTCAGAGAGTCCATTCCTTTATGTGTTCCAATACAGTGTTCATTATCTGGCTACTCTTTTCCTTTTTTTTCCTGTTACGCAGTGTTTGTCTTATTTCACTTAGCAAGCCTTCCAGACACCCATGTTATGCAGTGTTGTACAAATTTGTTATTTTTCAGCTGTGTAATATTCTGTTGTTTGAATGTACCACAGTTTTTCTATCCATTCATTTGTTGACAGTGTGGTAGATAATTTTTTAATTTATATTGCTGCTAGAACTTAAAAATAGATTCAGGATGCCATGAAATGGAGAATTACATTGCTGATGTCAGATGATCTTGGCTAAAAGCATATATTACCAGAATTATGCACACTTGTATTTATTGATCAGTATAACTGTGTGTGGATCATACTAATATGCAGATAATTTTCACAACTGGATCAGTAAGCAGCATCATGATAAACACAGAAAAGTTTGATGTTTCATTTTATTTGTGCTATAACTAAGATCCATTAAAGCAGCAGTCAGCAGTTTGAACAGCATATTGCATAGGTTTAAAGCAGCCTCTTAGAGTCAGGTTGTTGATATGTACTGTTAAGGAGTACACGCATGACCCAGGCCATGGCATTTTCCATCACCTGACATAGCATCTGCAAATTGAACAAGTAAGGAAGACTGAAGAAGAGTCCATGCCTTTGAATTATGATGTGGTAGAAAATATTAAATATACACCATAGAGTACCAGAAGAAGGAGCTAATCCACCTTGGATGAAGTGCACCAGAATGTTCCTTAGAAGAGAGAGTGATGAGACTTCCTGTCATGTACTTTGAGCATGTTAATCAGTATACTCTAGTCCCAGGAGAAAGATGTCATGCTTAGTAAAGGGTCAGCAAAAAATGGAGAAGACGCTCAACAAGAGGAATTGACCCAGTGGCTGTAACAGTAGGTGCAACATAGCAACAGTTGAGGAGGCAGACAGTGTAGGACCAGCCAGTGTTTAATTTTGTTGCACATGAGATGGCTATGAAGTAAAGCCAATTTCCCAGCATCTAGCGACATTTTGTCCTATAGAACTACATCTTCATCCAAATTCAAGAGTCCTCCTTTCCCTTTTCTATACTGAAAGCATCTCTAGTGGACATACGTAGATATAGCACACTTTTTTTACATATATTCCTTGTTTAGATGAATAAGGATTGGCCTGAAATGTTATTTCTTCCACCAGCAGGATATTAATAAGAATACTGGAGTGGGGGGGGTGGGAAATAAGTTGAGAGTATACTGTATGATATGTTGTTGAAATGTCGTATGTGCCATAGAATCAGTTGTAACTCATAGTGAGCCTATGAAAAACATCTGAACTGTACCCTATCTTGTGCCATCCCACTATCCCTGATACACTTGAACCCATTACTGCAGTCCCTGTGTCACTCCATCTTACTGTCTTCCTCTCTTAACAATAACCAGGTAATGTGTCCTTCTTCAAGGACTGGCTCCTTCTAAATAGCATGCTCAAAGTGTTTGAGATAGAGTTTCATCATCCATGCTTCCAGAATCACACTCTTAAAACTGCAGGGGGTGTTGGAGAGAAGTACTCATTATCTCATAAATTGTCATTCTTTTATCCTTTGTCATCGTTCAGTTTTCAGATTCATAACAAGTAGTCAAAAAAAACTGTGGCCATGAATAAAACAGGCTCCTTTTTGAAAGATTTTTTTTTAACTCCCCCCTCAAAATTGCTTATGTTACGAAGAACTAACCAGGACAAATAGTGGTGTAACATTGTTTCATATTATATTTAATTGTGGGATGCTTTTTTACCTCCATTCATGGGTGAGTCTCATCTTTTGGAATAGTAGTTGTTATTGTGTGCCATCAATCCGTCTGCAACTCATAGCGACCCTATACACACATAGCCCTAACCCTTGCTCAATCCTGTGCCAATCTTATTGTCTGTGACATACCTACACCCCATTACCCCAAGTCAGTGAATCAGTCTATCTCTTGTGCTGTCCCTCCACCCTCCCAAGCATGACATCCCTCTCCAAGGACTGGTCCCTCCTTACAACATATCCCAAATAAGTCAGACAGAACTTAAGAATCCTTGTCTCCAAGAAGAATCCTGGTCTCACCTGTTTGTTCTCCTAGCAGTCCATGATAATTCTATACTCTTCTCCAGCACCACAGCTTAAAGGCATCAATTCTCTTTTTATCATCCCTAGTCGTTGTCTAGCTTTCTGGTGCATAGCAAGTAATTGCAAAGACTATGGGCCCAATCAGGTGTACCTTAGTCTCCAGACTGACATAGTTGCTTTTCAGTACTCTGGAGAGGTTTCTGACAGCAGACTTTCCCAACGCAATTTGTCTTTTAATTTCTTGCTGCTGGTACCAAGAGTGTTGATTTTGGAGCCACGCAAACTAAACCTGTTAACCATATCAATCTCCTCATCAACTATTATGATACTGCCGTTCGGCCCAGTGGTGAGAATCTTTGTTTTCTTGATGTTGCGCTTCAATCCATATTGAAGGCTGCAGTCCTTGACCTTCTGCAGAAAGTGTTCCAGGTCCTCCTCAGTTTCAGCAGGCAGGGTTGTATCATCTACATAACACAGATTGTTTATGAGCCTTCCTCCAATTCTGATGCCACATTTATCCGCATAGAGCCCAGCCTCCCAGATAGTCTTGTTCTGCATATAGTATTGGAATAGTATTCTATTGTAATTGATGTATTATGGAGTGGATTTTATTATTTATGTTGCTAATGACATGTGTTGAATGGTTTATTAGAGTTTACTTACTTGCTTTCTGTATACTGTGTATACAGTGTTCAGATCTTTGTCCCATTTTATAGTTTGCTCATTTTCTTACACTTGAGTTTAGAATTTTTTCAACTTCTTAGATGCAAATGCTTACTTTATCAGCTTTATATTTTGCAGATAAAATCTATTCCATTTCCTTTCAGCATGCACTTATTCCTGGAGTATCCTCTTAAAGGTTTTAATTCAAAGCATGGTTCTTCCAGGCTTACTGTGGAATTTTTGTACTTTTAACCAATGGCCATCACAAGTGCCTCTCAACTTGTCAACCTTCTTTTTAAGAATAAAGGTTTGTTGTTTTTTTTAATGAGAAAGACAGTCTTAAAATCCAAATAATTTTGATACATAATACTTTCTTTTCTCTTTCCTTCCACCTTTTGCCCCATCCTTTTGAGTACCAAACCTACCATCAGACAGAAGGAGAAGTTATGTGTAAGTGCATGTTTTGTTATTGTAGTTTTTAAATAGGTATATATACACACAAGCACACACACACACAGATAGCAGGGGACTCTGGTGGTATACTCTGTAGGGTATTGCCCTAACCAGAGAAGTAAAGGTGAAAAATTATTTATATGGTAACAGTTTCAATTCAACATGTTTTAAATATATATATATATATAAATAAAAAATTGTGCAACTGTGAAATGGTGTCATCAAACCTCCTTAACCTTAAGGATGATAGTAACTGAGTTCACCACACAGAGGCTAGACATGCCTCTACCCTCAGTTTTTTCTGGTTTTGACGTCAGCTGTCCCGTCATTGGCACTCTCTACTTCTCTTTGTTTTGATAATCTATTAAATTCTACATAATTTGCAGACCATAACTACAATTAAGTGGCTCATTAATGAACAGGATACAACTTAGAGTCAGTAGATGCACATCTCAAGATAGGAAGCATTTAGGCAGAGTCTCACTACTTCAGTGCAGAACAGCTCTAACAGGCCTCCTCTCATCACCCTCAAGATAGGCTCCTTTTGACCCTTCAGTTAGCCACTGGTGGTTCTGTCCTGGACCCCTTCTGGGTCTCTCATTTGCCTCTCTTTCTTACTCCTTTATCTCTTCCTCTCTCAGTCTACCTCTCTGATGAGAGTCTGACTATTCCAAAGTAAACATTTAATATATTTTTTAGTCTCTTGCATTTATTAATTCTTTGAGGACTAATTGAGGATAATGACTAATAACTTTCTCAGAGACCAATAGAAAGTTAACACATACTACAGAGTGAAGGTGCTTGTGAAACTTAATAATATTGAAGGCAAACAATTATTATTTTCTTAAATCATAGCCTCAGGTACTGCACTTTATTCTGTGATACTGCTGGCGCTTTTTTCTGTTTTCAGCAATCATTTTGTATGTACACATGCTAAGAGCTTAATAGTACAAACAGCTAATTTTTTCCTTCTTTACACCTACTTTTTTAAAGAATACTCCTAATATCCTGATAATTTAATATCAGATACCTAAATGTATTTGTTGGGAAGGCAGGCCAAGTAAGGCCAAGTAATGAAAATCTGTTTTGTAATTTTTCAGTAAACCTACCAATTTAGACTTACCTAATAATTTCAGAGATTACTAAGTTAGTTCTTAAAATCACCTCAAAAGATTTTGTATAAGAATGGAGAATTTAGGTTAGATGTGGGATTTTACAGCAGTATCGTTTGTTGCAGAAGAATTTCTAGAACTTCTGAAAAAGGGTAAGTTTGGTACTTAGAATAATTAAATTCTTTTTCTTCTTTAGCTTCCTGCCGATCTTACCAAGATGCACCTCACAGACAACCCTCATCCTCAGGTGACTCATGTGTCTTCTAGTCAGTCTGGTTGTAGCATCGCAAGTGACTCTGGGAGCAGCAGTTTATCTGATATCTATCAGGTAATATATTGGGATTTGTGTGCTGTACTTTTTACTTTTTGTTTGTTTTTAATTAATACCACAGATTTATTTATTTAAAAAACACTCCTTATCCTGGAAAATGAATAGTTTGCTTTTTATAGAAGGTAAGCCTGAAAGTAAATCCCATGCAAACATATTTTTTTATTATGCTTAATACTGTTAATCTTCCCAAAGCTCTGAGTCTATTTTTTGAAAAGTAATGTTAGATGAGTATTAGAAATGTTAGATGAGTATTAGAAGTCCTGCTGATAGAACAGTTAAGCACTTTCCTGCTGACTTAAAGGTTGGTGGATATAACTTACCCAGAGACTCTGAAGGGGAAAGATGTGGGCGATTGACTTCAGTAAAGATTGTTGTTATTGTGTGCTATTGAGTTGGAACTAACCCATAGCTCACCTGCCAGAGGGTTTTTCAGAGGCACTTAATCATAAGGAAGGTTATTGCCTATTGCCCATCCTTCTTCTGTGGAGCATTTGGTTTATATGAACTTTGTGTCTTTAGAATTACAGATTTTTATG
Source organism: Elephantulus edwardii (assembly GCF_000299155.1). NCBI lineage: Eukaryota > Metazoa > Chordata > Mammalia > Macroscelidea > Macroscelididae > Elephantulus > Elephantulus edwardii. The sequence goes on along the minus strand of NW_006399995.1, from coordinate 3,990,949 downwards.
AGTCTAAAGCAATTGACAGTACATATCAACAACAGTTCTGGTGGCTTTGTAATAAGGGAGTTGTGCTGCTAATACAAAGACATATGGTTCAAATCTTCCAACTGCTACACGGCTCCATGGGAGCAAGATGGACAGTCTCACTCTGAGCAATTTACAGCCACTGAAAACCCACTGGAGGATCAAATATGGGTTGATTCTGACTTAATACCTAACAACATCATGATGTTGTCTGTTGGTCCAGTATTGAGGATTTTTTTTTCTTCTTAATGTTGAGATGGACTCTTAATAGAATGCTATAGTTCTTCATCTTCTGCAGCCTTTATTTACGCTCCTCTTTGCATCCTCTGAAAACTTCCTGAGGTTCAGTTATGAGTAATTTATGACACTATGGTAATGAATAGTAAGTACACACATGATGAGCCTCTGTTAGCTGGCCAGGGTTTCTTTTAAGCACTTGTACTTTCCACTGGTGTAGTTGGAGGTCTTCTGTGTTTCATTATTCTTTGGATGGCGATCCCCCTTCCAATTTTATATAGATCTTTTTTTTCACTTCGAAAGATTTCTACAATTCATTCTACCTTATAAGAGGTTTCTTTTATGATTGAACACACTATGGGCAAGTGTCCTTGCCAAATATCCTGAATGTCAAAGGAATAACTCCCTTACAAGATGAACACAATATATTTTCATTTCCTAGAAAACAAAAAATTGCACTTGATGTGCCTCTTTTAGTCAAAAATGACTGCATCAGCACATCAGCAGAGAACTACCAGAGATACAGGCTGGGTTCAGAAGAGGTCATGTACTGGGGATATTGTAGTTAATGTTAGGTGGATCTTAGCTGAAAGCAGGGAGTACCAGAGGAATGTCTATCTGTGTTTCATTGACTATGCAAAGGCATTTGGCTGTGTAGATCATAACAAACTATGGCTGATTCTGAGAAGAATGGGAATCACAGAACACTTGATTGTGCTAATGAGAAAC
>NW_006399995.1:3984224-3989865 GCF_000299155.1 Elephantulus edwardii | reverse complement strand
ATTTACAGAGACCTTGGATTTCCATCCATTCATTGTTGCATTTTTCTCCCTGCCCCCCACCCAGCTTGCTCTTCTCTTTGAAAAGTAAAAGAAAAATTATTTCATTGTTATACAATCCCTCCCTCAAGTCCACTCCATTATGCAGCCTTCATGCTGGACTCCTGTCATGACAATAATACCTAATCCTATATATCTTTTAAACAGTTCTCTCCCTCATCTGTTTCAATGTAGTATCCATTATTTATCCCCTCTTAAGTTCTCCCTAACCCCATGTCAGTCCTGTTTTACAAAAGTGGTACTTTGCAATATTGGGCCTTTTGTGACTGAGCTATATTTCACTCAGCATAATGGTCACCCATTTTGTATAATATTTCATGAGTTCCTTGTTTTTCAGTGCAGCATAGTATTCCATTGTGTGAATATACCACAGCTTCTCTATCCATTTGTTTGTTGATGAGTGGTTTGGGGAGTTTTTAACATAACTTCCTCCAATCCTGATGGTCTTAATGTAGGCCAGATTTTCAGATTATTTGCTCACAGATTGAATAGATACGATGAAAGGATACAACCCTGAAGCACTTCTGAATCCCTTTTCAGTTGTTAACCAAAAAAGTCTTCCAAATTCTTAATTAACTTAGATAAATTAACACAGCCAGGACAGCATCTGTTGAAACGCCCATTTGGTATTAAGTTTGACAGATAGCAAAGTGATCAAGGCAGACTAGCTTAGAAGTAGGAAAAGTTGTCATCCATTTCAGAAATAAGTTCATTCTCATCGTGTCAGAACTGACTCACAGCTGACCTTTTAGTGGATTTTTAGATGCTGTCAATTGCACATCAAGAAAACAAGAATCCTTGCTACTGGACCAATAGGAATCATGATGATAGATGGGAGAAAAGATTCAAACTGTCAATGACTTTATCTTAACTTGGTTGGATCCACAGTCAGTACATTTTGTACCAGCAGTTGGGAGACAAGGAGATGTATTGTACTAGAGGGAAAGACTATAGTCAGGGCCCTTTCTAAACTTTTGAGGAGCAGTGATGTCAGTTTGAGGACCAAACTGCATCCTAGAACTGACCAGTGCATAAGGATGACAGAAGAAGGATTGATGCCTTTGAACTGTGGTATTCCAGAAGAGTACTGAATATCCGACTGCCAAAAGAACAAACTTATGTCTTGGAGAAGGTACAGCCAGAATGTTTCTTGGAAGCAAAGATGATAGAGCTTCGTCTCACATAATTTGGGCATGTTGTTAGGAGAGGTAATTCCTTGGAGAGGGACATTGTGTTTGTAAAGGTGGGGAGTTGACAAAGGAGAGGAAGACCTTTAGCCAGTTGGATTGACACAGTAACTGCAGCAGTGGGCTCTAATGTGTCAGAGATTATGAGGATGGCACAGGATCAGACAGAATTCAGATCTGTTGTTCATAGGGTCACTGTGAGTCATACTCAACAACACCTAACAACACAACATCGCACAAGCTTGGTGATGGGTAAGATGGGGATAGATTGCCCATCTTTCTTCCACAGAGCCTCTGGTAGATTTGAAATGCCAGGTAGGTGCCATCTTTGGGTTAACAGTGCAACTCCCTATAGACTGCACCCCCAGATTGCCCATCTTAAATACTGGACCCTTAAAATCCTATGAATAACAGCAAAACTTTATCTGCTACAATTCCTAAATATGAGACCTTCAGGTTGGGGGACATTCTGTATAGTTTGTGAAAAGCTACTTCTGCAAAGTAGAATCTTGTTTACCGACATCTTTGGAGTGGAGCTTTTACCTGACCTTTAGTTCCTGATGAGGCACAGTTCAAAATAAGGAGGAACACCTGCAAACTGTTAAAAATTTGAACATGGAATGTAAAAGTATGATGGTTGTTAAACGGGAACTTGTGAAAATGAGATGAAGTGCATAAAGGTTGGTATTTAGTAATTGAGCTGAAATGGATGATGCCAACAATGACAAATTGAAGAATTGTTCTGCATTTATTGTTTAAAAGGCTGACAAAAGTGCAGTGATGGGTTATTATCCACATACACAAAGAAGACCTGTTAATATGACTGTTACTCAAATTGATGCATCAGCCTCTATAACAGAAGAAGAATAAATGTTGGCATAGTCCATGAGGAGATCTGCTGCTAACCCAAAGGTGGCCACTTGCCTGGCAATTCGATTCCACAGTGGCTCTGAGAGAGAAAGATGGGCAGTCTCTACCTGGAGCCTGCTCCCTGAGGAACACACAGTTGCGCTTGCAGGCGTGCCTTGTTCTCCTGCTCCTGACTCACTGCTGTTCGCTCTCCCGGGGAACAAGTTGGTCAGGAAGCTGGGCCACAGCTATGGCTTTTAAGGACACCAGATGGAACCGCAGGTGGCCATTCACCAGATTAGGATTACCCTAACCAGCCGAAACGTAAAATCCCTGGAGAAAGTGTGTGCCAATTTGATCAGAGGTTCAAAGAAAAACCTGAAGGTGAAGGGGTCGGTTAGGATGCCTACCAAGACTCTGAGAATCACTATAAGGAAGACTTCTTGTGGGGAAGGCTCCAAGACCTGGGATCGTTTCCCAATGAGGATCCACAAGCAACTCATTGACTTGCACAGCCCTTCTGAGAATGACAAGCAGATCACCTCCTTCAGCATTGAGCCTGGAGTTGAGGTTGAATTCACCATTGCAGATGCCTAAATCAACTATTTTAATAAATTGACTATCTGTTGGTAAAAAACAAAACAAAACAAAAAAACCCCAAAAACCTACCGGAGCCTTTCCTGAGTTGTCGCTCAGGTGCTCAGTCCTTCCGAGGAAGCTAAGGCCGTGTTGGGGTGAGGCCCTCATTTCATCCAATGACTAGGCACTGCTTCCAGCAGCCGTCAGTGTAGTACCATTGCACCATGGCCGTCTCTGAGCTCGCCTGCATCTATTTGGCCCTCATCCTGCACAACGATGAGGTAACTGTCACAAAGGATAAAATCAGTGCTTTCATTAAGGCAGCCAGTGTCAACATTGAACCTTTTTGGCCTGGCCTGTTTGCAAAGACCCTGCAAATAGCAACATTGGGTGCCTCATCTGCAATGTGGGTCCTGGTGGACCTGCCTCAGCAGCTGGGGCCACACCGGCTGGAGGACCTGCCCCCTCTTCTGCTGCTGCTCTAGCTGAGGAGAAGAAAAAGGAAGCAAAGAAAGAAGAATCAGAAGAGCTGATGATGACATGGGATTTTATCTTTTTTACTAAACTCCTCTTGTAAAATGTTCAATAAAAAAATCTTGAACTCTTAAAACACACAAAGAAAAACTACTAGAGGGTCAGCTGTGAGTCAGTTCCATCTTGACAGCAGTTAGAGACAATAAGGTATTGGGTATATAATCAATACTCCTTGTTTAGTACTTAGGAAATTAGATAACTATACTCCTTTGAAATATAAGAGTAACTGAACACAGAGTTCTGAAGTGGTTTGCCAAGAACAGCAGTTCAGTAATATCTGGATATAATCAACTTGTCGTTTTTAGGTGCCTTCGATTGGGCTTCATTTCATTATAAGTTTGTACATTAGACCCAAACACTGCCCAATCCTGGGACATCCTCATCTTTTATAAGAAAATTCTAATACTAAAACTTGGAATTTTAACAGTGATCTCTGAGAAATGCTTTTATTGAGAATTTTTAAGTTGTTTTTAGGGTTGATAGTATATTTTGTGCTTATACAGCCCTTTTGATGTCTTTATCTTAACTAGAATCATGTATGGGTATGGCTATCGATGGTGTAAGCATTTGGCTGATGTAAAAAGAGCAAAGGCCACCTGGGGACAGCCATATGTGACCTTTATCAATTTCACAAAGAGCCACTGTCGCTGTCAACAGCTTAAAAAACAGAAAACCAATTTCCCCGAGGTCAGACATGTCCCCTACACTCCAGTACCTCTTTCTACTCATCTCAGCGTCAATCTTACAGCTTTATTGGGTCCAGAATCTGATGTGATAGCCCACAGACCACACAGAATCATACTGGAGAAGTGAAAAGGTTATAATCCAAATTAGCAAAATTTGGTCAGGACAGCTTCTAAAATGTGTTCCCAGATGTCTCAGTCTTGAGCCAGTGTTACTGGCTTTAGGATGGTGTTACAAAGCTCTTAGTCTTGCCAGCTATGGTTCTTCCCCCTTGGAGCCGCCAAGTTGTCCAATAAAGGCTCTTTGCTCCAGTTCTGTGACATAGCAGTCACAAGGCCTCTTTTCATGTCAGGTGTCTGGTACTCTGCTATGGCTGCTATGGCTGCGGCTCCCATAGGCCCTAGTTGGTCTGATACAAAGATCTCTGGTCCTGTAGGACAAGTTGCATTTTCTTGCTGCTACTTTTCCGGTGATGAAGTTTCTTCCTTTTCTGCTGATGAATTTTCCAAGTTTAATGAATGGCAAGACTAGCCAATCCCCTTCTGGATTGTTGACACTAGCCAGTCCTCTTATGGACAGGCTAACACACCCTACTCACATGCCTGCACATCAACATGGTCAAGTAAATGAATAAATAAGGGTGGCATTTGAATAATAAACCATAGCTGCTAACTTCAAGGTTGATATTTTAAATCCGCAGCTACTCAAGAAGAAACATGACATTCTGCTTTAGATTTACAGCCTTTAAAAACAACATGGGTAGTTCTGCTCTAGAGATATTTTGGGTTCAAAATGACTCAATGGCATTTGGTTTGGTTTATGATCTTAAAGAACAAAAAAAAATTCTGGTAGCAGAGTTTCTTAATAAAGGAAGCACTTATGTGTATCATTCTTAACTAATGACAGCTTTGTAATAGAGGCTTAATCTTATATTGGTTTTTTTATTCTGTCATTCATCACATTTTCTTTTATAACATTGTAATTATAATTTCAATTATTCACACATTTTAAAACAATTGCTGTAGATTAATATTCATGGCAATGTCTGATCAGATTCTTAATGTATATTGACTTTTCTTTTTCCCAACTAACCTATTTATTCATTTTCACTCCCTTCTCCCCATTGCCTTCCTATCCTTGGTCACCATTCCAAGAGAATTTTTACTTATATGTAAGACCTTCCTTCCCAAAAAACCCCTACCCAACACATAGTTGGAACTCACCTCCAGTGAGTTTTCAGAGGCTTAAATGGCACAAGAAAAGATTGCCTATCTTTCTCTGAAAGTACTGCTAGAAGATTTGATCCATCGGAAAGGCACCAGCTTTGGGTTACCAGAGCAACATTTTTCTTTTTCAGTTTTTTATGAATTTTAATGAAAATTTACAGACACTTTGGATTTCCATTCATTTATTGTTGCATTTTTCTCCCTGCCCCCCAGTACACTCTTCTGTTTGAAAAGTAAAGTTCCTCCATTGTTTTACAGTCCCTTCCCCCAGGTTCGTTACACTATGCAGCCTTCGTTCTGGACACCCATCATGACAGTAACACCTAATCACATATCCCTTTTAAATAGTTTTCTCCCTCATCTGTTTCAATGCAGTACACATTATTTATTCCATCTTTCTCAGTCTCCCTCCAATCCTGATGTCAGTCCTGTTTTACAACAGTGGCACTATGCAGTATTTGTCGCTTTGTGACTGAGATATTTCACTCAGCATAATGTCCTCCAGGCTCACCCATTTTGAATAAT
>NW_006399995.1:3961789-3971704 GCF_000299155.1 Elephantulus edwardii | reverse complement strand
TTGTGCTTTGGCTTCTCTATGCTCCAGTGCAATCTTCAGAGTTTCTTCTGACATCCATTTTGGTCTTTTCTTCCTCTTCTGCCTTTGTAATGACCGTTTGCACTCTTCCTGGATGATACATTTAACGTCCTACAACAGCTCATCTGGTCTTCACTCATTAGTGTTCAAGGCCTCAAACCTGTTCCTGAGATGATTCTGAAATTCAGGTGGGATGAACTCAAAGTCATAGTTTGGCTCCTGTGGATTCGATTTAATTTTCCTCAGTTTCAGCTTGAACGTGCATATGAGTAATTGGTGGTCTGTTCCACAGTCAGCTCCTGGCCTAGTTTTCACAGCTGATATTGAGCTTCTCCAGCAGTTTTTAAATGATACAGGAAATTTATTAACCAGTAAAATTCATTTAACAAATTTAGAGAGAGTAAAAAGATAAAAGAAGTAAAAATAATGAAACTCTAAAACCAAAACAGGAACTCAGAAATCTAGTGTAGAGAATGATGCTAAATATAAAATTAAATAAAACGTAAGATAATATTTTAAGTAATTAAAAAGTAAAAATCTTCCAACTCTAAGTTAACCTTAAAACTCACTCAAAGAAAAATCTCATTACTAATGAGTTACAACCAACTTATATGCTGTAGATGACACAAATTTGATTACCTATCTTTTTCCCCATATGTTGAGTTTGGGTTAGGAGCACAACTCCCTGTAGCCTTAGCCACCAGAATTTCAGCCTTAAAACAATAGCCAGAAAATTCAAACAGCATGAAGGTTAAGACAAAAAACAGGGCAACAGAGGTAACAAAAGGGAATAATTATAGAAATTGTACTACATTTATCTTATATAACATACCCTTTTTAAAAGCAGGCATATTATGTGCTGTCAAGTCGCCTGTAACGCCACAACAGCTCTGAAGCCTTCCCTGTCCTGTGCCAGTCTCACTGACTCGACATACCTACCCCCTTTGCCCTGTTTACTGTATCAGTCCCTATCCTGGATCTTCCTCTCCTCCATATGTCCCCCCATCCTGCTGAGCATGATGTCCTTCTCCAAGGATTGGTCGCTCCTGGCCACATGCCCAAAGTATGTGAGAAGGAGCTTCAAAATCCTAGCCTCCAAGGAGAAACTTGGTTTCACCCTCTCCAAGACAGACCCATTAGTTTTCTTGGCAGCCCATGGCATGTATGTTCAAGACTCTTCTACAGCACCACAACTAAAAGGCATTGATTCTTTTTCTATATACTTAGTCATTGTCCAGCTCTCTGATGGACTAGATCTCTCTATGGACTGAATCAGGCATACCTCAGTCTCTAGACTAACTATCTTTGCTTCTCAGTACTCTGGAAAGGTCCCTGACAGCAGATTTACCTAATTTGTCTTGATTTCCTAACTTTTAGAACAGTGTTGATTATGGAGCTGAGCAGGCTTTAACTGTTAATAACCTCAATTTTTTGTCCATCCATATTGAGTATGTTTTGTGGCTTGCAGAAATATTTATAACATGCATTATTTTTTAAAAAAATAGTTTGTATACGTACATAAACATGCATACCTCTTTCTCACAAAACCCAAGTCATCATGCAAAAATTGTTTTTCATAATGGAGAATGCTCATATCAAATCACATAGTGGTTTATTATTAAATAAGTAACAAATCCTTTAGAATCATGTTCCAGCCAATTTCATGTATATCCTTAACCATTACATAGCCAATGTTACCTTTGCTTTGCCTGCTAGAATTTGTTACTGCCAGTTAAACATTGTTAATATGCATACAAAACAGTATTAGATTGCCTTCTCTTCTAGTAATATGAAATGTCAGATAATGAGATTGTCAGTAGGTGAGGATCTTGTTATTGTTTAGATGTATTGACCACAACTCACTGACATTATGAATGTTGTTGTTGTTGATTGCTGTTGATTCGATCATGACTCATAGCGACCCTATGAACCAAAGGCCTTAAGCCTTCTATAACTATCGTCATTTCCCCAAGTTCATAGAATTTCCAGAGCCATGTGGTTTATGAATAACATATCAAAATCTTATACTATTCCCCTCTATCCTCATAATCTCTACCACGTTCAAACCCATTGTTGGTCATTAGTCTTTTTCTCCTACTCTCTTACCCAGCATGATGTCTCTTCCCTGACCCCTCCTGACAACATGCCGTGAAACCAAGTTTCTCCCTCCTAGCCTCTAAGGAACAGCCTGATTGTACTTCTTCCATGACAGATGTATTTGTTCTTTTTTCAGTGTATATGGTATGTTCGGTACTCTTCTCCAACACAATTTAAAGCCATTCGTTCTTCTTTTGTCATCCTTATTCATTGTCCAACTTCTAGATACCTAGGAAGCAAATACAAATACCATGGCTTGGATCAGCACACCTTAAGTAGATATCCTCATTCTTTAGCACTTTGAAGAGATTCTTGACAGCAGATTTTCCCGGTGCAGCACACCTTTTGATTTCTTGACTACTAATACCATGAGTGCTGATTCAATTTTTGCTTGATCTTTCATGATAATTGTCTTTTGGTCTAGAGGTAAAGATTTTTGTTTCCTTGATGTTGAGATTTCATCTGTTTTGAAAGCTGTAGTCTTTGCAGAAAGTGCTTTTTCTACAAGCAAGGTTGTGTAATCTGCATAATGCAGATTGACGAGTCTTTCTCCAATCCTTACACCACCTTCTTCTTCATGTAATCCAGAATCTCAGATGATTTGCTCAGCCTATAGAATGAAAAAGTATGGAGAAAGGGTATGTAAAAAGAACCATGGTGGCATGGAGATGGCCATACCCTGTCCTCTACGAACTTCACAAGTGAGAACTACCATTAGCAACATCCACAACACAAAACCAATTTCCATGAGGTCAGACATGTCCCCCCTATGCTCCCTCACCTATTTCTACTAAATTCTAATGCCAGTCCCACCCACTACTCTGTTACGGATTTCTTTGTTGGCCTTGTGGTAAGAACCTGTGCTGCAGTCCTAACAATTCAAATCCACAAGCTGCTCCAGAGGAGAAGGATGGGCAGTTTCCTCCTGTTCAGTTACTGCTGCTGAAAATCTGCTGGAGGGTATCTGTGAGTTGATTCAGACTCAGCAGTGCACAGTAACAGCTGCTCTATTGGGTATGAAATTTGTTGCTGTCACTACACAGATTGCACAGAAACATACTCATAATTACAGGGTTTGTTAGGGAAGTTAATAAGTTATAATTCAGGCTGTCAGCAGGGTACACTTTCTCAAACAGGATAGCTTCCAGAATTTGTAGGCCTCTCAGCCTTCAGTCCCACAGCTTTAGGCTAGTGTTACAAAGCTAGCCCTGCCAGGTTTGTGTTGTGGTTTTTTTTGGTGGGTTGTTTTTTTGTTGGGTTTTTTTTTTTTGCCAGGTTTTTTAAGGCTTCAATTTCTGAGTTACCTGTTGTTGTTGGGTTGCTATTTTTTTTAACAATCTTCAACATTGTTACCTTGAACTCCTTCCTTCAATATCACAGGTTCTTGATCATATGCTGCTTCCTGAAGTGATTGATTGATTAATTGTGGACCAATTCTTTTTGTTACAGAGATTCTGTGTATTCTTTCTATTTTGATGCTTCCTGCATTATTCCATACCTCACCCATAGAAGCCTTCTGCATTGCATGCAACTTGATTTTTTTCTTTAGCTCTTTCAGCTTGAGAAAGATTAGCCTTTTTTGCTTTTCTAACTCCAGGTCTTTGCACCTTTCATTATAATACTTTGTTTTGTCTTCTTGTGCTACCCTTTGAAATCTGTTGGGCTCTCTACAGCATTTCTTCTCTTTGTTTTAACTTCCATGTGTTCTAGTGTAAGTTTCAGAGTTTTCTGACATCCATTTTTGTCTTTTCTTTCTTCTCGCTTTTATGATCTTTTACTTTATGTATGATGTCCTTCCACATAAAAATTGAGGAGAAGTGTGGCATCAGGATTGCTCCCTTGAGGCAAGGATTCTGAGGCTTCGTCTGACATACTTTGGACATGTTGTAAGGAGGGACCAGTCCTTGGAGAAGGACATCATGCTTGGGATGGTGGAGGGACAGCACAGTATGGGAAGGCTCTCTATGAGGTGGATTGATTCAGTGACTGGGGTAATCAGGATGGGTGTATTGGAGACAGTGCGATCGGCACAGGACAGAGCAGAGTTTAGGGCTGTTGTACATAGAAAGGGTCATTATGAGTCACAAGCGACTCGATGGCACATAACAACAACAAACTCTACAGTCGAATTCCTGACAAATAAGCATGTTGTTTGCTAATTTTTTTTTTCTCTTACATTGTGTTTTACTCCTATTCATAGCCTCTAGACACCTGTTGCAAGGTTAGCCATGAGTCGTTTCCAACTCCCCAGCAGTGAGTGGGTTGGTTTTAGTAAAATATTCTGCCTGTAGTACCACTTTGATAACATTTAATATTGTTGCCTACTTTTTCTCTTCAAGTGAGAAGCCCTTACGCTAGATCCCATAGCAGTTAATGCTTCTGTTCTACTTCAAGTTATTGCACAGAGGCCTTAATAATGTTAAGGTACAACATTTGTAAAAAAAAAATAAATAAAAAAAAATAGGTACAACACTTGTTCTCTACTGGAATGACTGCATCCTACAGGCTTTATTTGGGAGGGTCAAGTCTTGTTTTCCCACTTTGCTTTTTATTGTGGTTCATTGTAAACTTGACACTTTTTATTATCAGAGTAAATTTGCAGAGGGCAGAGCTAGTATCTTACTGTTGTGTCCCATGATGAGTCAAGCAAAATGTTAGCACCTAGAAAGTATGTAGATTTGTTTTAAAAATTGAAGTGCATTTGGAAGTAGAAACTAATATTCTTTTCCTGTGAAAAAGCAGAGCTCTGTTTCATTCTACTATGCACTAGGAGCTTTATTCTTTGCCTGCCTGCCCTCTTGTGGAAATTATTAAATGGATCAGTGTGACTTCAAAGGCTTCTTGCCCTGACCATAGAGACAAAGAGGAAGCTTGTGGACTAAGTTGTCTGTGAAAATACATAAGTAATGCTACAATAGAAATGCAGAAAGGAGAAACACACTGAAAATTTAAGATTCTGCTGTAACATTTGTTCTAAATACGAAATTTGATATTTATTAATATATGTAACATAATTCCAATATTTAATAATGCTTCTTATAGTTTTATCTAAATACAAACAGGAAAAGGATATTCTTAGGTGGTTTATTTGAGGAAGGCCAAGTCATCAGAAAATCACTTCAGACTGTCTGCCTCACCCAATTATATTTATACATACACGCAGAGATACACTCTTAAGACAGAGTACGGAAAACATCTTCAAAGCGGTTTTACTTTTGTTTTATTGACTCTATTTGTCAGCTTTTTTCCTATAAGACTTCATCCATTTGTCATAGTGTTTTTGTGAGCCTGCTGTATTCTGGGTGTTAAAGAAAAAGGTTGTAGTTTAGATTTTCTTTGTGTCCTCTCCTAGATCCACAATTATTATTCTTATATTATCATGCATGTTCTCTCAGACTGAATTTTCCCCTGCATATATTTTTCTTTGCTCCATTTGTTAGTATTTAATATCAGTTGTTATTATTATCAGTCATCTTTTTTCTATAATTTATATTTCTTTTATATAGTTTATATTTCATTCATCCCTTAATTGTGTTTTTATTCCCTTTTAAATCCTTGAGAATTTCTTTTCGGTTCACCATTAAGATTTCTCATCTTGGCGAGCTCTGGTGGCCTAGTGGCAGGAAGCTGCAACTACAGTCTCAGAGGTGCACGATTCATATCCACCAGATGCTCTGCTGGAGAAGGAGGAACAATCTCCTCCTGTATCAGTCAGACCTGATTTGACAGTACACACACAAAAATAATGAAATAAAAATAAATTTTAAAAAAAAAAGATTTCTCATCTCATTCCATTTTGTCTGCCTATGTGGGTCTTTTTCAATTGATTAAGGAGCTCTAGTAGGAAGTCACACTCCTAACCCAAAGTTGGTGCCTGCCTCTGGCAGATAGAGGGAGAAAGATGAACTGTCTCTTGTCTTGCACCATGTAGCCTGTGAAACCCACAAGAAGGTTAGCTCTGATTCAGTTTGACTTGACAGTGATGGGGAAGGGAAGATTGAGTGCTATTGATTGATATTTTTACCTAGTTATGTTTTTACCTAGTTAATACATCTATTCCCTGCTTCTTCTTTAAGATTCTGTTGTTGTTATGTGCCATCAAGTTGGGACTGACTCACAGCTGACCTTCCAGTGAGTTTTACAGAGGCTCTAAGTTACACAGAAGGAAATTGCCCATCTTTTTTCCTGTGGAGCAACTGGTGGATCCAAACTGCCAGCGTTTGGGTTGGCAGCACAACTCCTTACTACTGAGGCACCAGAGCTCCTTTCACATAACTAGTTTTTATTGTGTGATGCGCAGTAAGGACCTGATTTACTATTCATTAGTCATGGATTTAGACTCTAGAATCTAAATAGGTTTTTTCCCCCCTTTTTATATTTAAAATTTTTAAATGCTTTTTAATATCTTTACATATTTTGGCTGTCTTTATTTTTTTAGTCTTAATTTATTTTTTTATTCTTAATTTTATTATGTCATCTTCCCCTTTTGTGTTGGCATTTGTTGTGTTCACCATCCATTGGATTCAATTTCCATCAATCATCCAGCCAGCAGAACCCTGACCTTTTTCTTCAGGGTTCCTCAAGTTACACCTTGCCATAGTCTTTTCACCCTCTGACCACCACCATCTTTGGCAGTTGTAGAAATGGTTGCTTAAACAATAAAGTTTTATTAAGAGTGATGAAAAAGTTTGGAAATCGAAAATAATGATGTCACACAGCATAGTGAATATAGTCACTGTTACTGAATTATAGAGTTTCCAGAGGCATGTTTAGAAAGTGGATGCCACTCCTGCTTCCAGTCTTACAGTCATCCTTGTAAAAAAAGAGTTAAGGGCCATTTAGAGATGGCCATATCTGATGTTTACCAGCATCACAAATGGGTGCTGTCCCTGCCAACAGTATTAGCAACAGAAAACCAGTTTCTATGAGGTCAGACATGTCCCCCACACTCCTGCACTTCTTTTTACTCAACCCAGTATCCGTCTTACTGCTCTACTAGGTCCAAAATCTGATGTGATAGCTCACAGACCACACAGAGCAACATTAAGGAGCTCAAAAGGTTATAATGCAGGTTATCAGCAGAATATCGTTAAGACAGTTTCTGAAATGTGCTTACAGGCACCTCAGCCTCAAGCCTCACAATTTCAAGCCAATGTTAAAAAGTTCTCAGCCCAGCCAGTTATGGCTCTGTGCCCCACCCTACACTCCATCATCCCTCCCTTGTTCTCCAGTTGTCCAACAAACTTGAGACAAAGGCTCTTAACTCTGATTCCATGGCGGATAGCTGTCCCAGCAGACTTGAGCAAAGGCTCTTAGCTCTAACTTTATGGAGCATAGCAGTTCCAAGGTCAGCTCTGTCTCATGTTGAGTCTCTAGGTTTCCAGTGTGGCTGCTATCTTTGGCTGTTCTCATAGATCTTTACCTGGCTGGTGCAGTAATCTCTGGCCCAAAAGGATGGATAGCATTCTCTTCCTCCTTCTTTCACTGGAAGCTAGTGAGGTTTCTCTCATTCTGCTGGATCCACTCAATAGCGAGGCTAGTCAATTGCTCTTGTGGATAGGCTAACATACTCTGTTCGCATATTCTTGTCCATCCACGTGGCAAAGTAAGTTAATGGATAGAGAAGCCTTTTTGAACAATAAGCTATTGACAACACTGTCCTTTTAGACATTGTATTTTCAAACTAAGGTCCTCATCCTCTTTAAAGATCTATTTTTTTTTTTATGTTTTCCTATTTTGTGCAGATAAGAACCCTTTTTTATTATAATCATAACATACTTCTTGCCTCTTTATGTTATGAATTATCCTTAAAATTGGCAATTTTTGTTCTGATTTTGGCAGAAAGAAATATATTGTGAAAAATATTATTTTACTGTTTTTTTATATTGCTTGGTTCTTTCTAATATTTGCTGGTGGTTGTTGTTGTTAGTTCCCATTTCATTGGCTAGGATTCAAAAGCAATTCCATGAGTAGCAAATCATCCTTTGCCATGCTCAGGCCCATTGTTGCACTCATTACTATGTCATTCTGTCTCATTGAGGGTTCTCCTCTTTTTTACTAAAGCAGATACTGTTAATTTCAACTCATAGCAGCCCCTTGTATGTAGAGTAGAACATCACCCTTTAGGATTTTCATGGTTGAGACCTTTAAAAAGAAAATCTCCAGGCCTTTCTTCTGGGGAGCCTCTGGGTTGGTTTGTTATGATTAATTTTGTTTGGACCCACAGTGGTTAGAACATGAAATGATAAGTAATTAAACTTCTTATTACAGGCTACAGAGAGTGAAGTAGGAGATGTCGATTTGACACGCCTTCCAGAAGGACCTGTTGATTCTGAGGATGAGGAAGAAGAAGATGAAGAGATTGATCGAACTGATCCATTGCAGGGTCGGGATCTTGTTCGAGAGTGTCTTGAAAAGGAGCCTGCAGACAAAACTGATGATGACATTGGTAGGAAAAAGATTTGTTCTCCTTAATAATCTTATGGCTTAATTTATGTGTTAAATATCTGTCTACATAACAGATTACCCCAAAACAGTTGCTTGAAGCAGTGAGGAATATATAGTATCTTGCAGTTTGTGTAGTTCATAATGTTAAGAGTAGCTTAGCTAGGTCATTCTGTCTTGTGCTGTCTTGAGGTTGTGGTGGGTAGCTGACCTGCAGTCATCTGAAGCTGGGCTGAAGGATCAACTTCCAAGATTTCTGTTCACCTGGCTTTTGGCACATTTTCTTGCTATGTGGGTTCCTCCATAGGTTACTTAAGTGGCCTTACAACATGACAGTTAACTACTCCCAAAGCAAACAATCAAAGATAGAATGGGGCCAGTGACACAGTGTGTTAGGTTCTAGCTTCATCAGGGACATATAATCATTTCTGCCATATTTTATGTCACACAGAAAAATCCTGTCACATTATGGAATAGGAGTATGTTATAATATGAATAGTGGGAAATACAAATATTGAGGTTGAGCTTGTAAGCCTCAGTCTAATGAAAAAAAATAAAAACCAACTTTGGTTACATTGAATTAAATTATCCTTCCCTATCCAGAAGATATCTGAGATGAAATAGGAGTCTCCATTGTCAGTAAAGTAGCCTTTTTAATTTCAAATTATGTTAAAAGTTAAAATTTTTATTACCCTAGCCTCAACATATAATGCTAATTTTTGCAAAGAATGAATTATTCTTTATATTAATTATGATACTTTGGTTGAGATGGTGAATGACAATAAGGATGCTAGTATAATATGTTCCTTAAGGAACAAAGATGATTTTTTTTTTTACTGTGTATTGTTGTGACAACTGAGATTTTTGTCCTGTATTTTCATATATAATAATCATATTACTGTGATTCTAATTTGAAGATGATCCGGGCTATAGTCTTCGCAATTATGTGCTATGCATCAGAAAGTTGGACAGTGACTAGGGTTGATAGAAAGAGGATTGATGCCTTTGAGCTGTGGTGCTGGAGAAGAGTGTTGAATATACCATGGACTGCTAGGAGAACAAACAGGTCTGTCCTGGAGAGAATGAAGCCAGAATGTTCCCTGGAGTCAAGGATTCTGAAGCTTCGTCTGACGTATTTTGGTCATGTTGCAAGAAGGGACTGGTCCTTGGAGAGGGACATCATGTTTGGCAGAGTGGAGGGGAGGTGAAGGAGAGGAAGACCTTTGGTGAGATGAATCGATTCTGTGACTGGAGCAGTGGGAATAAGGGCGTTTGAGATGGCTAGGTTGGCACAGGATAGAACAGCATTTAGAGCTCTTGTACATAGGGTCGCTATGAGTCGCAAGCGACTCGATG
>NW_006399995.1:3961103-3961689 GCF_000299155.1 Elephantulus edwardii | reverse complement strand
AGGGACAGCACAGGAGAGGAAGGCCCTCTATTAGGTGGATTGATTCAGCGACTGGGGTAATTGGATGGGTGTATCGGAGACAGTGCGATTGGCACAGGACTGAGCAGAGTTTAGGGCTGTAGTACATAGGGTCGTTATGAGTCGCAAGCGAGTTGACAGCACATAACAATAACAACAACAGTATTCACTAAATCGTGTTGTTCTACCTCCTAAATCATTGTGTGTATTTTGTTTGATTTTTAATAGAGCTAAGTTTATACATAGTAAAATTCACTCTCTCTAGTACAATCTTCATCCCTCATAGAATACGTCTATTATATCACAAAGTATACTTTTATCCCATTATAGTTAATTTCTAATCTTAGCCTCAGTCTCTGTCAAAAAACCTGTTCTTTGCCCTTAAAGTTTTCATTTTCACAAAGGTCTTATAAACAAAAAATTTTTAAATGATGTTGTTGTTATGTGCCGTCGAGTCGCTTGCGAATCATAGTGACCCTATGTACAACAGCCCTAAACCCTGCTCTATCCTGTGCCAGTTGCACTGCCTCTGACACACCCATCTCGATTAC
This sequence comes from Elephantulus edwardii, assembly GCF_000299155.1. Taxonomy (NCBI): domain Eukaryota; kingdom Metazoa; phylum Chordata; class Mammalia; order Macroscelidea; family Macroscelididae; genus Elephantulus; species Elephantulus edwardii. Next base: position 3,961,120 of record NW_006399995.1, on the reverse strand, counting down.
CCCAGTCACTGAATCAA
>NW_006399995.1:3912273-3948108 GCF_000299155.1 Elephantulus edwardii | reverse complement strand
CTAGGTTGGCACAGGATAGAACAGCATTTAGAGCTCTTGTACATAGGGTCGCTATGAGTCGCAAGCGACTCGATGGCACATAACAACAACAACAACAACTATAATAAGTTATTTATGTGAGTAAAGATCTCTACATGTGGAATGTTTCTTGCCATTCTAAAGACTGAAGTAGAAGTCCAAATTAGATTCAGTTTGTGAACATTTTCTAGGTGGAAACTGAATGTACATTTTTTCACTTTTTTAATAATTTTAATGACAGTTTAAAGAGACTTAGGGTTTCAAGTCATTCATTAATGTACTTTTCTCCCTACCCACCCCACCCCCAATTCACTCTTCTCCTTGAAAAGAAAGAAAAACTCATTGTTATGCAGTCCCTCCCCCCCAAGTCCACTCCACTATGCAGCCTTCACTCTGGACTTCTGTAATGACAAGAATACCCATTGTTATATCCCTTTTTAAACAGTTCTCTCCCTCATCTGTTTCAATGCAATATACATCATTCCTCCCCTCCTTTTTTGTCTTCCCTTAACTCTGATGGCAGTCCAGTTTTATGACAGTGGCCCTATGCGGTATTTGTCTTTTTGTGACTGAGATATTTCACTCAGCTTAATGTCCTCCATGATCATCCATTTTGCAAAATATTTCATTAGTTCCTTATTTTTCAATGCTGCATAGTATTCCATTGTGTGAATATACCAGAGCTTCTCTATCCATTCATTTTGATGGGTAAATGTGCATTTTTAATGACAATTATTGTATACTGATATTTTTTTAAAGAAATTTTCAAACAAAATTGTGATCAGATAACATCTTGAGCTCTTGAATCATATTTAATTACTAATTATGTTTTTAAATATATACATATTTTTATTAAATATATTAGGGGTTTTAAACTGTAGCCTAATAAGAATTAGACTAGTAGGCATTTTTACAAACCTGTTACATCAGGGGTCATTTGAATTTAACCACCATGGATTAACATTTCAGGTGAGGAATGTTAGATAAATTCTTCTTTATCTGAACCTGATCACTTTGGAGGTTATGGAATTCTGGTAACTGCCAGTATATGTATAATTATATGTGAGTTTGAGTATATGTATAAACTGTAGAACTTATTTTAAATAATCATGTCGTATTGCCCTGGTGATTAATTCTAATCTTAAACTGTAGCATTATAGTATGTATTCTCCTTATACTAGGATTTCATTTTTCTTACAGAACAATTACTGGAGTTTATGCACCAGCTACCCGCTTTTGCAAACATGACGATGTCTGTAAGGAGAGAACTCTGCTCAGTGATGATTTTTGAAGTGGTAGAACAGGCAGGAGCTATTATTCTTGAAGATGGAGAAGAGGTAAGATAGCAAATAAAAACTACATATTGTCCAATAGGAAAACTAATTTTATAGTAAGTACTTTATTTTCCAGAAACTTACATAAATCTTGACTTTTAAGATTTACACAATTTTTACAAAGAGTGGTGACTTTTAGAAAGAATGCTGTTTATCTGAACAGAGGAGGATTTTTGTTTGTTTGTTTGTTTGTTTGCTTGCTTGCTTTGCTTTGCATTCCTTTACTTTTTTGGCCTTAATTTTTATTTTCTAGCAAAAGACTTTATAGAGGATTAATGCTGAGTGAAGAATATTTACTGAATTCCATTTCTTGTTCCTTCTCAAATAAAGTTGTTAATTGTTGTTAAAAGCCATAGAGTCATAGACACAACCCGTAGCGACCCTATGAATGAAAGCCTTGAATGCAGAACATTCATCTTTTCTCCAAATTCGTAAGAGCTTCCTGAGGCAAGCTTTTTTGTAAGTGGATGCCACTCCTGCTTCCAAGCTTGTTTTATTCGGGAGATCCACAAAAACAAGGCCAAATCCAATCAGCTCACACCCTGTTGTGAGCAAGAGCCACATCCTACCCTCAACCCCAAACCAGAAAACACACCTTCACAGAATCCACTCATCTTCCCAGCCTAGAAATAGCCCCTTTCAAATTAAGTAGTAAGAGAATTTTCTTATAAATTGTTGTTTGTTATATTATTGTTATAATTGTTTTAAGTATTTGTTTACTCATTCTCTTCTTTTTCAAAAAAATACTATATATTAAAGAAAAAAAAATCAGAAAAATGTGTAGAAACCAATGTCTACAGAAGACTGCTGCTGATCAAGGCATTAATGTACTAAATTTTTGTTTAAAAGTACTTGGATACCAATTTGTAGGTTGGAGATGCAAAGGGATTGGAAAGTATTACTGCTGTTAGTAAAAACTGTTCTTATCAAATTATGATACATGCTGAAAATCCTTTGAACAATTATGTGTTGCTTTTTAGTTCTGCCTTTTTACATCCTAGAATGATCTATCACATAGGGCATGCTCAAAAAAAGTGTATAAATATATTTAGTATTAACTTTTTTTAAAAATTCAGGATAGTTTAAGTATTTTTGGAATTTTAAAACCGTACACTCACTCATTTTATCAACATGATTTTGGGTTCCAGAGAACAGGTTACTAATTGAAAATCAATCAATATTACACAGAAATGGATGATGATTCAATAACTTCCAAATTTCATCACTACAAAACTGCTAAGCCATTAAGAAGCATGTCGTAGCCACGTTGGTACATAATTCTTAAATTACAACCAGCGTTGTTATTTTCTCAAACCTCAGAATTAGTGACTGCTGGCATCCATATAACTGCACAGAAGTTAGATGATAGACTTTTTAATGATGTCATAATTGCTAAATGTCACGTAACAAGTAATGAATGAGCAGATGTATAAGAGAAAAATATACTAGACTTCTAACTTGTTTTCTTTTCTACCAGTTTATTTTAATTATTCAAAGTTCTATCAGTAATTTATTGACCCCTTCGTACCATTTATTGACTATTCTTGAACTGTTCTAGGTACAGGGATACAGTGGTGAATGAAAGCTGATAGTCTCAGGCTTCAAGTAGTTTACGTAATCCATAAGGCCCCTTGTGAGTGCATTTTGTATCTGTGTTAACAGCTATGAAAAACAGACTTTAAAAAGAAAGTATTTCTTGTTGCCACTGAATCCTCTTTAAAAATGACAGTAAATATCTCCTATAAATTACCTAAAACATCTGGTATAAGTTTAGTAAAAAGGGTTAGATATAAAAGAATAAATAAGTGATCTCTCGTTGGTAAGTAGACTTTAAAATATGCCTTCAGATAAAATTAAGCAATGTTTTCTTAGCATTAGCAAAGAGAATGTCCATGTTTTATTATGTTAGATATACTTTGAAATTCAAAGCTTTTGTGAAAAAGAGAAAAAACCCAAATATCTCATTGCTGTTGTAATTGATCCATAGCTGGACCCTCCATTTCCAAGGCTGTAAATTGGAGAGATTTCCTGTCATTTCCTTAGAAACCACTGGTCGATTAAAGCCACCAGAGAAGTTTGACCATTGCTATATACCAGGTCCTCTTCTAAACATTTCATATGTATTAACTCATTCAATTTTGTATCCATCATAACAATAAGAAAATTAAGCTCCAAAAAAGTAAAGCAAGCTTTAGTGGTTTACACAAAGAATATGTGTTGTAGACAAAATTTAGTAATATCAAATTCTTTCCTTTTTTTAAAAAAAAAATTCTACAACTGATAAACTGGTAAGTCTTTTTTTCAAAATAAATACAAAGCTTTCTAAGAAGATTCTTTAAACTTTTCTTTTTCTCTGTAGCTTGACTCATGGTATGTTATCTTAAACGGCACTGTAGAAATCAGTCATCCAGATGGAAAAATTGAAAACCTGTTTATGGGAAATAGTTTTGGAATTACTCCCACATTGGATAAGCAGTACATGCATGGAGTAGTCAGGACTAAAGTAGATGATTGTCAGGTAAGCATCTCCCTTTGGTCAAGCACAATTGATGGATTAAAAATGGCTATGCCAGTTTTTTCTTCCTCAAACTAAAAACTTTATTTGAAAACTGGATGTTTCAGAAGCTACTAGTTAATAAAGGCAATTGGATTTTCTATCCATCTTAAATAATTTTGGAATTGAGCAGACTACATGTGATACAGAGGTGTATATGAAGAGATAAAGAATTGTGCATAAAGATTTATAATTATAATATGCAATTTTTTTAAAAAGATACACAAACATAGGAGACTGTACCAAAAAGATGTTTTGTTATATTTCTGTCTACTAGTCAGCTCAGTCTTCTTTAAAATAAATACAGGAAAGAACCAGGAACTTCTGTTAAGTTTGTTTCTGTCTTAGTCCTGCTTCATGTTTTCTTTACATAGTGTCAGTTTTGAGAGAAGTAGATGTTCACTTCTCCTTTTACAGAAGAATTTAAAACGGATTTAACATCTTTGCTCTTATTTGTGTATGAATTATTTGTTTCAGCTCTGTTGTTGTTGCTATTAAAGACCAAAGAAACTGAATGAAAAAGAACTGATGCCACTTGATTTCTTACCTTTGTGCTCTGCTTTAGTGCGTAGTGATGTTTTTATGTACTATAGGTTCATTGATTGTCCTCATGTTACTCTTGGACAGTTTGTCTGCATAGCCCAACAGGATTACTGGCGAATTTTAAATCATGTGGAAAAAAATACTCATAAAGTTGAGGAAGAAGGAGAGATTGTTATGGTGCATGAGCACCGAGAACTGGACCGGAGTGGAACCAGAAAGGGACACATTGTAATCAAGGTGAGTGATTTTTACATAGGATTCTAGTCACTGATTGAATAATTTTCTTCTTTCCTAAAAGACTTTGAATCTTTTTGTGTACTGTCAGATAATTCAAATAAATATATAGGCTCATTTGCCCTTTTTAATTTACACTAAAACCAATTGTTTTTTAGTGGATTCTGTACATCAGAGATAGCTTATTACCATTTATTACCAGTATAGGTAAAGTATTACTTTGGAATATCTGATCAAAGTTTTCCTTCTCAAATTTATTCTATGATCTGGAGTTAATGACATCAGCAGTATATTGACCTGGAGTTAATTTCATCCAAACTAGTATTGTTTTGAAACAAGAGCACAAGGGTTTTATTAGTTCATAGATAAGGGTTAATGGCTCAGGTATAGATGCCCAGTGCTCCTCGGCTACTCTGTCATTGACATGGAATTGGCTCCTCTGTATTTTTAAAATCCTCTGGATGTAAAATAGGGCAGTTGCAATGCAAAGAGAGGAAATGCGTGCATGACTGTTTCCCTTTTCAAGCTTGTCGTGGTTACAATATAAGTAAAAGTGTCACTATTAAATACAAATTCATCTCTTTGTTTAGTTTATTTGATACCTTTATGGACCTCATGATTTTTATTAGTTTGTTTTTATTACTTAAAAAAACAATAGAGAGCTCTTTAACCCAGATTCCCAGCTGTTAACATTTCACTGCATTTGCTCCTTTATCATCAGTCTCCAAACCATTTGAAACCTCTCTTATTACCTCATTAGTAGTAAATACTTCAGTATGTGTTTTCTAAAAAACGAGAACACTTTCTTCATCATTACCATGAAACTACAAGTTAGGAAGTAAACAAAGATTAAATAATACCATTCAACCCAGACACTGGATGGATTTCACCATGTGTCCCAACGTGTCTCTTTTCTCAGTCTGGCCCCAAGACCTTACTTATCCTGTGGAACTCGAGTTATATTTAGTTGTCATGTCACTTCGTTGTCACTTCGTCTTACTTTACTCTAGAACAGTTTCTTGTTCTTGTATTTTGTGTGTATGTGTGTGTGTGTGTGTGTGTATATATATATGTATATGCTTGTATTCAAGAAAACGGTCTGTAGGATGGCCCTTAACTTGCATCTGGCCAGGTTTCCTAATGACTAGGAATAAATCATCCTTTTCTGCAAGAATTGCACAGAAAATGGTGTGTGTTCTTCGCAATACATCACATCAGGAAGCACACAATTTTGACTTACTGCTAGTGAAGTTAACCTTGATAACCTTGTCATATTGGTGTCTTTTTTTTTTTTTATTACTTCATTCATTGTCATTGTTCTGTAAAGGGAATGCTATTAATTTATTTTTATTGTTATGGACTCTGTTGTATTCTTTTACTGTTGGTATCAATGTTTGAATTAACCCAGATCTGGCCCTCTTCTCTCTGACTCTTTTTTTTTTTTTAGTTCTATGAGGTTTGATGTTTGAGTCTTTTGTTTGTGTGGTGGAGTGGGTTTTTTTGGTTGTGTGTTGGGGTTTTTTTTTGTTTTGTTTTTAGGGGGGGGTTCCTTTCTCTTTGAGCACTTATTATCTAGTAAAACATAATGTTCCAGTCGCATCGTTTTCCTGTAGCAGCCCTGTTGTCAGCCATTTCCATATCCAAAAGCACTAATTACTTTTATAAAGAGATAGTATTTGGAAACCAGAATAGAGACCTTCACTATATTCATTAGTACTTGGGTGACATTGTTCCTAGAGTCTCCCAATGGAGCTGGAAATGAATTTACATATATTTAAATATATTTCTAAATATATATAAGGAAGCGCTGGTTGCTTAGTGGTAAGAAGCTGTGCTGCAATCCCAAAGACACATACAAGCTGGTCCAAGAGAGAAAGATGGACAATCTCCCATGCAATTACTGCCTCTGAAAGCTTACTAGAGGCTGAGCTGTGAGTCAGTTCTCATTTGAAGGCACTTCTTGCCACTAGGCCATCAGAGCTCCCTACAAATATATATAATAAATTTATTTATAGATAAATTTCTGCTTTCAAAATTCCTTCTGCTAAGATCTATCCGGGATCTCTCCAGAATACTGAAAAGCAACAATCTAAGTCTGGAGACTAAGATGTACCTAATCTAGGCCATGGTCTTCATAATTACTTGCTATGCATCAGTGAGCTGGACAATAACAATGGATGACAGAAGAATTGATACCTTCAAATTGTGGTGCTGAGGAAGAGTTTTGAACATACCATGGACTGCCAAGAAGACATATAAGTCTGTCTTGGAGAGGGTGAAACCAAGTTTCTCCTTGGAGGCTAGAATTTTGAAGCTCCATCTCACATACTTTTGGCACATGTCCAAGAGAGACTAGTACTTGGAGAAGGACACCTTGTAAGAAGACAGTGAAAAAGTAGAAGACCCCAGATTAAATGGATTGATACAGTAACTGGGGTAATGAAGGTTGTTGGTGTGTTGAAATTAGTGAGACTGGCTCAGGACAGGGCAGGGTTCAGAGCTGCTGTACATAGAGTCACTGTCGGACTCTGTAGGTGACTCGATGGCACAAAACAACAAAATTAGTTGCAGACCAGTCATAAGAAGTGCCAAGTCAACATTTTTCATATACTTGATTTGCTGTATAACTCCATAATTTCCAACATCGACAATCTCTCATTCATTCCTTTCCCTCACTCTCCTCTGTGCCCTTTGCGTTCAGTGGTTCGCTGAAAGGTGTGCTGGAGACTCATACCCATCAGAGGAATGAATGACTCATTTGGCTGTAGGTAAGGAGGCCAGTTTTGGTTTGCAGAGACTGGTGAACTTTGTAGAGTATAAGTTGCAATGCAACTGGAAACCATGTCTTAAAAAGAACTAGCACTGAGGTCCCATTAGTTTATATAAGCCTCTAGTATGGTAGCACCTATAGCCCACCATAATCCTCTCTTCTTCATACAATAAATACTTCAGGACAAAATAAACCATTCATTATTGCTCAGCAAAGCATTTTAAATTATAAGCCACAGAATTTGTTAAATGTGTGCATTGAAAATACATATTCATCTCTAACTTTTTCTGAATAAAACAGTCATGATTTCACACCAGTACTTACCATCTCAATCTTACACTACAGGGTTATTTTAAATCTTGTCTTTTCCTTTGTAAATGCCTTCTTTAGCTGTAGGTCTTTTATATACTCAGTATATTCATTATATACTGTTCATTTTGTTGAGGCTATACCATGCCAATATGACCATGCCAACTATCTCTTTCCCCAACCTCCTCTGTTTAATGTCTTCTTTTTTTGAAATACCTTATTTCTGAGCCCTACTTTAGTGATTCAGCCAGTCGGCCTTGAAGATGTTGATCAGTTCCTAGCTGTAATTTAACTAAGTTGCTTTTGTGTACCATCGAGTTGGAACAGACCCATAGCTGACACTGGGGTGAGTGTTCAGAGGCAAGGAGATTGCCAGTCCTTCTTGCACAGAGCAGCTAATGACCTCAGAGGCACGGGAGAGATTGCCCATCCTTCTTCCGTGGAGCAGCTAGTGGCCTCGAACTGCATGGTTTCGGGATTACAGCTCAGCTTCTTGAGACTAAGCCACCAGAAGCAACCTCAGTCTCAATGCTTGAGATGCATGCAGTTTTGTATTCTTAGGTTTAAAGAGGTTTAAAGTATTTTGGAGGGTTGAAATGAATAGAAACTATTATTGACCCTTAAAATCCTTATGAAGAGCCTTATTTTTAACTTTTTCCCAAGCTGGACAATGACAAGGGATGATAGAAGGAGAATTGATGTCTTTGAGCTGTGGTGTTGTAGAAGAGTGTTGAATATACCATGGACTACTAAAAGAACAAACTGGTTCAACCTGGAGAGGGTTAAACCAGGCTGCTCCTTGGAGGCAAGGATTCTGAAGCTTTGTCTGACATACTTTGGACATGTTGCAAGGCGAGATCAGTCCTTGAAGAGGGACGTCATGCTTGGGAGGGTGGAGGGACAGTGCAGGAGGGGAAGACCCTCTATGAGATGGGTTGATTCAGTGACTGAGGTAATGGGGGTGAGGGTGTCAGAGAAAATGAGTAGGGTTTAGAGCTGTTGTACATAGGGTCTCTGTGAGTTGCAGGCAACTTGATGGCACACAACAACAGCAACATAAAGAAAGTATACTTACATGATTTTTTGTTGTTGATTGCCATCGAGTTGAGCATGACTCATAGCAACCCTGTGAGAAAAAGACTTGAAGCCTTTCTCTAACTATCTTCATTTATCAAAGTTCATAGAGTTTCCAGATGCATGTTGTTTAGGAAGTGGATGCCACTCCTTCCAAATATGATTTAGCAAAAATCAATTAAAATTCTTAAAAATAAACTTAGATTAAAAAATTTTAATAACTGAATAGTGAGTGAGTTTGGGTAAATTTAACATACTTAAATTTGAGGTAATGAACAATATTTGGTCTATGTCAAACTTAAATTTTATATATAATTATTAAGGGCCTGGAAAGGTTAATACATTTTAATATTGATTCAGACCTTAAAAAGAAACAGTAGGGAAATAATTTACTCCACCATATAATTTTGGAGCTAGGAACTAATTAAAACTCTTGAGTGAATGTAAAAACTAGAATTTCTGGTTCCTCTCAACATGACCTAGTATGAGGAAGCAGTAGAAAATCTCTCTAGGAACTTGCAAAATTAGTAAAATAGTTTATTCTGAATTGATTTGAGATTCCTGTAGCCTGTGGCAGGGCCGAAGCATATGTGGACTTAATTTGGAGAAAATTTTTTTTTTGGTTGGTTGGTTGGGGCTTTTTTTTTTCTTTTAATAATTTTAATGAACATTTACAGATATTCTGGATTTCCATTCATCCGTTGTTGCACTTTTCTCCCTGGCAAAATCTCCCCCCCGCACCCCTTCCACCTCCCCAAGTAAACTCCACTATGCAACCGTAATTGTAGACTCCTGTGATATTTCTTTTCCTTTTTAAAAAAATATCTATTCCTACTTTTGCCTTGGCACTATTACCTCATCCCTTTCCTCTTTCCAACCTTAAGGAGACTCTTCTCCTAGTGCTAACTTTAGTATTTAAATTCTTCATTTGATAAACTTAATCAGAGAAATCCTTGGAAGAATTCTAGAAGCCCTAATCCACGGTATGAATACTCTTCCAAGCATAATGGAATGCCTATAACCAGGAGAGAGAAAAAAAATTAATAAATAGGACCTACTAAAAGTCAGATCCCAATTCACATAAAAAAAAAAAACCATAACTTCCCCAACGTGGTACAAAGAAAAGCCACAGATGAGGAAAGAAATATTTGACAATGACATAGCTTATAAGGGACTCATATCTAAAATTTATAGAAAACACCAGCACCTCAAACAAGAAAAAGCTAAACAACTCACTTGCAGAATTGGCACAGGATCTGAATAGACACTTCACCAAAGAAGACATTCAGTTGGCAAACAAACACATGAAGAAATGGTCAAAATCCCTGGTTCTCAGAGAGATGCAAATCAGTAAAACTATGAGCTATCATCTCGCCCCAGGAACAATAGCAGAGTTCAGCATAGTAGCTAACAACAGATGTTAGAGAGATTAGAAAACTTATTCACTGCTGTTGGGAGTGTAAAATGGTACAACCCCTGTAGAAAGCAGTATGGCACTTTCTCAAAAAGTTGAAAATAGAAATACCATTTAACCCAGCAGTTCCACTACTGAGAACATACCCTTAAAAAGCTTGAGCCACTGCCAAAACAGATGTCACACCCATATTTGTTGCTGCATTAATCACAATAGCAAAGGGATGGGAGCAACCCAAGTGCCTGTCAAAAACAAATAGAAAAACTATGGTATATTCCCATGGTGGAATGCTACTCAGTATTGAAAAACAGTGAAGTTGTAAAACATTCCACAACATGAGTGATCCTGGAAGACATTATGCTGAGTGAAATAGCTCAGTCACAAAAGGACAAATAACTGCATAACACTACTTTTATAAGCAGGACTGTCATGAGGGGTTTGGGGACAATAGCAAAAGAGTAGATAGATAATGAACACTGCATTGGAGCAGATAAAGGAAAGAATTGTTTAAAAGGAATTTATGGTTGGGCATTATATGTATGACAGTAGTCCAAAATAAGAGGTGCACTGCAAAGTGGACTGGGGAAGCAAGGAAGAAATTGTACAACCATGAATGAATTTTTTTTTTTAAGTAAACTAGAGGAGTGAGAGGAAGGAAAATGTGCAATAAAGAATGAATGAAAATCCATCTTTTCTGTCAACTTTCATTAAAATCACAGTTAAAATTTTAAAAATAATTAAAAATTTCTTAATTTGAGGGCTTTAGACAACTCTTAATTTAAGGAGTGGCTAAAAGGGGAGTAATCAGTAATAATTTATTGGTTGATTTCTTTATTTCCTAATCCTTTCTGTTCTTGGATTTTTAGGCAACTCCTGAGCGTCTTATCATGCATTTAATAGAAGAACATTCCATTGTGGACCCTACTTATATAGAAGATTTCCTATTAACTTATAGAACATTTCTTGAAAGTCCTTTGGATGTTGGAATCAAACTATTGGAATGGTTTAAAATTGACAGCTTACGGGATAAGGTTGGTTTTATAAATACAGAGAGCACAAGGGTGGTTTTCAGGTTTGGAATTGATTCTTAAAACGTTTTGTAGTTGATAAATGAAACTATTTTTATAATGTAATTCAGCTTGTCAGAATAAATTGTATAGGAGCTCTGGTAGCCTAGTGGCAAGAAGCTGCGCTGTAATCCCGAATGGTGCATGTTTCAAATCCACCTGATGCCCCATTGGAGAAGGAGGGTAAATCTCCCCTGTGCCAGTCGGATCAGATTTGACGGTACACAGCAACAACAATAATAGTACAAGTTTGTTTCTGTGCTTAATTTTTTTTTTTTATTGACAAAATAACATGTTAAAAACCAAAAGCTGAAATAAAGTTGTAACTTCAGGACATGTCAATACATTAAGAGGATTTTAGATTTTCCCCAAACATTTGTTTCTGTTGCTCAGTAAAACATTTAAAAGTTTTCAAAGAGTATTCACTAAAAAAAAATGTTTTTACAGGAGGACATAGATTATTTTAAGTTTCTAAACAGAATTATTTTGATTTTTTGAGTACTTGCATATTTTTATAATCCATTGGCGACAATTAAGATTCTTGTGGTTATGTGTCATCAAGTTAGAATTGAGTCATAGCTGACCCTCCAGCAACTTTTCAGAGACTCTAAGTCACATGGGAGGACATTACCTGTATTTGTCCTGTGGAGTAGCTGGTGAATTCAGACTGCCTGCCTTTGCATTGGCCACACAACTTCTTACCAGTAGACCACCAGAGCTCCCTTAAGATTCTTAGTTATGCTTATTAGTCAAATAAATTTCCTTTCTGTTCATTTTTAACTTAATACTGGAACAAATAAATTAATCCATTATTTTGAAAATGAATAGTGTTTATAAGAAAGGAAATTTCAGGTGTTGGTTTTGGTTTATATTCTCCCCCACGTCATGCAGTTTATTCTTGAGCTATGATGGCCCAATGGTAAGAAGCTTTGCCGCCATCCCAAAGGTATGGGATTTGAACCCACCAGCTGCTTCACATGAGAATAGGCAGTCTCGTGTGGTTAACTGGCTTTTAAAACTTCCTGGAGGGTCAGCTATGAGTCATTTCCAACTTTACAGCATACAACAACAACACAAACAACACCAGGTTGGGTTTATTAGGGAAGTTAGGTTACAATTCAGGTTAGAAACAATATTTCTATGATAGTGAGGCCAACTTCTTAGGCATGCTCACAGACCCAGGCTTAGGCCATTGTTACAGAGCTCTCTTAGTCTTGTCAATTATGGCATCTCCCCTCCCTACTCCAAAGACCTCCATTACTCCAGGAAATTTAAGTGAAGGCCCCTGACGCAGGCTCTGTTGTGTGGCAATCCCGGATCAGCTCTGTTTCCCATAATTATGTCACAATTTGGACTATACATATTTTCATCTGTAGAAATGCTTTGATAGTACCTCTTGCTCATAGAAGATTATACTTTAAGAAACTCTCTGACAATATGGTTCCCATGCATCTATTGCATTTTGGAGCCCAGGCTTGAACTTCCTTAATAAATGCAGAGGGCCCTGCCTCTTTCTATTATTTATATGGCCAAGGAAGCAAAAACTAAATCATACTTCTCTATTAGAATATGAAACGTTTGTGTGCATGAGAGAAAGAAGGAAATTTAGCCATAAATGTTCTTCCTCTTCAGCCCCTGGTTTAGAGCATTGCTTTTGGAATCTCCTCTTACAGAAGGAATACTTTTCATAACCATGCTTTCTCCATGTTTTATAGGTGACACGAATTGTTTTATTATGGGTAAATAATCATTTTAACGATTTTGAAGGTGATCCTGCTATGACTCGATTTCTGGAGGAATTTGAAAAAAACCTAGAAGATACAGTAAGGCTCAAAAGAAATTATTTTCTTTAAACCTTAGCACCTCCCTCCATAAACATCAACTAGGAACAACTTTCCTCATCTTCTATTCTAGACACTTGGCTCATCTTCTGCACCTTAATCCAAACAAAAAACTTATGTCATGCTTTTTTCAAGTCTTTTGTATTTAGCATTGTTATTAACGTACTGACTTGGATGATCTGTTGGGTCCCTAGCTGACTTTAGTTAGTTGGTGAATTACCAGGATCACTGATTAGACAGACAGACAGTTTCTTAGGAACTCTCTCAAACACATACTTTGAGTCTGCTTACTTTTCCTCCTCATCCAGTATATGTGGCCAAAGATTTTTTTTAGAAAAAAACAAAACCCAAAACTCGATGATTATTCTGTCAGTGACTCTTATTACCTACATAGTCCATTTGATCCTCCACATCTGTGGGCTCCACATCCTCAGATTCACCCAGCCACAGCTACAAAATCCGTTAACAACACAGGGTTAAATGGTGCTGGTCCACTGTACTTGGATTTAAAAAAAAAAAAAACCAATAACAAACCACTGTGTGTAATTAATACCTTTCTGTGAACATTTCATCTCTTAGTTGCATAGTATAGTAAACAGTGATCTTTTACAGTTCGCTTGTATATTTCATCATGGTTAGTACAGTACCATAAACCTTGAATAACACCATGGGACCCATATAAAGTGCCACTATTGATGCTGGAATTGCTCCCCCAAGATGCAGAGGGAATCATGATGCTACTAGAAAAAGTTGAATTGCTTGCTTGCTGTGTACCAGAGATTGAGCTCTGCAGATGTGCTTGCCAACCATTTCAAGATAAATGAATCTATTGTTTAAAAATAATAAAAGGAACTCCTTGAAACAATCTTATGTTAGCTAGGGACAAAGAAATAGAAGACTTAATCACTTCCCTGAAAAACCTTAGCTTCTTGTGAACGTGAAGATAATACACCAGTATTTGAGAATAATCAAATCTTGAACTTTGTTAGAAACTGCAAGTTAAAATTTTACTGAGTTTAAGAAAGACCTAAAACAATGAACTCTTTCTTAGATGAGATGGAGACTTGATTATGTCTTTCTGTATTAGTATTTAGAGAGATGGTTCGACAAAGCCAAGGTTTTGAATAAAATTTTACAAGATTCTTATTAGTTAGAAGATAAATAAGATAGGAGTAGATGTGTGGTGATGGTGGTGACATGGGGCCGTTGAGTTGCCTCTGACTCATAGCAATCCTGTGCACCATAGCTCTGAACCTTGCTCTATCCTGAGCCAGTCCCACTGTCTCCTACATACCTACCACCATTATTACCTCAATTACTTTTGTCAAGTCTTCTTATTCAGGGTCTACCTCTCTTATGTGATCCCTCCAATGAAGAGTAATTTGTTTCCTCTAATAAATGAGATATCACTTTAAGTTTTTTTTAACTTGGGTTATCTAAAAGTCTTAAAATCATATTAAAAAATTCTTATTCTTGGCCCAGTTTTCTTTTACCCCATCTTCTTTATTCTGTACACTCTGTTTTCAAATGTGACTGATTCTAATATTTTTAAGTGCTAAAAATGAACCTCTAGTAATTGATAACATACACATTTTTTGCCTTTTAACACCTCACAGAAAATGAATGGTCATCTCCGGTTATTGAATATTGCTTGTGCTGCAAAGGCCAAGTGGAGACAGGTTGTTCTTCAAAAGACTTCCCGCGAGGCCCCTCTGTATTTCAGCCTGAATGGAGGAAGTGAAAAGGGATTTGGTATTTTTGTGGAGGGAGTAGAACCTGGTAGCAAAGCTGCAGATGCAGGACTGAAACGCGGTGATCAGGTAAGTAAATAACAAACCACTTCAATAGGTAGAAGTCTTCCATATGTAGTAAAGACGTCTTGTGTTGGGCATATTCCTGTTTCTATCTGATAACTTTTCATCTGTTACTCAAGTAGCATAATCACTTTAAATAAATACTTTCCCGAGACTCTAGAAGTAGTGGAGTTAGGTGGTCAGAGAAACAGGGTTTAGAGCTGTTGTGCATAGGGTTGCTGTGAGTCATAGTTGACATGACAGCACGTAACAACAACAGCATTTTAAAATTATTTAAGAAACCGTTTCTTTTTTTACCTGTTCATTACTATTTTAAATGTAAATTTGGTATAGTATGGCCTGAAACACCATGGACTTCTGGGCTCCATCAGCATGACTTTGTTTGAATGCTCCTATCCATGCTCCAAGGATTAGAAAACTGTATCATTGCCAATAACTTCAGAATATTCCAAAAAGATCATTATGTTGCTGGCTTTGAAGAAATACCACTTCCACCACATTATACTCTCAAATATAAGTGGCCAAATAATCACCATGCCATCAAATTAAATGATGTTAATGTGGTAACAGAACAACATTCATAATACAGAGACAGAGTGTGCCACATAAGAGACTCAGTAAAGGAAACACTGGGAATAATTTGGTCATAATTTATTCTTTACATGTAAGCACTAGGTATATAATAGTGTTGAAACGCTTGCTGTAGAGGGTCAAGGACTGCAGCCTCCAATATGGATTGAGACTCAATATCGAGAAGACAAAGATTCTCACCACTGGGCCAATTGGCAGCATCAGAATGGATGGTGAAGAGATTGAGGTTGTTCACAGCTCTTGGCTCACAGTCAACACTCTTGGCACCAGCAGCCAGGAAATTAAAAGATGCACTGCGATGGGAAAGTCTGCTGTTATGGACTTCTCCAAAGTACTGAAGAGCAATGGTGTCTCTCTGGAGACTAATACAGTCTGATACAGGCCATGGTCTTTGCAATCACTTGTTATGCGTCAGAGAGTTGGGCAGTGACTAGGGGGGACAGAAGGAGAATTGATGCCTTTGAGCTGTGGTGCTGAGTAGAGTATTGAGGGCTCTATTGCCAAGAAAACAAACAGATTCATCCTAGAGAAGATTAAACCAGGCTGCTTCTTAGAAGCAAGGATTCTGAAGCTTCATCTAACATACTTTGGAGATGTTGTAAGGCGGGACCGGTCCTTGGAGAGGGACATCATGCTTGGGAGGGTGGCAGGACAGCACAGGAAAGGAAGGCCCTCTATGAAGTGAATTGATTGAGTAACTGGTGATGAAAAAAATTGTTCATTCATTTAAAATGTTGCTTATGTTTACCTAAATAGTACTATCATTCTTTTTTTATTTTGTTTTTAAATAAGAAATTAATTAGTAGAAAAGATTCAACACTTCAAAGCAGTGGTTATCATCTGGGAACAATTTTGCCCCCCGGGGACATTTAACAAGATTTAGAAGTATTTTTTCTTTTCATGACTCAGAGATTGCTTTTTAATAACTTTTACTGACTAAAGACCAGGGAAGCTGCTAAACATCTGACCGTGTGCACAGTTCATCTCTTTTACAGCAAACTTCTAGTTCAAAATTTCAGTACTATGGAGGTTAAGAAGATAGACATTATTCCATGCCTACTCATTAAGAATCTGTAGTAGCAGGGAGCTCTGGTGGCCTAGTGGCAAGACACTATACTGCAGTCCCAGAGGTACACGCTTTGAATCCACCAAATGCTCTGCTGGAGAAGGAGGGGCAGTCTCCTCCTGTTCCAGTCAGCTCCAATTTGACAGTACACACACACACACACAAATAATAAAATAAAATAGAATCTGTAGTAGTGAGAGGAGCCCTGGTCGTACAATCATCAGGCTAATACAGACCTACCAGCTCATAGGTATAGAAAACTGGTACTCTGCTCACATGAAGATTTCAACCTAGAAAACCTTATCAAACAGCTCTATACTCTCACATTGTGTAGTTAGGTGTCAGAATAGTTTAGAAAGTTGTAACACTATTGCCTTAATTGTTCATAGACTTAATTATGGGAGCTCTTGTGGCCTACTAATGAGGAGTTGTGGCACCAATTCAAAGGCAAGTGGTTTTAATCCTCCAGTTGCTCCAGGGGAGAAAGATGAGTGGTCTCCTTCTGCACATTTTAAGCCTCTGAAAATTCACTGTAGGTTCAGCTGCGAGTCAGTTCTCACTTGACAACACATAACAGCAGCAACATAAATTACTGCTTTTTCTTACAAGCCTCTTGATCTAGGCACAAGTATCACAGGAGCACAAGTATGTATTCGGGGATTCCCATTCTTCTCAGTGTTAGCCATAGTTTTTTTTATGATCTATCCAGTAAATAGCCTCTGCATTGTCAGTAAAATATAAGTCAACATCTATTCTGTTCTTTCACCCAAGATCTGACTGGCATTAGCAATGATAAATCCTTATTTCATGACCTTTCTGAGTCCAGCTTGAATTTCTTATGTTGTTATATGCCATCAAGTCGCCTATGACTCATAGCGACCCTATGTACAACAGCCCTAAACTCCGCTCTGTCCTGTGCCAATCGCGCCGTCTCTGACACTCCCATCCCAATTATCCCAGTCACTGAATCAATCCACCTCATAGAGGGCCTTCCTCTCCTGCGCTGTCCCTCCACCCTCCCAAGCATGATGTCCCTCTCCAAGGACCCGTCTCTCCTCACAACATGTCCAAAGTATGTTAGACGGAGCCTCAGAATCCTTGCCTCCAAGGAGCCACCCGGTTTAACCCTTTCCAGGACAAATCTGTTTGTTTTCCTAGCAGTCCGTGGTATTCTCAATACTCTTCTCCAGCACCACAGCCCAAAGGCATCAATTCTCCTTCTATCCTCCTTGGTCGTTGTCCAACTCTCTGATGCATAACAAGTGATTGGGAAGACCAAAGCCTGTATCAGACACACCTTAGTCTCCAGAGAGACACCATTGCTCTTCAGTACTTTGGAGAGGTCCCTAACAGCAGACTTTCCCATGGCAATGCGCCTTTTGATTTCCTGGCTACTGGTGCCAAGACTGTTGACTATGGAGCCAAGCAAACTAAAGCTGTGTACAATCTCAATCTCTTCACCATCCGCTGTCAATTGGTCCAGTGGTGAGAATCTTTGTCTTCTTGACATTGAGCCTCAATCCATATTGTAGGCTGCAGTCCTTGACACTCTGCAGCAGGCGCTTCAGGTCCTCTTCAGTTTCAGCAAGCAAGGTTGTGTCATCCGCATAACGCAGGTTGTTGATAAATCGTCCACCAATCTTGACCCCACATTTCTCCTCATAAGAGCCCAGCCTCCCAGATAATCTGTTCTGCATATAGGTTGAAAAGGTATGGAGATAGGATGCATCCCTGGCGTATGCCCTTCCCAATTTTGAACCATGCAGTGTTCCCTTGCTCTGTTCTGACGACTGCCTCCCGGTCCAAGTATAAGTTTCGCATTAGAATGATCAAGTGTCTCAGAGTCAGCCATAGTTTGTTATGATCTACACAGTCAAATGCCTTTGCATAGTCAATGAAACACAGATAGACATTCCTCTGGTATTCCCTGGTATTAATGAATCATGCAATATGTGGTCCTTTTGTGACTGCCTTCTTGAATTCAGCATGTTTCCAATGTGAACTTTCTGTCTCTATGGATTTGCCTATCCTAAATATCTGTATCCTAGACTTTCTAGACAGGGAATTGTATTTGTGGTCTACTGTTTCTAGATTTTTATACTTAGTATAATGTTTTCAAGTATAATGTTTCATCCCTGTTATATATACAATTTATCATTCTTTTGGTGGCTAAATATCCCATTGCAAGGCTATATTCATTCTCCAGCTAGCAGATTTTTTTTTTTAGTCTATTCATCTTTTTGGCTACTATTAATCTTGCTTTTAAACACATTTTGGCAAGCTCTGGTGGCCTAATGGCAAGAAGCTGCTTTGCAATCTCAGAGGTACACAGTTCAAATCCACCAGATGCTCTGCTGGAGAAGGAGGAACAATCTCCTCCTGTACCAGTCAGATCTTATTTGATGGTACACACAAAAAAAATAATGAATGAATTTTGTATACTTCCTGTAAATGTACTGTCCCAGCTATTTTTTAAATAACAAAATTTTCCTTGCATGTGATATTAATGATCCTATTTTATTATTAACACATTCTGTTGGGACACTTTTTTTAATAGGAACAAATACAGATCTCTGTAAGTTAGTTGGCCATACTGCATATTTCTTGGCATTGACTAGTGAATGTGAACTAATAAAGTTGTTCAAACATACAGCCAAGATGCTTTAATAATAATTGATGACCGGAATGCAGAAGTTGAAAGTTAAAAAGAGGGATTAGTAGTTTGAAAATAAGGAGATATTGTCAGAAGTGAGGCTGGAGATCAAATGATAGAATTTTGTACTATCAATAAGTTTATTGCCATGATCATTGCAAATACCTTTTTTAAAAAAAATATGAATGGCAACTATTCACATGGAGCTCACCTGATGAACTACACAGGAATGAATCAGATTAACTGGGGGGGCGAATGATTATTGGAGAAGCTCAATGTCAGCAGTCAAAATAGGGCTAGAAATTGACTGTGGGCCAGACCATTAATTACTCAAGAGTTAAGTTCAAATTAAATCTGAAGAAAATGAAAACAAATCTGTAAAAAGCAAAATTTGAGTCCATCTCACTTGAATTTAAAATTCATCTCAAGACTAGATTTGATGCATTATACTACACATTAGAAATGTCCAAACAATTTGCCCTGATATTTATGAATTGTGTTAGCAATCAAGTGTAAGCTGATTAACTGTATCTGATCTCGTTTACAGTCAGCTTAGGTGGGAAGCCTCTGTGTGGGCAAACAGGATCTGGTGGGTGGGTCTTGGTATTTAAAAATTGGTTTGATCTGAGGACCACAGCCCCTAGGGCCAGCCATTGATAGTGATTAGAAAGACGTTGTTCTAAGTAGTGCAGCATTTGTTAGTTAGCTGTACTGTGATTATTTGGGGTTGCTTTGATACTGAAATCTTAGCCACTGGTGTTTCTTGGTAGATGGTTTTGGTGGAGCTCCCTGATTAAGACAGAGTAGGAAGCAGAATGGGCTGTCTGTTTCTTAAATAAAAAGCCTTTGAAAACTCTGTGAACACTAATCAAAAAGGATAGTTACAGTAGTGTGGTGGTAGATCCCAGATTGGAAGTTATTTGAAATAAGGAAAATCAATGTAGTTTATGTTGGGAATGGTGGAGGATCGGCAAAGGAGAGGAAAACCGTCAGCCATGTGGATTGACAGGGTGACTGCTGTAATGGGCTCTTGTATGACAGGAAGTGTGAGGATGGTGTGTGTGGGACAGGACTAGGTTCAGATCTTTGGTCCGTGGGGTCTCTATGAGTTGTGCTCAACTCGATGGCACAGAACAACACCACTAATGACCAGGTGAATGGTGAGATATCAAACACATTGTCTATGAAGAAAACAAAAGGTTATTGTAAAAGAAAAGACCAAAATGGGTATCAAAAGAGACTCTGAAATTTGTACTAGAACATTGAGAGGACAAAACGGAGAAGCATTGCTGAAGTAAGAGAGATGAATGAAAGACTTTGGAGGGCAGATCAAGAAGACAGAGCATTATGTCTTCAGAAACATATGGTCAAGAACAAGTGATGACAAAAGAAGAATTTCAAGCTGCACTTAAGACCTTGAAAAAAATAAAATAAAATCCCAAGTATGGAAGGAATACTAATTGAAGTGCTTCAGCAAACATCTGCAGCCCAGGGTATGCCCACTAGTCTATGCCAAGACATTTGGAAGACAACTATGTGGCCAGCTCACTGGAAGAGATCCATATCTTAACATTATCCAGAAGTCCAGGCCTGGTTTTATACTTTCCTTTTGTAGCTACCTTGTGATTTTTTCTTCCACTCCTTACAATGATGGCTTGGAATTTAAAAATCTAACTAGGATATGTGCCAAGATTTTTAAATTGTTATTGTTCTTTTATCTTTTATACCACCACTTCATCTGATTGTTGAATTAGAACAAACTCAAAGCTAACCCTTTCTTGTTTTTTTGAGGCTGTAAATTGTTTAGGAAGGGATTACCCATCTTTCCCCCACCCCATTCCCAAAGAGCTCCTGGGGATTCACCCACCAAGAAGCCTAGCCTTGGGGTTAGTAGTGGAGCAGTTGTTCCCTATGGACTATGCCACCAAAGCACCCTTTTGTATTCTACTACTTGTGCTGTTTCAATAAGTAGACATCAGTCTTTCCAACGTTGGGAATTTTAGTGATGAGATTTTCTTTTTCTTTTTTTTAAATAAAATTTTTTTTCCTCATTCTTTTCCTCAAATTTTTAAAAACCTATTTGTTGATCGTCAAGGACTGCCCTGTAATACTATTTATTTTGTCTCCTCTTTGATCGTCATGTGTGTCTGTGTTTTTAAGATAAGTGTCTTTATGATTCTGAACTTCTATGTGATTTGAGATAATTCTCTTTTAAAGCATCAGCTGTGTTCACATGGGAGAACTCCTTTATGCTTGCTGCGTTCTACTTACTGTTGAACTTCCTGATTCAGCTAATGATGAGAGGGGTTGGGGAGAAGACAGGGGAATGTAGTAAAACAAACTTTTTCCTGTGGAATAGATTCCAAATATTAGAGACCCTGTATGACAAAGTAGATCAGTCCACATAGGAATTCCAGTGCTATCCTTTTCTTTCAGTGCTTCTTGTGGATTCACAACCACCCACCTTTAGTTTAGCAATTGAAAATGTAAACTCTGCCCCTTCATAATGTACCCAGAAAACCGTTAAGTTAATTAACCTCTTTGAAAGGAAAGAAATTTACATTTAGAACATTTCACTTAAATTGTAGACAAGAGGCAATAATTTTTGTGAGTTGAACTGACCTAATTAAAATTTCTGTTGCATATATAAATCATCTGAAAAATGAGTACATAAATAAAACTTCATTAATATGATTCCAGAAGAAAGTATACTTTTTACAAAAGTGCATATAAATGGAGAAGTTGGGAAAGAAAGCCATATACAGAAAACATTGTAATGAGTAGTAATCCTCCTCACAATGAAAACCATTGTTCACATGTGGATGGATGCATTTTCTTTTTCACCATTAAACTTTGTAGATTGTTGAAGTAACTAGTGTTGTTAGTTTAAATTTTTATTTTTCAACTACTTTTATCTTAAGATAATGGAAGTAAATGGACAAAACTTTGAGAACATTACATTTGTGAAGGCCCTTGAAATTTTGAGGAATAATACTCATCTTGCATTTACTGTAAAGACCAACATTTTTGGTGAGTTTTCTTGTAAAACCTGAGCTTTTAATGTAAGAAAAAAATATTATAATGGAAGATGTAGTAGTAAAATGTTTCAGTCTGAACTTTCTGAATAATTTTAGATGTATTTGAGGTATACAGTTGTATACTAGATATCATTTATTTATATATCTTATATAAATACATAAGTATATATGGTTTTATATTATTTGTATTAGCATCTTAAGTTTTAAAATAGGAGTACAACTTAGTCATTTTTTAAAATATCTAGTGAACATTTATTATGTATTCTGCCAGAAGTACATGGAATATAGAAGTCATGGGCTTTTTTTCTCCTTGTTAACGTGCAAATCCTTTTAGTCTTTACGCTAATATACTGCTCTAATAATAAAAAATACCAAATTTGGTGTTTTGTGGAAAGAAATAAATTGAGTAAAGTGAGCAATGTATTATAAGTTTCTTTGTAACAATAACATATACTGCTTTTCTTTATAAAAATCTAAGTTATCTTTATCATGTTTTAGGCATGTTTATACTTGAGAATGGAAAAACTAAGCAGCTTTTAAATCTGTATTTCTAACCTGTTAGGAAATGCTTATTATAATTTGTTTCATAGACACTAGAATTTTCTGATATTTTGAGTCAACAGTTAAAAAGTATCAAAGGAAGTGTAAGAATTTTTATCAAGTACAGAAGGAAAAATGTTTTCTAAATTACAGCTTGATAAGTAGAATTGACTTCAAAAGATAAGCCTATGGAAAAGAAGTGTGAGTTATTTTTCTCACTTCGGCACCTCCTTAACTATGCTTTACTCACACTGAAACCTTAACATTTATTTAAGTTTCATTTAGTTAAGTTCTTTTCACCGAATTCTTTTGACTAAAGTACAAGAGAATCTAGCTGATGACCCCTTCCTGACTTAGCTTTTAAGAATTTGTAGGTCAGCCTAACAGGTCCATAGGATATTTATTTTAGTTTAGTTTTACTTTAGTGAAAGAAAAGGCTAACAGTTTTTTCAGTGATTTGAAAGTTGCATTCACAGCAAGTGAAGGTGATTGCGAAGAAGAGTTTTTGAGTAGGGACTGATCAGTTCTTTCAAATTTATATAACATTAAAGGGCAAGTAGACACTTTCTTAACTTGAGAATGAAATTGGGATTTGTGGCTTTTCTATAAATCATGTGAAATCTAGTAAGTCTTTCCGAATATGTTGCTCAGCATACAGATTGAAGTAGTATCAATAAAGGATACAGCCCTGATGCACACCTTTCTTTATTTTTAAACCATGCAGTGTTCTCTTGTTTGTGCAGTCAGTATAGTCAATAAAATAAAAATAAAGATCTTTCTGGTATCACCTGCTTTCAATTCCAGTCCTTAATAATGTTAATCTATAATTTGTTACAATTTACACAGTGGAATCTCAGTGGTAGTTGTTAAAAACAGTAGTTAAATATTTCTTTTTTCTGATTGAGTATAGATCCAGCTGCCAGAGATATTCTTTGTTCTGTTTTTCCCCCTTTGGTATCTAGTTTAAACTTCTGCTACAATCAAGTATGAAAACAAAAGTGGATACAAATTATGTTTCTTGAGTGTGGCTGTGAAAGAACATATAATAGAAAGCTATACTTATCTTATTTTTGGTAACTTGAATTCCTTCCAAAAGGAAAAGAAATGACAAGTGTTTTTTTTATTTGTACAGTGTTCAAAGAATTACTTAGTAGGACTGAACAGGAAAAAGCTGGTATTCCTCATATTCCAAAAATTGCAGAGAAAAAAAGTAATCGCCATTCAATCCAGGATGTACCAGGAGATATTGAACAGACAGCTCAGGAAAAAGCAAATAAGAAAATGAAAGCTAATACCGTTTCAGGAGGAAGAAACAAAATCAGGAAAATTTTGGATAAAACACGATTTAGTATCTTACCTCCAAAACTATTCAGGTAAGTAGCACTGGTAATGGTCATGTAGGAACTTTCATATTGATGGTTTTTATTTTGGGTGAATAGAAGTGTTTTTAAGTAATACATAAATGTGAATAATAAATTCTAAATATCTTCTTTTTGTTTCCACGAAGTTGCAGCTTTTAGATATGGCATATATTCTTTCATTAACTTTATTTAGACAAAATGATCAGCTATCATCTTGTCAAGTTTTGTTTTCCTTAGTTTTGCTCCATTTTTAGTATCTTCATTTATAAATTTGGACACTATAAATCTTATTTATATATATTCATTCCTGTCAGTTTTATTTTTAATTGTCATTCACTTTCTAACACTGATTATGCTCACTTATTCCAGCTTACATTGCAAAGTTTTCTGTTTCCAAATGGGGAGTCTCCAAAACAAACTAACATTTTAAGATTAAAGTTTGTAAAATGCTAATGAAATCAATCCACTTAAATTCTATTTTAGAGTAAATTTTACATTGTCTACTTTCTAGGGTGGAGGTACAGTGCAGGAGAGGAAGGCCCTCTATGAGGTGGATTGATTCAGTGACTGGGATAATCGGGATGGGAGTGTCAGAGACAGTGCGATTGGCACAGGACAGAGCGGAGTTTAGGGCTGTTGTACATAGGGTCGCTACGAGTCACAAGCGACTCGACGGCACATACCAACAACACAACAACAACTTTTTAAGACAATTACCAAAGTCCTAATCAAGTATAGCTCTTAGCACATAGTAGGAAATCAAATAAGGCAATGAATGGTTCAGTGAAAGAAAATCTTTATTCGACCTCTGGTGATTCTCGCTCTGTGTCAGGTGAGAATTACAGAGCTGAAAATATAGGTAATTCTTGCCTTTACTTAGCCACACCATTTTTTTTCTTTTTCTTTTTTTTTAACTGTAAAAACCTTGTATGGGGATCCAAGAGGGTAAGGGTTGGGAGCAAAAGAGCATGGATGAAATCACAACAATTTGTTGGGTGGAAGGAATGAGTGAAGGACATGAGAAAGATCCAGCAGGGACCAGAAAAGACAGGGTGGTAATGAGCAATGGTGATTAATATTTTTTTTATACAAAGAAATTATCTTTTTTAATTTGTGAGTTTCTCATATGGGAATGGGACGCATATGGGAATGTGAAGCTGAATCAGGATTGAGCAGGGTCTCCTGTCTTATATAGGGTCACTTTGAGTTGGATTCAACATGTTGGCATCTGATAATAATGCTTTATAAGGAGTTTATAAGCAATATAGAAAATATTAGTACATTATAAGTGATACAGATAATTATGTAAGAAAGAAAAATTGAGTGAAGAGCATTTGAATGATACCAGCCATGTTGAAAGATTGGGAGCAGTTTGATGTGATGAGAGAATGAAGAAAAAGGAAAGAACAGTCCCAAAAGGCAAAAAGGAATTCCTCAGGAAGTAATGCGCTGAGTTCTAGTTCTAGAAACTTTTATACGTTTGTTGTTTGTTTGTTTGTTTTCTACAATGCACGTCTCTTTAAACTAGAACTTATTTTGACTAGTGGTGTAATTGTGAAACAGCCTATCCAATTTAGTTACATCCTTTAAAAACAGAACATTGTGGTTGTAACTAACTTTAGCTTTTTTGAATCACATTCCAGCCCACTAAACTAAAGTTTCAGAAGGCTAGCAGTAGTAATGGAGGTCTACAGTTTTTTTAGGGAGAATGAAAATTAATTACTCTTCTGATTATATTTGCTTACAGTAGGAGTCATGGAAATGGTGTCCAGAAACAATCAGTTGGGTATTTCCAAACATTGTTATTATATTAATAGAGTAGAAATAGTTTAGTTTATATTCACAAGGAATATTTTTCTAGTTGAGTGTTTTTTATTGACTAGTCAACAGCTTTTCTTAAGTTTCTTGCTTTGTTCTAATAGGAACCTGTGGGGCTATAACTAAAAGCATTAGTAAAAGACTGTACCTCACAAGTACTTATTAAATTGCCTGTCTTCTCAACTCTTTCTGAGAAATAATTTTTTCAACCACATAGATCCCTCCAAATAGATTATTTAAAATTAGGAAGTATTATGGACCCTGTTTTATTTTTTTACTTTTCAAATTGGTTGTTATCCTCTTTGGGGAACTTATGGTCTATATTTTGGCAGTGTTTGTTATCTTCTGGACCAGTAGGCAACATAGATGGGATAAAATATAGATGGGGAAAAAGAAATTGTCAATGATTTCCTCCTACTTGGATCCACAATCACATTCTTGCTAACAGCTGTGAAGAAATAAAAAATCTGTTGCACTGGGAAAATTTGCTGTCAAAGACCTCTCCAAAGTGCTAACAAGCAATGATGTTGGATTAAAGACTGAAGTGTGCCTGATCTAAACAGTGATCTTTTCAATTACTTTCTGTGCATTTGAAAGTTGGACAGGGAATAGGGACAACAGAAGTATTCATGCTTTTGAATTATGGTGTTGGAGAAGAGTACTGAATATCTTATGAACTTCCAAAAGAACAAACAAATTTATTTTGCCAGAAGTGCATCCCTCCTTAGAGGCAGGGATGGTAAAACTGTCTCATATACTTTGGACATGTTGTGGGGAGGGACTGTTTCTTGAAAAAAAGACATACTAGGAAAGTGGAGGGTCAAAGAAAAAGTAAAGGATTCCTGCAAGATGGATTGACACAGTGACTATTACAATGGACTTGAGTCTATCAGAGATTTGTCAGAATGGTGCAGGATAAGAAAAAGTTCAGATCTCTTGTTCATAGCATCACTGTGAATCATAGTCTACTTGATAGCACCTAACAGGAACAGCAATTTGAAGTTAATTCAGCAACCTCTTTAACAGTGCAAAAGATTGTGTATTATTGTATTGGACAAAAAAAAGTCATAAAAGTGAATTAGAAAAATATCACCAAAACACTAGAAAAATATGCATAAAACATAAATCAGATGTTCAGCATTGATAATAATTAAGGATTAGGATTTAAAACAAGTTACCATGTATTTTATAAAAAATTGTCAGATACAGATTGGTGAAGACCAGAATTGACAGGGTAAAACATATAATAAAATCTGACTCCTTAGGGGCCTAAGAGGATGCAACCTTTCTAGAATGTGTTGTAGCAGTTTTTAAAAGAGCGTTTCGATGACTCTAACTCTTTAACTTAGTAATTTAATTTCTAATAATAGTTAAAGATTTATGTACCTATATCCTAGTTCTGTTATCTATAATAAACAGAATTGGAAGCACCCTTAATGCTCAGCTATGTGGGATTGCATAAGTAAATTGTGTTGTATATCACAAAATACGCATGTACTTTTTTGGTTGGGTTGGTTTTTTTTAAATTAATTTTAATGAAAGTTTATAGACTTAGGGTTTCCAGTCATTCATTGTTGCACTTTTTTCCCTGTGCACCCCATCCCCCCAATTCACTTTTCTCATTGACTAGTAAAAGAAAAACTCTTTCATTGCTATGCAATCCCTCTCCCCAAGCGCACTACACTATAAAGCCTTCAAGACTCCTGTCATGCAATAATACCTAATTATATATCCCTTTTAAACATTTCTATGCCTCAGCTGTTGCAATGCAGTATATATCCTTCCTCCCCTTCTTCTCTGCCTTTCCTCAACTCCAATGCCAGTCCTATTTTACAGTAATAGCCCTATGCAATATTTATCCCTTTGTAACTGAGATATTTCACTCAGCATAATGTCCTCTAGGGTCATCCACTTAGCATAGTATTTCATGCGTTCCTTGTTTTTCAATGCTGCAGAGTAGTCTATTGTGTGAAAATACTAGAGCTTCTCTATCCATTTATTTGTGGATGGGCACTTGTATTGTTTCCAGCTCTTTGCTATTGCGAACAAAACTGCAGTAAATATGGGTTTGCGTGTATCTGCTTGGGTGGTGGTTATGATTTCTTTAGGGTAAATTCCCAGAAGTGGACTTGCTGGGTCAAATGGTATTTCTATTTGCAATGTTTTAAGAAAGCACCATACTGCCTTCCACAGTGGTTGCATATTTTACACTCCCACCAACAGTGAATAAGGGTTCCAGTTTCTCCACAGCCTCACCAGCATTTGTTGTTTGCTGTTCTGTTAAATTTTGCTGTTCTTACTGCGGTGAGATGATATCTCATAGTTGTTTTGAAAAATATGCATGTACTTTATGTTGTTGTTGTTGTTGTTGTTGTGTGCCATCCAGTCGGTTTATTGTACTTCACAAATACCACATTTTCTCAGAATTGAAGGTTTGTGGCAACTCTCTGTCAACTCTGTGCCATTTTCTAGCAACATGTACTCATCTCGTGTTTCTGTGCCACATTTTGGTAATTCTCACAATGTTTCAAATGTTTTCATAGTGTTGCTGCACACATAATAGACTAATATATAATGTTTAATGTAAACACAGTGTAATGTAAACATAACTTTTTAATGTACTTTTGTTGTTTTTATTTGCTGGCAAGTCAGAACTGCCTTATAGCTAACCCTCCCGCAGGTTTTCAGAGGCTGTAAATTGCTGAAGAAGAGGATTATTCATCTTTCCCCTTTGTCCCACTGCACAGCTGCTGGATTTGAAACACCTGCTTTGAGTTGGCAGCATAACTCCTTAATATTAGGTTGTCAGAGCTCCCCCATATCCCATTGAGTAACTGGTGAAGTCCAGCTTACTGCCTTTGGGTTGGCAGTGCAACTCCTTACCATTTGGCCACTGGAGCCCCTACTAGGAAATAAAAAATTTGTGTGACTGACCTTATTGAGGTGATCTAGAAACTAAAAACACAGTTGCACCAAGTATGTAATTAAAAGAGTTGCTATGAGTCATACATGACTCAATGGCACTAAAAAACGGAAAAAATACAATCAATATACTGATCATATTTTTATGTTTAAGATGTGACTTATAGGTCATTTTCCCTCCCTTCCTTCCTTTCTATATTTTTCAAATTTTCTGCTTTGAATGCTTTATTGTTGTTGTTGTTGTTGTTGATCGCCATCAAGTTGAGCACAACTCATAGCGACTCTATGAACAAAAGACCTAATGCCTTTCCATAACTATCATCATTTCTCTGAGTTCATAGAGTTTCCAGAGGCATTTGATTTAGGAAATTAATGCCATTTCTGCTTCTAAACCTGTGTTACAACTGGGAGCTCCACCAAACACTGTCAACACTGGGAATACCATTATGGTATTTGATATGCCCATTGGCATAAGTTAGAAGCAGGAGTGCCATCCACTTACTAAATAACATTCCCCTGGAAACTCTATGAACTTTGATAAACATCAGTAGTTGTAAAAGGGCTTCAGGCCTTTTGTTCATAGGGTCGCTATGCATTGAGCTTGGCTCAGAGACTTCAACAACAACAACAAAGGGCACAAGGTTCAGAATCACAGGAAACCCAAATTACCTCATACAGCACATTGACAAAGAGTAATGTACAAAGTAGAAGGATGGTCTTCCAGATATGCCACTACTAGTCTTCTCTTAGTAGTGCTTAAGTGTTGTCAAGTTGAATATGACTCATAGTGACCCTTGCACAAAAGACCTGAACTCGATTCTGTGATTAACATCATTTCTGTACATTTATAGAGTTTCCAGAGGCATCTAGTTTAGGAAGTGGCTGCCACTCCTGCTTCCTGACCTGAATCAATCTGGAAGCTCCTCCAAACATCGTACATGATGGGTAACCATGATGGTATTTGACATGACTATGGCACAGTGTTCAGCATCACAGCAACTCCAAGTTACTCAGTACAGCAAGTAGACAAATGATTACTGTATCACTTAAAGAATATTCATACTTTAAGATCCAACTTCTCACTGCGGGATTTTAAAGACACCTTTTGGTAGGCCTCCCCCTTGGTCAAAAGTTCAACTGATACCACTTTTGGGGGATAAAACAGTTAACACAGATGAAACATGACCCAGAAACTTCCCTGCGTGACCCCCATCAAGACACTAGCAGCCAACTCCTAGAGTGGAGACCTTGAATGTTTTAGTTGACCAAAAAAAAAAAAATTCATTAATTCAGTTTTATAATTTTTTAGTATCTCTAGTGTGTTAGGGCTTTATTAGAAAGACCCTCACATGAACAAAGCTTGGATCATTTTAAAAATGCTGTAAGATATTTTACCCCATTGGAAAAAGTTTTTTTTATGCATACAGAACATCAAATTTTTTTGATGGTGACCCTCCTGTATTTTATCCTCTCTTGGTTGTGCATTTCTGGCTATATTTGTAAGCCTGTATAAGCCATAGACTAGGGCTTCTAAGTGTGGTCCCATTTTGTCTGTTAAGATTCTTATGGTTGTGGGCATTACACCTAGGTTTCTGATCCACTATTAGTTGATTTTTGTTTGGTATAAGATATGGATCCTCTTTCAGTTTTCTGCAAGTAGATGTCCAATTTTGCCAACACTGTTTTTTGGAAGCAGGAGTGGCATTCACTTCCTAAATAACATGCCTCTGGAAACTCTTCTAACTTTGATAAATATTAATAGTTGTAAAGGGGCTTACAGGCCTTTTGTTCATAGGATTGCTATGAGTTGTACTCAACTCAAAGACAATCAACATTTATTGAAGATGTTATCATTTCCCCATTTAATAGGCTTTGTTTCCCCATTTAATAGGCTTTTATTCCTTACCAAATGACTGTAGGTAGAGGGATTAATTTCTGGGTTTGTTCTATTCCATATGTCTGTGTATCTGTCATTGTACCAATACTGTGCTTGTTTTGGTTACTAGGTCTTTGTGGTAGGTTTTGAGATCAGGAATAAATTTTGAGATCAGGGAATGTTATGCCCCCCACTTCATTTTTCTTTTTCCAGAGAACTTTATTTGGGGTCTCCTTCCTTTCCAGATAAAACTGTCGATTGCCTTTTCTAGCTCTCTGAAAAATTAGTTGAGTATCTGTATTGGAATTGCATTGAACATGAAAATTGTTTTAGGTAGGATTGCCATTTTTACTGTATTGTCTTCTACCCATGAACAGGAATTATTTTTCCATTTAGTTAGACCTCTTATTATTTCTTATAGTAGAATTTTGTAGTTTTCTTTATAAAGATATTTTTTGTGTCTCTAGTTTAAGTTCATTCCCAAGTGTTTCATCTTGTGGTTGTCTGTTATAAATGATACTCCTTCCTGAGTTTCCTTTCTGTGTGGTGCTGTTGCCATAGAGAAATCACACTGATTTTGTATATTGATCTTGTATCGTGGGTCTCATAAGGAAAGTTTACAGAATAGACTGGGTCTCCACAGGAGAAAGACTAATAATCCAATTACAGAATGGGCAAAAGACATGGGAAGTCCTTTCAAAGGAAGAAGTTCAGATGGCTGACAGACATACAAGGAAATGCTCAAAATCACTGGTATTCAGAGAGATGTAAATCAAAACAAGATATCATCTCACCCCAGTAACAGTGGCAAAGTTTAACAGGACAGCAAGCAATAAGTGTTGGAGAGGATGTAGAGAGACTGGAACTTTCATGCACTGCTGGTGAGACTGTAAAATGATGCAACCACTTTGGAAGACAGTTTCCTGTTTCCTCAAAGAACTGAACATAGTATCTCATATGACCCAGCTATTCCACTACTAGGACTATACCTCAGGGAAATTAAAACTGCGACACAAACAGAGATATGTACACCTATATTTATGACAGTGCTACTCACGTAGCAATAAAATGAAAATACCTCAAATGCCCATCAACAAATGAATAGATTGAGAAATTGTAGTACAGTGGTAAACTATGCAGCACTAAGGAGCAATCTTTTCCTAAAGTTCTCTATAACATGGGAGACTCTAGAAAGCATGCTGAGTGAACTAACTCGTAATGGCAAATACTGTTTAAGACCATTATTGTAAAAATAGGATAACTAGTAAGATGTATGTAAATGTCCTGAAGAAAGGGGAAGGCAAGAGAAGAAGGGAGAAAGTGGGAATCACTAGGATCGCAGAGTTTAGTGGGTACATGGTGTGTGTAAAGGAATAGGAAAGAGTTGAGGGGCACTGGAAAAGACAAGGTAATAACTGGCATAGATCAATAGTAATTTTATAAAATATAATGTATATGAGTGATTGTCTGAGGCACAGTGTCTATTAATGTGTGTAAAACACAATGTACATAAATGTAAGCAAATTTTTGTATGCAAACCAATAAGAAAAAAATATATAAGAAATAACGTTTGTATGTGTGACCAAAGTAAAGACAAGGCATAAGGAATGAATGCTTGTGATAAGAATAAAATCTCTAGTCATGATATAATTTGAAAATACAAGAAAATTACTGAAAAGTAGTAGTGAAAATATATTTTTTTACTTCTTTTTATGACAATAGGGTTTTTATAGATCTGAGAATATTTCACAATTTAGGACATCAAATACCCTTTTTGTGGGTTTTTGTTTTGTTTCATTTAAATCACATTCATTGCAGTAATTCTTTATTATTATTATTATTATTAAATTTTATTAGTTTTAATGAACATTTACAGAGATTTTGGGGTTTCATTCCTTCATTGTTGCACTGTTTTCTCTACCCTCCTCCCCAGTTCGTTCTTCTTCCCTCCCCCGAATGTCTGTTTTAATTGTCCAATTGCCACAGTGCTTGTCAAAGCCAGTTCTGATTAATCTCCTTTGTCAGTGTGTCCTTTGCCATTCCCTATCACTCCTCCCTGAGAGAGACTTCACCCTGATTCATAAGGAGAAGGGGATGGTGTATTCTCTTAGCTACTTCCTGCTGAAAAGGGACGCTGTGGGTTTCAGGGTGAAGATCTTCTCTCACTACTCTAAAGGGCCCCTTTGGCAAGTAGGAAACACATAGACTGTTAATGGAGATTGACTTTGGAATTTAGATGCACTGTTATCAATTGTGCTTAGCCATACATGTTCATATCCTTGAAGATGTATCATGGAGGTATTGCGACCTAGAAGACACAAATTTAACTAACAAGTTAAAAGTACATGAGTCAAAAATTAACAAGCAATAATATTCTGAGTAGAGGTTCTAGTAGTGGCACAAATCAAGTCACAGAGGGAAGGTGGTTATTACAATAAAAGGCCTATAGACCAGCACTTTGTATATTATAGTGTACAGGTTAAAACCACAAGATGTAGAGGCTCAGCTATGTCATTTGTGCTTCTTAAGTCCTGGAGCAAATTCCATCTACCACTGGGCTGTTTTACAAGTCGGAAGTTCACATCATTGCAGTAATTCTAAAGGAGACTCTGCTTCTTTATTGGAATTATGTTTTTCTCCATTCTTATCAGTATTCTTTCATTGTCTGCTTTTAACATTTGTAATTTGCATATTAAAATATTTTCATGACTTTGCATTTCATCATGTGAAACTAACGTATACTTTTATTCCATTTAAATTTAATATTGGAGAACTGAGATCTTTTTTAAAAAAATCTTTTTCTGTTGTTGCATCACCTTTTTAGGAGATGGTTTTGGTAAGATGTGACATAATTCCTTGTAAATAGGCTCTATCAATTCTGCTTCCAAACAAGCATGGCTATTTAGCCATTTAAACCCTGTTTTATTCATATCATAGCATGAGTTTTGCATATTACTGTAATTTTCATTGATACATGCTCACACTTTAATTACCATAACTTTGTAACAAATATTACATTAGTCACTCTGGTGGTGTAACTTTTGATTATAAAAAAGCAATATAGCATCGTAACATAAAGATTTTTAGTATTTCATGCATTTCTCTGTCTCTTAACTTTTTAAGGCTGTTAAAATTACTTCTACTTTGACAGTTAATGGGACTGCTGATCTTGAATTTTTAGCAGTTTTTTTCCATAGGATTCTCTCACCTGACTCTTGTCCAAAAATTGTAGACTTATCTTAAAATATTCAGTACTATTTTTTTAAAAAACCAAATATATACTTTTGAAAAAGTTCTTTTCTAAGTAATTTTAATTACTGCTGCATTCTCTACAAAGTTATGAATAAATTATCTGAATATTCCTCCCTCCATTTTTTTGTTACTTCAGAAGAGTTAGCTTGATGTCCAAGTCCTCAACCTAATTATAAAACCCAACTCTGCATAGTCACAAATTACCTAACAAATATCGTATCACCTTTGCCTAATCTGTACATAAGACTGCTATTTAGCTCTTTGAATAGCATTTCCTATAATGCTATCCCTTCCTACTCTATTTCTGTATATAAATTACATTTTTTTTCTCCTTTTCTAGTTTGTACTATTCCCATTATATTTTTTTTTTTTTTAGGAAATGCTGTCATCTTAAACTTGGGAATTTGTTTAACTTTGTTGTCATTACATTTTGTTTCTTTCTGTAATCCAAAAAGACCCAGATTGTTTGTTGGTCTTAATAACAGCAATAATAACTATCATTGTTTAATGTGTGCCACTGACTGGGCTAGAAGGTTTTTCTACATTATTTTACAGTGGTCCTGCTACAATTTTGGGAATTAGCATTATGAAAGAGAAAAGAGATTTGCCTGAGATCACTTGGCTCATTGCCCAGGTCTCTCTGACACCAAAGCTTGCTCTTGAAATACTAATCTTCATTCTTTGCCCTTTTCTGCTCTTCCTCCGCTCCTGAGCTCTCTTTCTTGTCTTGGTCCTCCCATTCTTGTCTCCGTTTAGCTAATCTTCATTACACATGGTTTCCTAATTTGCCTAAATCCTACTTTTATTCCTAACGTATTCTTTGTATAACCTATAGCATGCATGTTTAGTACGTTACCTTGGTCCTTTCCTTGATAATAGGTAAGTAGTCTATGATACTTCTCTTTGTCCTTTTCCTCTTTTTCTTGCCTTTTTTCTATTGTGAATTAATGAAAGTTTACAGAAAAGTTGGATTTTCATCCATTCATTGTTGCACAGAGACTTCTTGTTGTAAGAAGTAACTGGTAAAAAACAGCATTGTATCAAATACAGGTAGGAATTACCATTAACTGACAGTGTTGATTTTAACATATATACAACCATTACAGCTAGATCGTGTTTTTGTTGTGGATGCTGGTGGAAGTCTTCATCATTGCTAAAGTGCTAGAGTTCTTCTATTCAAAATTAAGTTAAAAATTTTTGAGAGATCTGAAACATAACTGCTAGAGTTTTGTCTCTGTTTTTATATTACCTCTTAGATGAATTTAGAATTGCCTGTATGACCCTCCTAAGATTGTTTTGTAACCTCTAAAGTAGTTTACTTGCGTTCTACCTTGGTTTTAGTGTTTTCCAGGTAACAATCATATTATAATGAGATTTTGCGGCTTTAGAATAATGTTTAGGAAACTGTAGATTTTTTTTTCCCATTTTTATTTCTAGTCATTTTCTTTTTGTCACATACTTTAGTTGTTTCTTGCTGTTCTTTGTGTCATCTTCCTGTTAACTTTTTCTTATTCTTTTGGTGGTCTGCTGTTTTGAGTGTATGTTTGAAGGCTTCCCGTTTTCTCATTAGAACTTGACTCCATTGTTATCTACAAATGTCATACTTTTAGTTTGGGTTTATACACAACTCTTTTCTTTGCCTAGTAGTTTGCCAAGATTTTCTGTTGAGAGGAGGAGTTAGATTGCCCTGTTGTGATAAGACTGTGCAGTGCTAACTATATATCTTTTATTTTATTTTTTCTTTTT
>NW_006399995.1:3817645-3912173 GCF_000299155.1 Elephantulus edwardii | reverse complement strand
GGAGGAGATTGTCCCTCCTTCCCCGGCAGAGCATCTGGTGGATTCGAACCATGCGCCTCTGGGATTGTAGTTGCAGCTCCTTGCCACTAGGCCACAAGAGCTCTCCTAAATGTATGCTTTTCAATAATATGGATTGCCGCGGTGCTTATGACAGTGGGCATCAGCATAGCAGTGATGTTAAGAATAGCACAGGACCCCACAGTGTTTCATTCTTTTGTGCGTGAGGTCACTGTGCGTTTGAGCCAGATCAGGGGCACCTAACCACAACAACATGCATATCAAATGTCTGTAAAGCAGGCAGATCTCAAGGATTCCTTAAACTCTCAGAGTCACGTTCTCTGTCAAGACCAGTAGAAAGTAAATATGAATAAAATTGTTAAAGACATCTTTTACTGCTACTGTTTGTCACTGCAGGTGTCCTTTGTTTAAAATAACATGACTATTTTAATCTAATTTTCAAAGTCCCCACTTTGGTTTTTTTGGGTTGTGTTTGTTGGCTTGTTGGTGGGTTTGTGTGTTTGTTGTTTTTTTTTAAGGAATCACATGATTAATTACAAAAGTGCTAAAAAGCAAAGATAACACTTTGAGTACCACTGTGGAAGACGGTATGGTGCTTTCTCAGAAAGTTAAAAATAGAAATAATATCTGACCCAGCAATTCCGCTACTGGAAATAGACCCTAAAGAAACCACAGCTGTCACCCAGACAGATGTATGTGCATCCATGTTTATTGCTATGTAATTCACAATAGCAAAGAGATAGAAGCAACCCAAGTGCCCATCAACAAATGAATGGATAAAATCCCCATTTTGAACAGCTTCTAGTGTGCCTCAGAGCACAGAAAGCAGAAATTTTTACTATTAAATGCCTCATTTGCTTTTACATGATATGGTTTGTTTGGTTTTTTTAAGTGATGGAGGCCTGAGCCAATCCCAGGATGACAGCATTGTGGGGACGAGGCACTGCCGGCACAGTCTGGCTATAATGCCGATTCCGGGAACACTCTCCTCCAGCAGCCCAGATCTCCTGCAGCCCACCACCAGTATGTTGGATTTCACTAACCCTTCAGGTAACTATTGTTGTGACTTGTGTATATCATCATGTTGGTCCCAAATGAATAAATGTATTTTTGTGGCAAATGCTAATTTTGCAGGCAACCTTCTATCTCACCTTTAGATAAGAATATTTAAAAGCTATAGGAAAGATTTTCTTTTAATCACATAGAATGATACTCCAAAAATCAATAAAAGTAACAGGAAAGAGACCACCTCTAATAACAGATTTAGTAACCCTAATTCAAGCAGTTATATGAAAGCAGACACACTTCTACTCAGTCAAGAAACATGTCCATCCAGGATGTGGGGAAAAAAAATAAGGCAGATTACTTTGATAAAAGCAGCTTTACTTCTCTTCTTTGGTATATATTGGTTAGTAATTAGCTAAAAGCACTCATTTTCCCTGAAGCACTCATTATACCTGAAGCTAAATTAATCATCTTGTCAACTATTAACTTGCTTTTTAAAAATATCTTTAATTAATATTCATATAAGAATACCTTTACAGTATATTGTATTCATCTACATTGTGTTTTATACAATCTTTCATTTACATTGTGTCTCATACAATCATTCCTTTATATTCTATTTTACATTATTTTTTAATACTTGTTTATTTATAAAATTTGAATACATTGTATTGCTTTCAAAGTAAACCTTCACACCACCACAGAAATTAATCCTTGTGGCTCAGTTTATAGCCAAACTATAGCCAAGTCTTCACTTCTTAGAACAATCAGCTGTACAAATTTGAAAGGGAATGCATTATTTGTGTTTTTATGTTAATAATTGTTTGCCTGGGATTAAGGCTTAAAAGGCAGAAGGGGCAAAACAGAAGGATTGATGGAAACAGGATTGACAGGGAAGATATAGGAAATGTGCTAATATCATAAAGCACATGAATGGTTGAATGAAAAACCAGTTTGTTGTATAAACATCCACTCACATCCCAGTTTGAAAAAATAAGAATTTCTTTTCTATCACTTGAAAAGATTGTAATGACTTTCTATAAAGGATATATACAATTGAAAACTAAAGTAATCATGTCCAAGGAAAGGAGGAAAATAGATTTCAACCAAAATCAGTTTATTTATATTTTAACATTGTTTATTTAAAATGTTGTAGCTGAAAGTTTAACACAGCAAATTCAGTTCCTATTTAACAATTTTTATACAAATTACTTTGTGACATTGGTTACCATTTTTTTACAGTGTGTCGGCATTTTCATTGTTTCCATTCTGGTTTTTCTGTTTCTGTTGCTCAGGCTTCCCTTCCCTTCATTACATTTTCATCTTTGCTTTTAATAAAATGTTGACTATTTCCTGTCTCATATAATTGATAATTTAAGGAAACATATTATTTTTGGATGATACTGTTTGTTTTATAAACCAATCTATTATTTGACTGCAAGGGAACCACCAGGAATAGCTTCAGTGACAATTTCAAAGTGCATCTTAAAGCAGTAGTCTCAAGCATTCCTCTTGTCTCTCTCAGTTCAGCAGTCTGGCCTTTCTTGAGAATTTTGTTCTGTATGTTTTCTCCCATGGAACTTCTGTTGTGTCCCTGGTTTGTGCTATTTTTTTAATTTTGTTCTGAAGTTTCTAGTAGCTATTCTAGACAGAAAGGAAAATATCAATTACATAAAGTACCTTGGTACTTTCACATATGTGGTGTTAAGATATGTTGTTGTTATGTGGCATTGAATCACCTGTGACTCATAACGACCGTGTGTACACCAGCCCTAAACGCTGCTCTATCCTTTGCCAGTCTTACTGTCTCTGACACTCCCCTTACCCCAGTCACTGAATCAATCCATCTCATTGAGGGTCTTCCTCTCCTGCACTGTCCCTCCACCCTCCCAAGCATGACATCCCTCTCCAAGGACCAGTCCCTCCTTGCAACATGGCCAAAGTATGTCAGACGAAGTTTCAGAATTCTTGCCTCCAAGGAGCAGCAAGGTCTCACCCTCTCCAGGACAAACTTGTTTGTTCTCCTAGCAGTCTATGGTTTATTCAGTACTGTTCTCCAGCACCACAGCTCAAAGGCATCGATTCTCCTTGTATCCTCCCTAGTGATTGTCCAGCTCTCTGATGCACAGTATGTAATTGCAAAGACTTTGGTCTGAATCAGGTGCACCTTAGTCTCCAGACTGACATCATTGCTCTTCAATACTCTGGAGAGGTCTCTGACAGCAGACTTTGCTAAAGCAGTTCATCTTTTAATTTCCTGGCTGCTGGTACCAAAAGTGTTGATTGTGGAACCAAACAAACTAAAGCTGTTAAATAAGAATCTTGTCCAAAGTACATTAAAAGAGTGTACTCCTGCGCTCTAGTCCCAAAGGCTCACTGTTCACATCCACGAGATGCTCCACTGGAGAAGGAGGGCAATCTCCTGTGCCAGTGAAATATGATTCAGTGGTACACAATAACAACAACAACTAAAAAGTGTACTCTCAGTCCTACCTGATCAATCACTCAGGTATTTCACATATGTGTAGTAGTAGAAAATTGTCTTATTGATGACAGACTTTTATACACAGAAGCTCTGGTATGTAGCATAAAAGCAGCACAGTTTAGTGCAGATCATTCTGCACATGGTTTCTTTTTCCCCTCACATTGTTTCTTTTCTGCGTTCTTTAATGTGCTTCTTAACCACCAGCAATATTACTAAACTAAGGATTCTGGGGCTTTGTCTGACATATTTTGGACATGTTGTAAGGAGAGACAGGTCCTTGGAGAGGGACATCATGCTTGGGAGGCTAGAGGGACAGCGCAGGAGGGGAAGACCCTCTATGAGGTGGATTGATTCAGTGACTGGGGTAATCAGGATGGGTGTGTCAGAGGCAATGCAATTGGCACAGGATAGAGCAGGGTTTAGCGCTGTTGTACGTAGGGTCGCTATGAGTCACAACTCAATGGCACATGGCAACAACAACAACATACCTGTTTTTGACACATCCCACTCCAAGACTTCTTGAATTCTTTCTGGAACAAAGATCTTAATAAGTCTTTACTTTGCATAATAATTTCCAATGATTTCTGTATTAGAGTTCTATATGAGGCAGAATCCACTCCAGCAATTTGATCAGAGAATTTAATAGAAGGAATTATTACCAAAGTATATAAAATATACTGTTACCCTGAGAGGATTTAAAAAGGCAAGGGATCAGATTAGTGAAGAAATGCCATTTCTAGGCTACAGAAGTGTTGCTGGTACAGGAACAAAAATCGTCAGGAAAGCAACCAGAAAGGAACACATACCTTCATCTTCCCTTAGCCTTGCTGTTTACATCTTGGGCCACTATTGGCAGATTCTAGGAGGAACCTGGTTGGCAAAGAAGAAATGTGACTTGCCAGAGTCTCAGACTCAAGATCACAAGACACAGGGTTTGAGTATATTTAGAGCCAAAAGATAGGAACTGTTAGGGTTCATCCTCCATAGTCTTATTCCTAGACCCCCGTTCTGGTCTTCTGTTCACTCTTGCTTAAGCCTTTAATCCTTGATCTGCATATGCCTTGAGAACTTTATTTTTTCCTCCATGTTTTTCACTGTCAGCGGTACTCTTCTGTCTTGCATACCAGCTGACCTTTTGCTCATTCTTCAGTGCTAAGTTCAGCAGATTTGTCATCTAGGAAGCCAGCTCCCTCTGATGCAGTCACTTCCTCTGTTTTCAGCAATTCAGCACATTTTTGTTTTTCCCTCTTACACTGTCATGTGGTAGCATAAGAAATTCTTTCCTTCTTTGTGTATGTTCTACAGTAATATTTTCACACAAGGTAGAAGGCCACAAATAAAATATGTCATATTACCAAATCACAAACTAAATAACTAAAGAGAATGCCAAGGAGAGAAGTTACAATGATAACAGTTTGGAATTGCAAGCCCCTTAGAGCGAAAACTTGAAAACGAGGGACTTCTTGGCTTGATTTCATACTAACTGCATACTTCTCACTTTGAAATTATCTCTTTAAAAAGACTGGTTGACGGTTAAAATCTTTTCAGAAAAAGTGATACTGGTTAATCTATATCATGGATTCATACCAGTAATATAAGTGAGCAAAAGTATGATGTTGTTCTTATTGTTAGGTACTGTTGAGTCAAGCACAACTCAGTGATCCTATGGACAACAGATCTGACTCCTGTCCTATCCTGTGCCTTGCTAAAAATCTCTGAGACACTTGAGCCTATTGCTGCAGTCACTGTGTCAACACATCTGGTTGAGGATATTACTTTCACCAACCCTCCACCTTTCTAAGCATGATGTCCCATTCCTAGCAATATGCCTAAAGTATTTGAGACAGATCTTTATCTGGAGCACGCTTTGGCTGCACCTTCTCTAAGACAGATCTTTTTGTTCTTTTGGTAGTCCATGAGATATTCCATACTCTTATACAACACCACAGCTTAAAGGCATCTATATTCTACTGTCATCCTCGTTCACTGTCCAGCTCCAGGTGCATAAGCAAGTGACTAAAAAGGACTAAGGTGTACCTTAGTTCTTAGACTAATATTTCTCCTCAATAATTTGAAGAGATCCCTGACTGCACATTTTCCCAGTGTAGTATGTCTTCTGATCTCCTGACTGCTGGTTCCAGGAGTGTTGATTGTGGATCTAAGGTGAAGTCATTGACGGTTTCAGTCTTTTCTCCATCTATCATGATAGTGCCAAGGTTCAGTGATAAGAATTTTTGTTTCTTGACATTAATTTACAATCCATATTGAAGACTACAGTATTTGATCTTCCACAGCAAGTGCTGTAATCCCTCCTCACTTTCAGCAAACAAGATTATGTCATCTGCATAATAGAAGTTATTGAGGGTTTTCCTCCAATCCTGAAGCCCTGTTCTTCATAAAGTCCAGCTTGAATGATTTTTCTCAGCATGCAGATAGAGAGAGAGAGTACCGTGGCATACACCTTTATTAATTTTAAACCATGTAATAGTATTTTCCTGTGTTTGGACCACAGCTTCTTGGTATAGGTTTCTCATGAACACAGTTAAGTTCTGTTATGATCCAGATAGTTGAATGCCTTTACATAGTCAATAAGGCACAAGTAAAAATTCTTCTGATATTCTTTGCTTTCAGTCAGGATCCATTTGACATTAGCATTGATATCCTTGTTGTCAAGACCTCTTCTGAATCAAGCTTGATGAGTTTGAGTGATCTTCAGCAGTATTTTGCTTGCATGTGATATGAATGATACTGTTTGATAATTTTCATATTCTATTAGATCACTTTCTTGGAAATGGGACTATATCTGGATTCCTTCCTGTTAGTCCATCAGACAGCTGTCACATGGAGTGGTGAGCACGTCCAGGGCTGCATCTGTTAGTGTAAATATCTCACTTGGATGGAGCTCTGGTGGCCTAGTGGCAAGCTGCACTGCAATCCTGAAGGTGCACTGTTTGAATCCACGAGATGCTCCGCTGGAGAAGGAGGGGCAAACTCCTGTACCAGTTGGATCCAATTCAACAACACACCACATTAAAAAAAAATAAAAAATCTTCTGTTCATCCTTTTCATTTTAGCATCTCTTCCCTTTGTTTTGACTTTACTTTCTGACGTTCTAGTGCAGTATTCAGTGTCTCTTCTGGCATCCATTTTGAGGGCTTTTTTCTCCTCATCTTTGTAATGACCTTTTGCTCTCCATGGATGATATCCTTGCTGTCTTTGCACAACTCATCTGCTCTTCATTCATTAGTGTTCAGTATTTTCAATATATTGTTAAGATGAGATGATCTTTAAATTCAGGTGGAATAGATTCAAGATCATAATTTTGGTTCTTGGGACTTATTTTTTGCAGTCTCGGTTTGAACTTGCACATGAGTAATTGATGGTCTGTTTCACAGTCAGCACATGGCCTGGTCTTGACTGCTGATCCTGAGCTCCAATAATTCCGTCCCCATGTTTAGTCAATCTGATTCCTGTCTTGTGAGGTCTCTGTGTGAAGTTGCCCTTTATGGTTTGTTTGTTTGTTTGTTTTAAAAAAAGGTATTTGCTTTAAGTCCTCATTTTTATTCTTTTTTTAATTTTAGTGTTTTTCTCCTTTTTTTCTTTTTTCCATTTTTTAAAATTAGTCATTCATTCATGCATACCTCCATCAAGTTTCCCCAGTTCCCCTTGTAAGTTATTCATTGTCATGCTCATTGTTTCTGATTGTCCTTTCCTGTCAAAATGTCTTTCTTTTCATTCATTCAGTTCAGTATTCATTATCTATCCATTCTTTTCCCTCTCTTCCCCAACCCCATCTTGATCATACTGTTATAATAATGGGCCTATGGAGTATTTATCCCTTTGCAGCTGAGATATTTTACTTAGCATGTCTTCCAGAATCACTTGCATTGTGTAATGTTTTACTTATTTTTTTCTGTGCTGCATAGTATTCCATTGTGTGAATGTACTATGGTTTCTCTGTCCATTCAGTTGTTGATGGGCACGAGGGCTGTTTCATCTCTTTGCTGTTGTGAATAAGGCTGTGATAAACATAAGTCATTTAATCTCATTATGCTCCTCAAAAGATAAGACATTTGCAATGAATAACTCAGTAAGCATAGAAAATTCAGTCATTGTATTTCCTGCCTATTTCTGTCACCAAGTCTACTTTTTTCAGCCATCTTTTACATTCCAGTCACCAATAAATACTTTAAATTATATGTTTACACTCCAAAAAAGCTCAGTCTTCTGAAAAGTCCTTTGCCTAATGGTGGT
Organism: Elephantulus edwardii; assembly: GCF_000299155.1. Classification (NCBI taxonomy): domain Eukaryota; kingdom Metazoa; phylum Chordata; class Mammalia; order Macroscelidea; family Macroscelididae; genus Elephantulus; species Elephantulus edwardii. The sequence goes on along the minus strand of NW_006399995.1, from coordinate 3,904,411 downwards.
GCAGTTCATACTTATTTTGTATAAAGTATTTGTTATTGCCGATTAATTCCAAATCCATTTCTTAAGTTAAATATGATACTGCTTAATTCTTCTTATGTTCAGCTATGTTTTTCTTGCATGTTCTAAAGTTAGTTTTAGATCAGATAGAAAATAAAAGTAAGGCTATTGAACTGTTTTAATGGTTTGCTTTTGATTACTGACTTACGGTTTTGCTTTGTTTTTGCTGCCTACAGCTGTTGGGTTTTACTGTAAGTATCCTGAAGATGATGCTCTATTGCTTACGTTTGTGAATATAGTATTTTATTTTTTAAAAACCAAATGATTAAATATGTAATGATTTAGCAGAAGCATTTCTTTCCAAAGTCAGAGTTAGATGACATGTCCTTTTAGTCATTTTCTTAACATTTACCATTTTTTTAATATACATAGTAAATCAGAGTATTCCTACTTTCCTACAGCTTGTGAAAAGTGTTGGGGTGTTGTTTTGCTTTTTGGTGTTTTAGGGTTTTTTTGTTTGTTTTCATTTTGACCTAATACAAAATGAAACCTAAATTAATTCAGAATGTGGCTGAAAGGAACTTGAAACTGATGATTCCCCTCTTCCGCAACCCCAAGGGGGAAAATTAGTTCCCCGAATAAAAGTTTTTTGCTTTTTCTTTTTTTATTTAATGTTTCCAACCTTTTATTTGATTACTATAATAAACCTCACATTCTATGTTTTTTTTTCTTAGGGTTTTTTTTTTCTTAAATTTATTATTAATATCAATGAAAATTTACAGAGACTTTAGATTTCCATTCATTTATTGTTGTACTCTTCTCCCCTCCCAACGCTCCCCGCTAGCACACTATCCTCTTGGAAAAGTAAAAGAAAAATTCTTTTATTGTTTTACAAACCCTCCCCCAGGTCCACTCCACTATGCAGCCTTCGCTCTGGACTCCTGTCATGACAATAATACCTAATCACATATCCCTTTTAAACAGTTTTCTCCCTCATCTGTTTCAATGCAGTATACATTATGAACCCATCTTTCTCAGTCTCCCTCCAACCCCAATGTCAATCCTGTTTTAGAACGGTAGCACCATGCAGTATTTGTCCTTTTGTGACTGAGATACTTCACTCAGCATAATGTCCTCCAGGGTCACTCATTTTTAATAATATTGAATGAGTTCCTTGTTTTCAATGCAGCATAGTATTCCGTTGTGTGAATATACCACAGCTTCTCTATCCATTTGTTTGTTGATGGGCACTTAGGTTGTTTCCAGCTCCCTGCTATTGTGAACAAAGCAGCAGTAAACATGGGTGTGCATATATCTGCTTGGATGGTGGTTATGGTCTCTTTGGGGATAATTACCAGTAGTGGAATTACTGGGTCAAATGGTATCTCTATTTGCAACTTTTTGAGAAAGCGCCATGCTGCCTTCCACAGTGGTTGCACCATTTTACACTCCCACCAACAGTGAATAAGGGTTCCAGATTCTCCTCAACATCACCAGCATTTGTTGCTTGCTGTTCTGTTACATTTTGCTATTCTGACTAGGGTGAGATGATATCTCATAGTTGTTTTATCGCATTCTGTTTTTTATTGCAAATCTGGGTTAGTGTAACTAGTTTCTCTGTTTTAAAGGAAAATAGACAGAATTTTTTTGTTTTGTTTTTGTTTTTACATCAAACTAGAGAAAGGAAAAAATATAAAAGTATCTCCTCCCAGAATTATTCTTGTAAGCTGTTTAATATTTAAAATAATTTAATTTTTAAAATTTGATTTTTTTTAATTTAAAAATTAACAATTAAAGAGTCTTTGCTCCCAGAATTATTGTTGTTAGCCATTGTCTAGTGTATGATGGGATTAGACCTTTCCAGTCATGGAATTTTCATTGGCTGGCTTTTCAGAAGTGAATTCTCAGGGTTCATGTGGAAACTCCACTGAGAGTTGTTCAACATTGTAGCATTGGAAGCCTCCGTTGGTTGGTTTATTTATGGATTGATTGATTGATTGATTGATTGATTTGTACATACATAGTCTGGGCTTGAGCACTAACTAGGAATTGCATCCAGGTCTCCTGCATAAAAGGTGAAATTTCTACCAGCGAATCACTACTGTTCCCCTTCCAGAGTTAACAACTGTTAACTCATTAAATTTCCAAAAATAACAGTGTACATGAAATATCAGTATCATTCTCTTCATGCCAAGTGAGCTATTACAACTTTCTGCCATTTATCCATTGTATAAAGCCATATACTTTGGATATTTTTCGCTAACAAAATAGTCTATGACATTTTTAAACATCTAATAGTATTTCATTTAACTCTGTATTCCCTTGTTAATGAGCATTTATAGTATTCTCTAAACATGTGTGCTAACATCTTTGCATGGTTTCTGCAAAGGCATTAATAATTATTGTATTTTTTTATAATTTCCACAGGTAAAAACTTGTGAAAATGTTTCTTATCTTTAAAATAAAGAAAAATACTGTCAGCTAATCTGACTTATGGTGACTCTCCATCAAGTTTCTGAGACTATAAATCTATATGAGAGGAGACAGCTACAAAGCAGCTGTTGTTATATGCCATTAAGTGACTCATAGCGACCCTTTATACAAAGCAACTAGTGGGTTCTCAGTGCCAACCTTTTGGTTAGCAGCTTAACCACACAGCATACTACACCACCAGAGAATATTATTTCCTTTTGGGCAGCAAGTTTTTGCTAGTTGATCTTTTATACACCAACTTTCCCCGATCCTTGGCCTATACCATTATACTCTGGGTTTTCTTTTTGGTGCTTTTCGCTGTCCAGGTTATTTTCCTTGCTTAGTTATTTTCTGTTTTCTTTCAACTTCCTCCTCTTCTCTTGAATTTACACAAATTTCTCTGAAAGCCATTATCTTGCCTGTCTCATTTATCACTGCATCTTTATCATTTGAATACTGGTTCACACATAACAGGCACTCAGTAAATATTTGTTAAATAAACAGTCTAAAGCCAAATAAAGAACCAAACTTGCTTTATTTTTAACAATTATCTAAGTATCTAAAATGTTCTTTTTTCCCCCTCCCTAATCTCAAATTCCATACCTGTATCCTTCATATCTCATAGCGACTCATAGTGACCCTGTGAGTACATAGGGTCACTGTGAGTCACAGGCGACTCATGGCACATAACAACAACATCCTTCATATATGTTTGTTTCCATTTCATTCATGCAAGATAAAAAAAAGAGAGCTCTGATAGTATAGTGATAAGGAATTACACTGTCCACCAGAAGGCACAGTTTGAATCTGCCAGCTGCTCTGAAAAAAGAAATGGGTGGTCAACTTCTTTGTAATTTATTGCCTCTGAAAACCCAGTGGATGATCACCTATGAGTCAGTCCCAACTTGACAGTACACAAGAACAACATGAAAGATTATCGTTAACACTCTGGAAATAAGCCTTTTATTGAAAATGTGTTAGCTGGGGTTTTTATTGATTTCATTTAGATAGTATATAATCAGTTTATTAAATATGAATCATAGTACCAATAAATACTGTACTTCTCCAATACTTTTTAGATATTTTGTCCCTAATGGATTATATTCTTAAGAAGTGTATTATCATTGTCCTTAAATTTTAATGTGATAGATCCTTTCTTCTTGATTCACCTTTATTCTAACCTCATATTTACCTTTTACATAATCATTTATTATTTGAATGTTTGCCATGAGCCAGGTATTATACTTTTTATGTTGTTCTCCCACTGACATCAATTTCAAATATATAATCAATTCTAAAATACAAAAATAAATGGTCTACGCTGGCACTGATTTTTTTTGCTGACACTGATACTAACATAGATTAAGTTTATTACCTCTAAATGTTTCTTCAAGGATTAGTGCCATGGTAAATTCAGGCTAGGAGTACTTTTTGGTAGTTTGATTTGTGAGATCTGTTCTATAGGTAGTCTTTTATGATGCCTGAATCCCTTTTTATGTGACTATATAGCATTTTGTCCTTCTGGGAAACAAAAGGCTTAATTTTGTTAGGTAATAACGAACTATAATTTTGTTAGGCTATGTAGCAAGATACATAACTCTGGTCTCCCCCAGAAACTGTTACATTGTATCTTTGTATCTACACCAAGAGACAGATCATAAAATGTTTGCAAATTTTTTACTCCTCTTGGATTACATGTTTTCCAGAAAAGTAATAAAGAGAGGAGAACATTTCGCCAGTTCCCTAAGGTCAATTCCCAAGAGTAAAATTGATTTTATTCTAGAGCCTTAAAAGATTGTGATGTATATTTCATTACAAGAATAGGAGTAATACACATACACACAAAACAACACACACACAAGCAAATCTCTATGCTGGTGAGTCAGTTCTGACTCATGGTGACATTATGTTTTATAGACTAGAACTGTTTCTAGGGATTTTTTTCAACCATAGCCTTTATGGAAGCATACTGCTAGGTCTTTCATCTGAAGCACTCTTTTGTTCCACCAACCTTTAGGGTTAGTAAAGGACCACAGATCCTATTATTCCATACATTATAGAGTTCAAAGAGTGAAACTTTGTTATCTGTTTTCTTTCCCTTAACAAACCTAAGTTTCCAACTAATTGCAAGCATTGTCTCAGGTACGGGAGCATCTCTAATTTGGATAAATCATAAAGCTTAAATCATTATCTTGGTCTGTTGAGAAATCTGATTATGTCAGCAGCAGACTAAGAATTGACTCATTAGATAAAACAGGATGCATTTAAGGACTTAAATGTATGAATACATCGAGAATAGACAGTTGGATGCATGCACCATGTGAAGCACCCTGCTCTCAGCTTTTCAGTGGACCTAGAATAGTCTTCATCTGTTGCTGAATTTTTGAGTCCTGGGAACCAGCCTCTGTCTTTTCTGTCCTCAGGACGTGGATAGGAATGATAATGATGATGATGATGTTGTTGTGCGCCATTAAGTTGAGTATGCCTCATAGCGACCCCAGGAATAACAGATCTGAATTCTTTCCTATCCTCACCATCCCCACCATCTCTGATAGAGGCTTTAATTCTGTGAAATCATGTACTGCCGTATCTATTCTATTACTGTCTGTTTTCTTAAGCATTTTGGAGACTATGCCTCATCTGGGTTTTTTAGACCAATTCATAATTTCTTTATTCCCAGAAAAGAAATGTCCTAAAGGTTCTGGGGAAATGGTGTCAGGCAGACAGTGTGCAGTACCTTGAGGCATTGAAATCTCTCCAGCCTACCCCCATAGCGCTGATCACACACACATAGAGGCCCACATTAATATCTTCTAATAAAGGGAGGAAAATTTTTGTATCAGTGATTTATTGCATAGAGAAAATTTTAGCTTTAAAATGCTATTAAATACCTTTATATTAAAATATTATAATTTTATATTAAAATGTAGCTTATTGTCATCATATTGAACATTATTTTTGAAACTTTAAAAATTGTTTTCATTTTCATTATTTTTTTAATTATTTTTTTTGTGTGTATCGTCAAATTGGATCTGACTGGTACAGGAGGAGATTGCTCCTTCTTCTGCAGCAGAGTGTCTGGTAGATTCGAACTGCATACCTCTGGGATTGCACTGCAGCTTCTTGCCACTAGGCCACCAGAGCTCCGCTGAGCATTATTCTTAAGGGTCTAATTTTATGATAAGGGGGATAAAATCATTATCTCCAAATCACAAAAGAGAAATTGAGATAGTGGAGCCTTTTTTTTTTGTAGTATCCTTGTTTATAAGAAATAAAACCAGTTGTTGTTCTTGTTGTTACATGCCTTGGAGTAGACTGCAATTCATAGCAACCTTCTGTACAATAGCACTGAACCTGTTCTATTCTGAGGCAATCTCACTGTCTCTGACATACCTACCCTTATTACCTTAGTTATTGTGTCAGTCCTTCTCATCTGGGATCTTCCTGTCCTGCATTGTCCCTTCACCCTTCCAAGCATGATACCCTTCTCCAAAGACTGGTTGCTCCTGGCTACGTGCCCAAAGTATGTGAGATGGAGTCTCAAAATACTTGTTTCACTCTCTCCAGGACAGATCTATTCGTTTTCTTGGCAGTCCATGGTATGCTCCATACTCTTCTCCAGCACCACAACTCAAAGGCATTGATTCTTCTGTCATCCTTGGTCGTTGTCCATGTTTCTGATTTATAGCAAGTAATTGCAAAGGCCATGACCTGGATGAGGCACATCTTAGTATCTAGACTGACATCTTTGCTCTTCAGCACTTTGGAGAGGTCCTTGGCAGCACATTTTCCTAATGTAATTTGTCTTTTGATTTCCTGACTGCTGGTGCCAAGAGTATTGAGTTTGAAACTGAGCAAGATGAATTTATTAGCAATCTCAGTTTCTTCTCCACCTATCATGATGCTTTCAATTTGCCCAGTAGTGAGAGTCTTCATTTTCTCTATATTGAGCGTCAGTTCATATTACACACTACAGTTTTTGATCCTCTGCAGCAAATGCTTCAGGCCCTCCTCAGTTTCAGCAAGTAAGGTTGTGTCATCTACATAACACAGGATGTTGATGAGTCTTCCTCCAATTGTGATGCCATATTCCTCCTCATAAAATCTAGCCTCTTGAATGATCTATTCTGCATACAGACTGGAAAGGTATGGAGACAGGCTGTATCCCTGATGCACTCCTTTTCTAATTTTGAACCATGCAATGTTTCCTTGCCCTGTTCTGATGACTGTCTCCTAGTCCAAGTGTAGGTTTCACATGAGCACAATCAGGTGTTCTGAGATTCCCATTCTTCTCGAGACTAGCCACAATTTGTTGTGATCCATGCAGTCAGATATCTTTCTTTAGTCAATGAAACTATCCTCTGGTATTCTCTGTTTTCAGTCACGATCCATCTGACTTTGGCAATGATGTCCCTAGTGCCACGATCTCTTCTAAATGCACCTTCTATTTCTGGTAGTTCTCTGTTGATGTACTATTTCAGTGTTATTGGATAATCTTCAGGATTTTGCTTGTGTGTGCTATTAGTGATATCATTCATTATCAATAGGCTATGAAAATTGAAAAATGTACCACTTTCTGTTAGATTGTATCAGTGTTGGTATTCACTAATTAAGTAGGGGAAAACATGCAGCATACTAGAAATTATTTTGAGACAGTACTAAACAATACCAACTAGTGAACTTCTCCAGTAGCCAGAAAATAGAAATTAAAACAGCAATGTATTTTTTTTAGGAAGGGCGAGGGTAAGGTTTTAAAAGTGGACTGAGAGGGGTGAAAAAAAGCACTATTGAATATACACTTTTAATAAGGGTGTGAGGAAATTGGCTCTTAAATTTAGGATTATAACCTCTCTGGAAATAAGTTTAGCAAATTTGTTTTTTAAAACTTTCAAATTATGCATGCCTAACTCAGAAGTTCTCATTATTACAGTTCCCCCCCCAAGGAAATAATGAAATTGTCTTCAAAAACTTATCTACTTCAGAGAACTTGTATACTTTCTAAGAGAGGAAAATAATAAACATCCTAAATTTCTAGCATCAAAGGTTTAAATAACTCAGGTCTATAAAACCCATATTAGCACCTTAACAACAAAAAGCAAAAAGATACAACCTAATCAAAATAATTAGAAATTAAACATTTTGCCAAAAATGATATGTAAGTGGTTAAGAAGCATATGAGAAGATATTTGACATCATTGTTCATTAAACCTAGTGCTGTGGACTTTATTCTGACTTATGAATAGAACTGCCTCACAAGGGTCCAAAGTTGTGGAAGCAGCTACCCAGACTTTCTCGCACGTAGCAGCAGATGGATTCCAGCTACTGCTACCTTCTCAGTTATTTGTGGCTGTTAGGTCCTGTCAACCATGACTCGTAGCAACCCTGTGAACAATTAATCTGCAGCTTGCCCCATCTTCTACTGTCTTCATCATACATTATGTGGGACGAATTACATGTACCGATGCCACTAGACTGGCTATGATTTCAAAAGAAAAGAAAATGCCAGGAAGAAATAAAAGATACAGGCTTGGATGTGGCGGGTATAACAGGTATAGGCATATGTGTAGATAGGCATACAAAGTGATACAGATTCTGTGGAAAAAAATATTGATGGATCAAACTTTAGAACCTCAAATATAGAATATTATATGATGTGGCAATCTCAGTTTTGGAATACAAACAAAATCTTATAAGCTGATGTTCATTGCAGTCCTGTTCATAGCAGCCAAAAGGTGAGAACTAAATAAATGTCCATCAGCAGACGAGTGGATAAATAAAATGTTGTTAGTGTGTATGTGTCTCTATAAATATACACATTTACCTATATACACATGTAGTAATTTTACTCATCCATAAAGAAATGAAATCCTAATACTAGAACATGAATCAATCTTGAGAATATTATTCTGAGTGGAATATATTAATCCAAAAGGATAAATATCATATGAAATGACAAATGTCCAGACCAGAGTTTCCATTACTAGGAATAGAAGGAAAGGAGCAAGTCAGTTTCTGTTAATGTTGGTCTCATAATTAGAAATGAATAATGGTGATAATTGTATAATAGTATCAGTATAATAAATACTACTGAATTGCTTATGTAAAAATAACTGAAATGGCAAGATATATATATGTATATATTTAATCGCAGATATATTGAGAAAATTTATAAGTATAGATTATTAAATACTTGATTAAAAATTGTTCTGTAGAGGAATATTCAGTGGTATAAAAAAATTCTGTTTTGTTACAGAAAAGAAATTATGACCCAATGTATACATTTAGTATGACCCTAGTATTTTTTTCTCTCTGAATATATATTAGTTTTTACCATCTAAAAAAATCAAGTTTATCTATAAACTTAACAATTATTTCTGTTAACCTCCTGAAAAAAAAAGTATATTTTAGTGTTTCCTGTGATTATTGTGCTTCACATTGCTGTTGAAGCATTTAAGAAGTCATTTTCTTGGCAATAACAAAGTACATCTTTGTGTTTCTCTAGATATTCCTGATCAAGTTATAAGAGTTTTCAAAGCAGATCAACAAAGTTGCTACATTATCATCAGTAAAGACACAACGGCTAAAGAAGTAGTTTCTCATGCTGTTCAAGAATTTGGTTTGACTGGTGCATCTGACACTTACTCTCTCTGTGAAGTTTCTGTCACCCCTGAGGGAGTCATAAAACAGAGAAGACTTCCGGACCAGTTCTCCAAATTAGCTGATAGAATTCAGCTTAATGGAAGGTGAATGTACTTCTTTTTGGATAGGTACTATTTAGATTCCTTTTTAAAATGGCCATTTTACTAGAATCATCAGGTTTTAGAGTCAGTCAGTGAGTTCTCTAAAAGTAAACTAGATTGGTTTAGTTTTTGTTTTTTCTTTTTCTCAGATTTTCTTGGTTCCATAATTACATAAATGGAAAATTAGGGCAGCTCCAAAGTGGAAGAATGAAAAAGAGGACAGACAGTGTGCCAAGATATTTTAGAAGCCCTCCTAAAATAAAATCCTTAACCACAGATGAGGAAATTGAGTGGGATATATGTATGTGTATTCATATACAAAGTTCTTTTTACTATAACTATATACTTGGAGCAAAAGAAGTTTTAATTTTCACATGGTTAGCTAGTTTTCCTGTACAGGAAAAATTTTAAATGTACTTAAATATGCTCTAAAAATTATTTGAAGAGTTTGTAGAGTATTTTTATTTTGTTTTAGTTTTTACTCTGGAAATTTTCTCTGATAATAATCTTTATAGCAAACATATCAAATGTAGAAAGAGATCCTTGGGAACCTTAATGTGACAAGCTGTCCTGGTTGCTATGAGGGAGTGGATTAACTGCCAGTCTATGTGGTGGTTAAGAGCATGGGCACTTTGAGCTGCTGTGCTCAAGTTCAACTCCAAACGTTAACTATGTGACAGTGGCCAAATAATTTCTCACTGTCTAAAATCTCCCAAGTTGGAGCTAACTTGACAGCAATGGGTTTATAGGTGCTTGGATTTTCATTATCATTATAGAACCTAGCCAAAAAGGATGATATAAGGATTAAATGTTTAAGATTAAAAATAAGACTTACATATAAAGTATATATCTAAGTATTATACATATTTTCATTATCTGTAATAATCTGATTTTCAGTATTGTTATTTGTGACAGCATCTTGGGCATATCAATTATTTAAAGATAGGGAAAGGGGAGGGGAGTGTGGGAAAGCATAATTTCTTGACCGTCAAAAATAGGCCCAAATTGAAATAGCTCTGGGAAGGTTAAGTATCAGAAGTGACCCTCTCATGAAATGAAAACGTTACACGAAACAACAGCTCTATGTAAAATGTTTCCTGACTGTTAATATCTTAATTTAGCCTCTCAGAGTTTAAGTGCTAATAGAAAAATGAACATGCAGATCTTTTATACAGTTGCTGATCGGTGGTGCCATTTGCCATAATTAATAAGCTTTTATAATTAATAAAGGAGACACATTCGTAAAATGTTCCCCTCCTGTTATAGATTTGTTCTTTCTTACTTCTCTAAGAAAACGTCAGAGAAGAAACTAAAGGAACCAGCAACTTCATAACAAATGTAAACAGGCTGAGTTAAGTGTTCATTTTGCCTTAATCAGAATTCATTCCATCTTTGAGCACATACTTATTTAGTACCAACTACATGTCACATATTGTTCTGGGAGTTTACCTTTTTCTCATACAGTCTGTACACTTAAGAACATGTGGATATGGTGAATTTATAGTTTAAAAATTACTGAATTGATCACATACTCAACATTGTTAACTACTCTTAAAAAGTAGTGGACATCAAATGTCTGAAAAGTACTTAATTTTCTGTTGCATTTTAAAATGGCTATTCTGGACAACAGATTGTTAAGATTAAAATGAAAACTGGTGTTTTGAAGCAATAATAACAACATTATCAGAAATGTGAAATTATAAATGCTTTTGCTTTTAAGGTATTATTTAAAGAATAACATGGAGACAGAAACTCTGTGTTCGGATGAAGATGCCCAAGAACTAGTTAAGGAAAGTCACCTCTCGATGCTGCAGCTCAGCACCATTGAATTGGCCGCCCAGCTGTCAATGAGAGACTTCGATTTGTTTAGAAATATTGAGCCTACCGAATATATTGACGATCTTTTCAAGTTAGATTCCAAAACAGGAAATACTCACTTGAAAGAATTTGAGGACATTGTAAATCAAGAAACATTTTGGGTTGCCTCAGAAATTTTAACAGAAGCAAATCAACTCAAACGAATGAAGATTATTAAACATTTTATTAAAATTGCACTTCACTGTCGAGAATGTAAAAATTTCAATTCCATGTTTGCAATAATAAGGTAAGTATGTACAAATACCAGTATGTGTTTTGTTCATGATCCTAGGCAGGAATTTGATTTTGTGATTATATTTCAAATGCCCAGGAGAGGAAAAGTTTAATATTGTAAAATATGGTTAGATTTGATATCTTTTTGTTTGTGGTGATAGGGATTTTTCTATTTTTATTTCTTTCATCATTCACTTTAACCGTTTTTGTGATGAGTATGGATAATTGATTGGCATCTCGTTTTTCCCTCTTTCTCACACCTTGAGTAATGATGACATACTCCTTTGCATGTGGATCTGGCATCTGCTCTTTATCAGCAGACTTTCAGGCTAACATTTCTTTCTTCCCTGTTAGTGACACTGAAAAATTATGTCATATCAGTCCTGTAACTTAAAATAACTATTTTGAAACAGCAGCATTGACAACAGAAGCATTGTTAATAGCAATAGCAAACATTTGGTGATCTCTTCCAGTATGCCAGGCACTGCATGAATGATTGAATGTATCTTTAGATGTTTGTAGCTCAAGCAAGATAGGACCTCAGAATTCTAAAAATCCTTCAAAGTTGATGAGCTTAGGAAAGGAATTTAGTTATATGAGTTCCTGACAATCTAGGAGTTGCAAAGCAGTCCAAAGGGAGGCAGTTTGTACCCACCACTTTGCACTCCAGAGTAGAAAGATGAACAATTTCCCATGTGATCTACAGCCTCTGAAAACCCACAGAAAGGTCAGCTATGAGTTGGTTCCAGCTCTATGGCACATAACAGCAATAGACATCATGAGAAATGAACATTAAGACAATTTTTGGGGTGCTTTTGTTTTCTCTAACCTTCATGTAGTACACTTCTGATCAGCAGAGAGAAGTCTCTTGACACAAATCTTAATGAGTCAAGACTATCAGTTGGTCCATTAATGAATCTCTCTCCCTGTATATGTTTGTGTGCATGCACAGAAAGTTCCAGTTTTGTCTTGCAGAGGATGAAAACAGGTTTCTCCTTGGAGGCTAAGATTTTGAAGCTCCATCTCACATACTTTGGGCATGTGGTCAGGAGTGACCAGTCCTTGGAGAAGGACATCATGCTCAGAAGGGTGCAGGGACAGCGCAGGAGAGGAAGACACCCCAGATGAGATGGATTAACACAAGACTAGGTTAATGGGGGCGGGGAGGATAGATGTGTCAGATTCAGTGATACTAGCGCAGGATAGGATAGAGTTTGGAGTGATTGTACATAGAGTTGCTATGAGTCTCAGGTGACTTGATGACATATAACATTAACAACCTATAACAATACTTCAGATAGTTAATCATATGTTTTTATTACAGGAAGCCAAAGAAATTTTTGCATTATTTGTCACAAATATCATACATTATATGGATTTTTGTGTTTTAGTTTTTAAAAATTTACATAACATTACATGCAAAAATACGGTATTAAGGAGTCATAAGTCATGTTAATAAGAAACTCCTTTATGAAATGGACAAGTGGCTACAAATTAGCTAGATGTTGCAGAAGAAATAATGTTGAATTAATAGAGTGGCCTATAGAATCAGCTATGCTTATGTATGAATCCTAATTCTCCCTTGAAGCTGTGGTGTTTCAGGGGTAAACTGAGGACCCACTTTTAAAATCCACAAAACACAAGATATGCACCATCTATATCACTTTTTTAAGACAACAAAGTTGCTATTGATAAATACTGTACTTATTGCTGTCGAGTTAGTACTGAGACATCATTGACCCTCCATTTGGTTTCTGAAGCTTTTAAGTCACACAGAGGAGATTGCCCATCTTCTCCCAAGGAACCACTGGATGATCTGAACCATCAGAGAAGGAATAGACTTTGGATTAGCAGCACAGCTTCCCCTGGACTCTGCCATCAGAGCTGTTTGATGAATATTTACTTGGCTAGGAAGTATTGAGTAAAGGTTGTAGTATTAAGAGACTCAGTTTTAAAGTACTTAAGAACGAAACTGATCAGAACCAAGAGAGTGAATGATCATTGTGTAGAAACAAAATAAGAACTACAAGGCATATCTTAGTAACTATCCTCAGTATGGGGAAAAGGCCAAAAGAAGGTCGAGCCAAAGAGAAAGGGCCAGTGCACAGTTAGGATAATTGCTCTTAAAGTCAGGGAAGGAGAAAGATTGGAGAAAAGGTGATGGACTGTAACCCCAGAAAGGGTGAATGCCTGGGGTATGGCTAAGAGGCAAAGGTTTGTTTGCTGTAACATTTTATTAACCTGAATTTTCCACAGTTTACATGAAGATAACTGTTTAGTATTTTTATCTTCTTTTTCATATTCAAGTACATCAAAGAATGTAAAGCTATACTAACTCTTTTCAACAGGTAAACCTGTTCTGACTAGAATCCAGTAGCCTATCTTTTGTGATTTTAAAAAAAAAATACATTTAATTTTTTTAATAGTATGTATATATGGAAGACATTAGAAGGGTGTACCATAAAATTATTCTCCCTGAATATAACACTAATTCTTCATTCAAAGAATGTCCAACCTATACTGCAAGTTGTAAAGCTGCTGTCATGGAGATAGCCCCATATGACCTCTGATAAATCCACGAGGGGGAACTGTCCCTATCAACAACATATACTGAATGAAACCAAATCCTGGGAGGCCAGATAGGTTTGTGTACACACGCACACACAGAGCCCTTCTTGTTGTTGTATTCCCTCAAGTCAGAACTGACCCGCAGCTGACTGTCCAGCGGATTTTCAGAGGCAGTAAATCACACGAGAGGAGATTGCTCATCCTTCTCGCTTGATGCTTCCACCAATTCTAACCAGCCACTCCATAGATCTCTTCTTGGGTCCATTGCAGTGACCAAACAAAACCATTCTCAGTTTATGAGGTTTATTAGGGATGTTGACAGTTCTAGCAGGTAGCAGTTTCCAGTTTCCCTAGCATTCTCTCAGGCTCTTTCAACTTCAGTTTCATGGCATTAGCCCAGTGTTAAAAAACTCTCTTGGTCCTACCCCCACTTGCCCACTCCTCACTCCCAGATCCCTCAGTAGGCTTGGGTGAATGCTCTGGCTTTCTGGGTTAACAGTTCTGTGTTAACTGTGTCTCATGTTGGTTTCTGGTTTTCTAATGCTGCTGTCATGACTTCATTTTCATCTCTCTTCATGTTAACTCAGGAATTTCTGTGACCCGGACAGATGTGCACTGCACTGTGCTTCTTTCTTACTGGTAGCAAAATTCAATTTTTCTACCACTAATCCCACTCAATTGAAACCTGACAGGATGGCAAAACTTGTCCAGTCCTCTTATCTGTAGTCTTATTTAAACACCCTATTTGCATGTTCTTATTCAGCCATGTTACAGTCAAGAGCAGTGACTTTAATTTTACTATTAAACTAATAGATCAAACAGTTCTACCTCACAAAAATGCATTGTCATCAAGTTGGGTTTGATTCCTCATGATCCTCTTGGGCAGAGTGGAACTAGCCCAGATGGTTTCCAAGACTATATTTCTTACTGGAACAAACTGTTACATTTTTCTTCCGTGGAGCAGCTGATGAGTTCCAACTTCCCCTTTTTGTTAGCTGAGTGCTTAACTACTGTGACAACAGGCCTCCTAAATGCACAGATCTATAGAAGAGCTCAGAAATATTGCAGCTTTGCTTCCAGCTCACCACAAGAAAGTGTGTTAGGCGAGCTCTGGTGGCCTAGCAGCAAGAAGCTGCACTGCAGTCCCAGAGGTACATGGTTCAAATCTCCCAGATGCTCTGCTGAAGAAGGAGGAACAATTGCCTCCTGTACCAGTCAGATCAAATTTGATGGTACACATAAAAAATAATAAGAATTTAAAAAAAGAGGAAGTGTGTTACACTCATTTGTTGTTTTCTCAATACCAATAAAAATATCTTTATACTGTAGCTGATTAAGTGTAACGTAGCATTATAAAAAAGTTTTTATATACTATACAAATTACCAAAACATGTCAAGATGTTATGGAAGATACTTAGACATACCTCATTTTGTTGCACTTTGCAAATCCTGCATTTTTTTAAATACCGTGAACATCAGTGGCAACCCCAGGTCTGGGTCAAGCAAGTCCACTGGTGCCATTTTTTATTTGTTTTATTTATTATGAAAGTGTTACTGTACTTTGGATTTTTATTTTCTTGAAGACTAATAATGTTCTGTGCCTTTCCAAATGTGTTTATATATGTTCATAGGCAAAATATCTATTCAATATCATTATTTTTCTCTTCTTCAGGGTTGATATTTATGCACATTTTAGAACTCCTTTCCATAGCTTCTCTTTTCCCTCTTACTCTTTTAATCTCTGTTCATGTGGGAAGAGGACTGGAAACAATATTCCTGGCTAGCAGGAGTTGACCCTAAATTAATATGTAAGTTGTTTTGCCCTTTGCTTCTTGCCAGCAAATGAGGTTGGCAGCTAAACTTACAAGCTGTGTCCTACCAAGGTGCTATGCCCATATGTATTCTAGTTTAATCTTAGCTTCCCTGTCACTCCATAGTAAAGATCAGAGTTTAGCCCCTTTCCAGTTTTATCAACCTGAAGCCCTTGATTTGTTTTTTAATTCTTGGATTATTTTGCATTTGGAGGAAATTGCCTGCTTTGGAGAACAGAGCTTTGTCGCTTTTACTGACGGCTGCAGCATTTTGTCATACTTGTATTTGACTTTGATTGTATTTTGGCAAAGGGAGTTCTGGTTTCACAGCAAGTTGCAGTGTTAACCCAAAGGCCACATGTCCCCGGTGGTTCACATCCACCAGTGGCTCTGCAGGATAAAAAAGGACAGTCTCCTCTTATTGCAATTTATAGCCTCTTAAACCTGATAGAGAGAGGATCACTTTGAGTTGGAACCAAGTCAACAGCAGTGAAGGTGAGTCTCCATATTTTGGCCGGCTTTCTAATGTGTTCGCCTAAGTAAGACCTAACAGTCTACTTCTGTGAATGTCAGTTTGCAGTTCTTTTGTCCATCCCTTTTCTAGTTACTTGGGATGACTTATGAAAAGCAAAAGGAATAAAGAAATCTTGACATCTTAAAAGTAGAAGTCAGGAGATTTTAAACAAAAAAATTGGTCAGTGAATGGGGTGACAGAAGAATCTATGGAATTGGGCTGTGGTATTGAATTTCTCAAAAGAGAAAACAAACATGGCTTCGAGAAAGTGCATCGAGGGTCCTTCTTGGATGCAAGGATGAGATACTGTGTCATAGATTTTGAGCATGGACACCATGCTTAGAAAGGTGGAGGGCCAGCGAAAATGAGAAAGACTCTCAGATGATTTGACAGAGTAATTCTAACAGTGGGCTCAAGTATACCAGAGACTAGGATGGCACAGGACAGGGTAGGGTTCAGATCCATTGTTAATAGGTTTGCTGTAAATAGTAATCTATTCAGGACTCAGCACCAACAATGTGGTTGATAAAAAGATACAAGTTGAATGTTAATTGAACTTGTCTAAAATCCTTTAGAAAGGAGACATTGACTGGTAGATACATGAGTATTCTAACCTAGACATCAGGAATATAATTGAATAAAATCTCAGAGATAAGGCTTCCTCACTCACAGAACTTGCCTCATTGATTATTTAATAATTCTGCTCACCATTAATTAAGCCATTGTGAAATATGTAATGTCTCCATAAAGATATTTTTAGGTAAAGCAAAAGTGTTGTGAAGCTATA
This sequence comes from Elephantulus edwardii, assembly GCF_000299155.1. Taxonomy (NCBI): domain Eukaryota; kingdom Metazoa; phylum Chordata; class Mammalia; order Macroscelidea; family Macroscelididae; genus Elephantulus; species Elephantulus edwardii. Next base: position 3,887,431 of record NW_006399995.1, on the reverse strand, counting down.
ATGTACTTTTAAGTTAAATGTTTTTGTTAGCTTTAACATATGTTACCTTTAACATAAAGACTACAGATATGTTAGCTTTAACATAAAGACTACAGATCCTTTTGGTTAGCAGCATAGCACTTCTGTCTGTGCCAACACGGCTCCATTGGTGTGTGGGTAGAGATGCATTGGAAGGGTGATGGCTTTGGAAGGGAGATAAATCTGGTTTTGTTTATGGTAACATAGCTCATGAGACTCATAAGAATGAGAAATTGACCATTTCCCTAACTCTTGGATATAGATTCTGATTTTCTAAACTACTCATCAGATGCCATTCCTGAGATAGATTGACTCAGTGACTGAGGTAATGAGAGTAGGTGTGTCAGAGACAGTGAGATCAGCTCAGGAGATATCAGTGTTCAGAGCTGCTCGACATAGGATTCCTATGAGTCATAGGCTACTCGATGGCATATAACAACAACATAACACAACTGTGTTAGTAAACGACTCATAGCGACCCTATGAACGAAAGACCTGAACACGTGTATAACTTTCATCATTTCTCCAAGTTCATAGAGTTTCTGGAGGCACGCTATTTCGGAAGTGGATGCCACTCCTGCTTCCAAGCTTGTTTTAATCGGGGAGCTCCATCAAACACTATCCGCCATGGGTAACCATTATCTCATTTGACACATCAGTGTCACAGTGTTTAGCATCACAGCAACCACAGGTTACCTCGGTACAAAACTATATAGGCAAGTAAAATAGCTCTTCTGAAATAAGATCCAAGGAATACTTTTTTCCATAATTATTGTTTATTTCATCAATATTTTTGAATAGTTTTATCATAGAAACTTGTTGAATGTACTTGACTGACCAAATACCTTCTTTTGCTAACACTCTCTACTCCAGATCCTTTATAAATATTTTATTCTCATCTTTGTTAGTGGCTTGAACCTGGCATCTGTAGCACGGCTACGAGGCACTTGGGAAAAGTTACCAAATAAGTATGAGAAACACCTTCAAGATCTACAAGACCTTTTCGATCCATCTAGGAACATGGCAAAATATAGAAATATTCTTAGCAGTCAGAGCATGCAGCCTCCAATTATCCCACTGTTCCCTGTTGTCAAGAAGGATATGACGTTTCTACATGAAGGTATTTGAAAATTACTATTTCTAGTTACAGAATTGTTCTTTATTATATTTTCAAGCTTAAAAGTTGTATGTCACTAAAACTTGACACAGTTTAATGCCACAAATTTTAGAAATCCAGAGCCATGTTGTTCATGAAAATAAATTCAGGTAATTATATATTTAGAGATAAAACTGACTTACACCAAGATTTGTTTGACAATAATTAGGTTTTCTAATGAACAAAGGAGAGGGAATGAGTAGTAGGGGATTCATCTTCTCATATTGTGACCATGTGGCTGGCATTCACTTTTCCCATCTCGGTATTTAAATTTATAAGCATGGCTTTAGTCATCAAGGTAAATTTTCCTGTTCCTGTATTCTATTAGGGAAGTTCTGGTGGCATAGTGCAAAGGAGCTATACTGCCAACCCAGAGGGATATGTGGTTCAAATTCACCAGCTGCTCTGAGGGAGAAATAATGGGTAGTCTCTTTCCTTGTGATTTACAGCTTCTGAAAACCTGCTTGAGGCTCACCTACGAGTCATTTCTGACTTAACACCATATAACAACAACAAATACTTAGTTTTGTTTTTCTTCTATTAAATAGTATTATGACCAGATAGTCCAAGTAATTTTAAAAATGGCCAAATTTTCTTTAAAGAGCTTAGGTAAAGAAACTGAACTTAGCTCACTTGTTGGTTTATCCAGTCCAAACTACAAAGCAAAAATTAAGTGTTCAGAGAGCAAGCTGACTTCCAGAGCAGCACGTTTAATAGTGTAACCAGTACATTTCCCACAGTAGCCTCTGTGGCACCTCTGTGCAAGTTCAGGGCTGTGAAGTGTATAGTGTGAAACAGGTAGTCAAATGCAGTTGTATATCAGACCCAAGAATTGTTAGGGTCTCAACACGAGCTAGGGGGGAAAACTCTGATAACTAAAATAGTCAAGTCATATAATGCTGTTTTAAGGAAGCATGCCATAAAAATACGTTTGAAGCCTAAAACATTTCCTTCAAAAAAAAAAAAGAGTGATGAAAAGATCAGACACTGTAATTTAGAATAATCTTCCTACTGAGAACAATCACTCTTTTTCCTGTTCTCACGCCATACTCCATGTCAGTCCTATTTTATAGCAGTGGTGCTGTACAGTATTTGTCCTACTGTGACTGAGATATTTCACTTAGCATAATATCTTACAGGCTTAACTATGTAAGCGTAATGTTTTATAGTTTGATTGTTTTTCAATCCTATATATTTCATTTTGTGACTGCACCATAATTTTTCTAGCCATTCATTTGTTGATTGGCACTTAAGTTGTTTCAGTCTCTTTGCAATTGTGAATCATGCAGCAACAAACATGGATAGTTTAAGAATTGTTTTTTAAAAATTGTGAACCAAAGAAGACTTAACAAGTGGATTTCTTTAATAGCCCACAAGTCACCACTTGTTTTCAAGTGCTCTACCTTTCTTGCCTCGAAGAACAGATATGGATACTTGCCTAAAGTAATAAGATTAGCTTTAGAAACTATACACAAAATCTGTTTATCATTTTCTCATTTCCTTGGAGCCGACTGAATCATCTGTGGGTTCAGCTCTTACAAATCAGTGACTTTGATAAGGAAGACTCTGATTTGTGCCACCCAGGGATGACCAACTTCTGTTATATTCATTTGTTGTTAAGTGCTGCTTGGTTCTGTCCTGACTCGTCACATCACTGTGTACAACAGAATGAAACATTACCCAGTCAATCCTGCACCATCCTTACAGTCATTACTGTCTTTAAGTCCATTGTTACAGACACGTTGAAGGTCTTCTTTTTCACTGGCCCTCTGCTTTGCCATGATGTCTTCCTCCAGTGGCCACAGTATGTGAGATACTGTCTCAACCATCCTTACTTCTCTAAGGACCACTGTGATTATTCATCTTTCAGGACACTTTAGGTTGATAGTTCATTTTGAAAATTTTAATATGACTTTCATTTTTTAGGAAATGACTCCAAAGTAGATGGTTTAGTAAACTTTGAAAAACTAAGAATGATTGCCAAGGAAATTCGTCAAGTTGTTCGAATGACTTCAGCTAATATGGACCCAGCTATGATGTTCCGACAGAGGTATGGCATTGAAATATCTAAAATGTTAAGGGGTGATATAATAGTGATCACGGTATTTAAGATTTGTTGACCATTTTAAGTCCCTGGTTGTTGCACATAGCTAATGTACTTGGCTGCCATCCAAAAGATTAGAGGTTTAAGTCCACTGAGGGGTTCTTTAGAGAAAACACTTTACCACCCACTTCTGAAAAGCCAGGCATTGAGAAGAAAGCCCTGTGGTTTACAGTTCTACTCTGTCACACATGAGGTTCCCAGAAGTCAGATATTTTTGAGTATATGGAGTTTTCTGAATTGTATTTCTTCTTTAAAATATCAGTGAACTTAAACCTAAGAAAATTAGTGATCTAAATTTAATTATCACACAACACAGATGCTTTCATTTGATTTCTAAACTATAAAGTATTAGTTTATATGTTGTGGTGGCTGTCAAGTGCCATCAAGTCAACTATGACTCATAAAGACCTTATGAACAACAAATCTGAACTTCGCCAGATCCTCATGAGCTCAGAGGTGCTCAGGCTGTTGTTACAGTCACTATGTCAGTCCATCTTGTTGAAAGTCTTCCTCTTTCTGTGACGGTCCATCTTTCCCAGCATGATCGCTGTCCAAGAACTCACCAATTCTGACACGTCTAAGGAGCACCTTGTTACTCTTCCTCCAAGACAGAATTTTCATTCTTTTGGCAGTCTATTATATATTCAGTACTCTTCTCCAGGACCACAATTCATAGGTTCTTCTTCTGTCATCCTTATTCATATTTCATTTGTATATGTTTGTTAACTTTCACAGAATATTTTTTAAAGTTCTATTTCTAATTCATACTTGAGTTTTCTAAATTAACCTACTGACTCTCAAGTTATTACTACTTCTGTTTGTAAATTTTTTTCCCATGTTGTTATTGTGTGCCTTTAAGTAGATTCTTACCCAGACTAACTCTGTTGGACAGAGTAGAGCTGCTTCATTGGGTTTCGTAGTCTATAAAATCATAACAGAAGCGATTGTGACGTTTTTTTCTCCCACAGAGCCATAGGGTGAGTTCCAACCTTTTGGTTGAGAGCTGAGTACTTAAGCATTGTGCCATCAGGACTCCTTATCCATTTATCAGCTGCTGATTTAAGCACATTCTATTTTTAATAAAAGTAGAAAATATTACTTGTGTTATGTATTTACCTTCTGTGAATGCTTTTGTAGAATTTCTTTTTAATGTAAAAACAAACACTTCCTTAAATTATAAAATGACCAAACTATGCCCAGGAATTACCACAATTTTCAGGGTAGATAGACATTATAGTTTTAGTATTTGGTCTGATTTTCCTCTGGACCTGTATGTTTAACTTCAGTTTGTAACAGCTTTGAAGAAATACATCATTCCTGTGGTTTAAAAGTACATATTCTCTTTTAAAAAATGCTTTACTGAAGAAGTAAAAGGACTTTTTTTTTTAAAGTGACAGCTAACGTTTTCATAATCTAACAATCAGTATGTGTCAGAATTGATGGATTGGTGTTTTGTTATTTATTTGTTTTGTGTAAATCATTGTTCAGGCGTCTATTTCTGTGAGTAGTTGGTCTGATGATTCCTATAGTTCAGAGAGCCTTGAAATACAGAGGAAGAGGTATTCCCAAAATAACCTTTTTCTATTACCCATCTCATGTCTACCTTCCCCTTGAGAGTCACTACATTTAATCAGAGCTATCATTGCTTTCATTACATAGAGAGCTCTGGTGGCTTAGTGGTAAAGAGTTGTGCTGCCATCTCAAAGGCACACAGTTCAGATCTGCCAATTGCTCCATGGGAGAAAGAAAGATGGATAGTCTTCTCCCATGTTACTATTTGCCTCTGAACTGGAGGATCAGCCATGAGTCGGCTTCGACAGATGGTATATAACATCAACAATCATAGTTCGTTTAGAAGCAGAAAACAGTGAGAAAGAACCAAAGACAAACTAAACCTAGAGGCGAGTTTCTTTGTTTTTGTTGCATGTCTGAAAGCTGTCGAGTAGTCTCAGCACCCACTAGTCCCTGTTGTCTTCCACTGACTTCCATTCATATATGTTATCTTCTTGATCCCTGAAGACAGTGCATTTATAACTCTGCCAGCCTAGTTGATAATGGACTGCATACCATCTATACTTCAGAAATAAGCAAAAGAAAAAATTATGGGAAAATTAATAAACTGACCTGTGTTCTTGAGAATGGTCTAGACTGAGGAAAGTAAGTCACAGGAAAAAATAAAACATTCATAATTAGACTGTACTGGACCTTCCCCAAGTCCATTTTCTTGTCAGCCAGTTTTAAAATGCAGTCTTTTTCTTAGTCATTAATTAATAATCCATTATCGACTTTTAACATAAGTGTTACAAAGTTGTAGGAAGCCCTAGAAGTGTAGTCTATAGGAAGTTGCACTGCTAGCCAAAGGCCATGCCTCCTTGACAGTTCAGTCCATAGTAGCTCCTGGGGAGAAAAGTGAGCACTCTCACGTGATTTATAGCCATGAAAACTGATAGAGGTTCAACTGTGAGTCTGATTCCATGGCAGTGACATTATAAGTATATATACCATTATAAGGATAGTAGTAGAACACTTTTCTTTACATTTAAGGTGGATTTACTGTTCACAGTTTAGTAATTGAATATTGGCTGGAGAATATCGTAACTTGGAAATGAACTGTCTTAATGTCCTTGTTGTTTTATCCTACCACTTAAATGAATGACTTTAAATATTTTCTAAGAAAAAAGTTTAAAAGCTTTTATTTCCTATTTTAAAAAAGTTATAGTAAATTAATACTTTTCTCTAGATGAGTTCAATATTAAACAAATCATTGATCAAAAAAAAAATTCTTTTTCTTAACGGCCTTCAGTACACATCATAATACACCCTACACACCTTGAACCTTTTTTGCTAGTAAAATTTTTCTGGTCTAGTCTGTCTGCATTGTTTCTCTGACTCTCACCTGTTGTCTTTTTCTGTGCTTTCCTATTCAAACACATGCTTCAATGTTTGTGGCTCTTGCTTACAGGAAGAAGAGGTGGCGCAGTCTGGGGTAAGTGTAGACATGAACGCAACTGGAATGAAGGTTGTGCAATTCTTAACATGTACTGCATCCTTTTCATTAATGCACGCACATAAAATAGCATGCATTCTATTAACCCTGTCAGCCTACATTCCTGACAAATGCCTTTTGCTAACAAAAAAAGTAGTGATAGAGCTTGCCCCTGTCCCCTTTTCATTATTGACATCCCTTAAATCCATTTTAGGTGTTAGTGTAGCAGTATCAGTTAAAGAATGATAGTGATTATTTGTTGAATCCTTGCATTATGCCTGAATTATATTATTTAATTCTTCATCTACCCTGTGAAATAGATAGCATTTTTTTTACTCCTACCATACAGACAGAAATAGAGTTTACCTAAAGTCTTCCGTCTAATTAATGATGAATGTAGACCTAAAATAATTTTATTCCAGAATTCAAACCATTCCCTTTTCTTCAAAAACTTTATCTTCTAAAAGCAAATGTACTAGTTTAAAAAAGATGAGTTCTTTTAATAAAAGTTGTATTTTCCCATTGGTTTATAAACATGAACTTTATTTCAGCTGTACAATAACTATAGGAAGCTCTGGTGGCATAGTGTGTAGAGAGTTGTGCTGCTAACCAAAAGTCAGCACCTTTCTGGCAGTGCAAATCCAGCAATAGCTTCTTGGAAAAAAGATGGGCAGGCTTCTCCTGTGTGATTTACTGCCTCCCGAAAACCAACGGGCAGGTTAGCTCTCAGTCATTTCAGACTCAACAGCAATACATTTGAGTTTTAATCTTGAGACAGTGAAACTGAGCTTAAAATAATCTAATTAGAAGAGAATTTTAATTCCTCAGATCCACAAATTCCATGAGACTTCAGGAATTGCTTCAGTTTGATTTGAAATTATGCTAGTTTTCATGAAATACTCCGCTATCTCTTTAAAAATGTGACAGAATTGGAAAATTCTAGCCTTTGTTGTTTATAGGTTGATATTTAGGATACTAGGATGTTGAGGATCCTAAAATTTATCTACCCTAGCATTTTTGTATTTAAATGAAAAAAGAAGCCCAAAAATTAGATGGCTTTTGTGGGTGAAGGGATTGCATAAAAAGACTTTTAAGACCGTAGTGAATCATAAAGTTAGAATAAGGAGTTTTATAGATGGTTTTGGTATGAGTTTTTTTTGTTTTATTGGGCTTTTGTGGTGGTGTATATGTGTGCAAGTGCCACTTTGTAAGTATCGTAATGTAACTTTAATCTTGTCTTATTTGTGGTCTTGTTTCCTGTTAAAACAAGGTGATCTGTATGTTTTTTTTGTTTTCCTCTTCCTTACCTCATGTGTATTTGCCATGTTTTTATCTACATACATATTTATGTCTTTGTATTTATTTATGTCTTGATAGAAACTGACACTTGATAGAAACTGACACTTGACATTACTGTTGAGAAGAAAAGAATATCTTAGCAAGTATTGGAGGTGTATACATGACTTGTATGGACAGCATATTATTTATTCAATTTTTAAGATTATATTATGTTTTGTTTGCAGGCACTAAGCATTTTTTAAACGTCAGAGCATTTTCTATCTTTGAAGTAGTTTAAGATACTTTATTATCATTTTATCAAGTGTTTTCATTTATTACTATCTGTCCTACATTTTTGGACACTTTATTTTGGATATTAATTTTGAAACTGTTAAACATCTATATTATAATTTGGTCCTAAATGCTGGGTCTTTCTTTTACTGTATATCTTTAAATCCAAAGCATCTTAATTGTTTAATACCATTATCTTGTGTGCCACTATAAAAAAGCACTGCAGTGATTTCTTGCTAAGAATTTTTATATTTATAGAATGAGAGGTTTTACAGACTTAGACATAGGGGGTTTTTTTATTCTCTAATATCTTTGTGCATATATTAAAAGGAAAATCTGAGTGAAGTAAATTGATTAAGGTAGTCCTAACACTTCTCTATATTCAAAATCTGAATCTTTGGAATCATCTTTAAAATCATAAAGATGATTTAAAGTGTCTTCTTTCCTCTCCATCCCAAACATACAGAAACCCACATAAACACATATTGCCCCCTGAGTCATCAGGTATATAAGTGATACAGCATTTCTTTAAAAAAGCCTAATTGAACTAAAGGCATTAGTGCTTCACTTTCAGATTGGATTTCCGAATACTTAAAGCCAGCCTCCTTTTGATACCTACTTTGGGAATATTGTTAAAATTGTTAAACTCACTACCTTGTAACCATTTGACTTCTGGAGATGAAAAGAATGACTCATTAATAGCATTGGCTTGTCTTCCAAACTATTCTGCAGAATTTGATGCTTATGTGTTATGTAGTGATAACCACATCATAGCTTAGTCTCAATGATGGCATCTGAAAGTTGCAGTTGAGTGAAAGACACCCCTCTATTTCAGACATATGTGAAATAAATGTGAAAGAAAAAACCATGGCATTTGTTTTCTTTCACACAATTTACAGTGAAGAGTAGGAATTGGAAGTGCTTATTGTTATTGACTATGTGAGCCCTGAAAAAAAAATCACATGGCTGTAATCTATACGTAGGATATTTTTATAAGTGTGAGGCTAATTAGAAAACCCATAGATCCAGTAATAATTTTATAATAGTTGTCATGACAACTGCTTTCAAAATTAAAATAATCCAAAACCTTGTATGTGTTTGCTTTGCTAGAGTGGACAGACATCATTACAGTTCCTATTTCCCATTAGCTGTTGATGTAGTCATTAAAGAAAGATATTTCCGAAGGAACATAGAGTTGGATGAAGCCATACTTGTTTGAGTTAGGATTTTTCTAACTATCTTGCAATTGTGTCACATTCAGAGGGATTGCAGAAGAGAATCCCCCATATTTTCGGTCCCAAACCAAAATCACCCACCCATTCTGTATGTGAATACAAGCATTGAGTAGTTTTCCTAACCATTTCTAACCTCTGACTGTTATTAAATGGTAAATACTGTTATTTTTCACTAATATCTTACTGGTTATTTTCTTTTAATTGGGGCAAAATCTAGTTATTGATAATATCAGTACTTATGCTCAGAATGGGCCTTCTGTAAGTAGGAGTGGAGATGGCAGTAGCATCTCCGTAGTAGAAAGAGCCATGGAACAAGTGAGCTCCTCACACAGGTATCCCCTGGGTGCAGGTAACCTCCAGGGCTAGGGAATGTTTTCACTATGCCATGGGTTACATATGAAATGCTTAGCTGGAAAGGGAGGGGGGATTATCTTATTCTTTTGAATTCTACACTTTGCTATTTCTTGTTTTTAATTGAGAACATTGCCATGTGTGTCAGATTACATTAATGCTTTTTTATCTATTAACTTATTTGCATCAGCATGTAATAGCATTAACAGAACAAAACTCTTTTACTCTCCATTTTGCCACATAGCTCATCTTTACACTCTCTTAATGAGATCTCCTTTTTCTTGCAGGTCATTGAGTCAAGGCAGCACAAACTCAAACATGCTAGATGTTCAAGGAGGTGCTCATAAAAAAAGGGCACGTCGCAGCTCACTGCTTAATGCCAAGAAGCTGTACGAGGATGCTCAAATGGCAAGGAAAGTGAAGCAGTATCTTTCTAGTCTGGATGTAGAAACAGATGAAGAGAAGTTCCAGATGATGTCATTGCAGTGGGAGCCAGCATATGGCACCTGTAAGTATCAGTCTCTGAGTTCTTGTAATACTAAAAGGCACAACAAAGAGACATTTATATTTCTGGAGTTAAGCTGCAGTCCCCTCAGAAATTGTTAGCTCTTATTTACAAATGATTACTGACATAACCCTTAGCATCATGTGCTCCTGTTAATAAGATAATGAATCTCATCCCTTCCTGACAGGTTTTTTGTTGCAGGCACTGCTTCTATCTCACTGAGGGTCTTGTGGTTGTAGAACATAGTTTATTTTTCCTGTTTTTAGCTGAAAAGTTTTCTGGTTTGTTGTCATTACCTGATTTTCTTTCTTCCCCATATATGACTTGGGATATTCAATATCATAGATGTTACTTTCATGTTTTGCTCATGGGTAAAATGAAAATCTTCACAGTTGAACCAATAATCATCATCATGATAAATGGAGACAAGTTTGATGTTATCAAGGATTTCATTTTACTTGAATCCACAGTCTAAATCCATGAGAGCAGCAGTCAGGAAATCAAGTGATGTCTTGCATTAAGTAAATCTGCTACCAAGGACCTGTTTAAAGTGCTAGCAAGCAAGTATGTCACTTTTGAAGATTAAGGTGGGCCTGAGTCAGGCCATGGTATTTTCTGTTGCTTTATATGCCTTTCAAAGTTGAATGGTAAATAAGGAACACAGATGAAACTTGATGCTTTCTATTTTGAAGCAAGTGCTACCATGCGCTTCTTAGAGACAAGGATGGTGATGTTTCGTCTTACAGACTTTGGGAATGCTGTCAGGAAAACCATTCCTTGGAAGAAGACATTGTGCTCGGAAGAGTAGGTGATCAGCAAAATAGGGGAAGGCCTCCCTGAGATGGATTGTCACAGTGACTGCCAGAGGGGCCTTGCCCTGCGGAGATTCTGAGGATGGCAAAGAGATGAGTGGATTTCATTCAGTTGCACGTAGAGTTGCTGTGAGTCAGAGCTAGCATGATGACATAGACCAACAACAAAATGGTGATAGTTCTTCCTTCTCTTCCTCTTTCTCAATCCTTCCACACTCTGTGCCTGTATATGCTTCCTATCCATGGACATGTCTCTGTCTTTCTCATACATGGTATCCTTCACTGCATAGTGAATATATTGTGAAAGAGTTAATGCAGCACATAGTTATTTTGGTTTCACTTGCATAATTGATTTTTTAACATTTCATTAAATAACAGCTTTCTTCCTAAACTCAAAAAGTACAGCTGATTTCTGAGCATCATATGATTTAGTTCTCCCTAATAAATTAATATGTATATGTGGATTTGGGAATTTATCAAAAAATTTCTTTATTTCAAGTGTTTCTTGATTTTTATTTTGACAGTCATTACAGTAGAGCATTAATACTGAAAGGAGAAGTATGTTTTGTGACTGTTAATGTGACTCAAGGGAGCTCTGCTGGCCTAGTGGCCACAAACTGTGCTACAATCCCAAAGACACGCAGTTCGAGGCCACCAGCTGCTCCGCAGGAGAAGGATTGGCAATTAAAACCCACCAGAGGGTCAGCTGTGGGTCAGTTCAGACTCTACAGTACTCACTACAGCTCAACAATTGTGACTCTTAATTGAAAGATAACAGAGGAGCTCTGGTTATGTAGTTCATAGTGTACTGTGCTATTAGCCAGTTAGTCTTGAGCCACTGTGTGTTACCCTCTAGTCTTGAGTGTGTTATCCCCTAGTACTCCAGTGTTTTCACTTTACAGAATGTTCACTCATTCTGCTGGGAGAGATTGAAAATGATAGTTCTCGTTTTAATCTTAATATTTAGAACCAGCATGGACTGAAGTACTGAAGTTGAAACCACCCAGTCTGTAAAATAATTAAGCTTAAGCGTATGATTCATTAGTATTATTGAGGGACTGTTCTTTCCTTTGGACTACAGTATTGATCTTATACAAAAATATCTGAGTTCTAATTCTCTATTTATTATTTCACCATGCATGTTATTGTGATGCTAGCAACTATTCCACTGGTACTTGCTACACAAGCAGGGTCATCCATGGTAGACAGGTTTCAGCAGAGCTTCCAACCTAAGAAACAAGACTGACCTTCCACACCTCCACATCTGAAATAATAAGACCTCAAAAGTCCTGTGAATAGACCTACAGACTGGGAACAAACATTTGGTAATACCATCTCAGATAAAAGTCTTATAACAGAAGTTTACAGAATACTCATGGGCCTCCACAAGAAAAAGACTGATACCCAATTACAAAATGGGCAAAAAACATGGAAAGAATTTTCACAGAGGAAGATATTCAAATGGCAAACAGACACATGAAATGGCCCAAATCACTGGCAATAAGAGAGAGGCAAATCAAAACCACAATGAGTTACCATCTCACTCCAGTAACAGTGGCAAAGTTTAACAGGGCAGCAAGTAATAGTTGTTGGAGAGGATGTGGCAAGAAAAGAACTCTCATACATTGTTGGTGGGATTGTAATGGTGCAACCATTCTGGAAAGCAGTTTGGCGCTTCCTCAAAAATCTGAACATAGAAATTCAATATGATCCAGCTATTCCACTATTTGGAATATACCCTGAATATATGAGAACTGAGGCACAAACTGAGATTTGTATACCAATGTTCATAGCAGTATTATTCACAATTGCAAGAACATGAAAACAGCCCAAATGTCTTAACCAATGGACTGAGAAATTATGGTACATTCACGCAATGGATTATATGCAGCATGCAGGAGCACTAACTTTGTAAATTGTTACCTAACTTGGGAGGGACTGGAGAGCATTATTTTGGGTGAACTAACAAGTCCCACAAGGATAAATATTGTATAAGACCGTTGTTACAGAAGGAGTGCATATAAGGATCCAAGAAGGGTGGAAGAGGCTGGAAGCAGAGGGATGTGGATGTACAGAGGGAAGAGGGGATTAATCATTGGATTGTACAATTTAATGGGGGGAGGTGATGAAATTGAAAGAATTTGTTTGAATTTGTTGTTGTTAAGTGCCGTCGAGTTGTTTGCGACTCATAGCGACCCTATGCACAACAGCCCTAAACCCTGCTCTGTCCTGCACCAACCGCACTGCCTCTGACACACCCATCTCGATTACCCCAGTCAATCCATCTCATAGAGGGTCTTCCCCTCCTGCACTGTCCCTCCACCCTCCCAAGCATGATGTCCCTCTCCAAGGACCCGTCCCTCCTGGCAACATGTCCAAAGTATGTCAGATGAAGCCCCAGAATCCTTGCCTCCAAGGAGTAGCTTGGTTTAATCCTCTCCAAGATGAATCTGTTTGTTTTCCTGGCAGTCCATGGTACATTCAGTACTCTTCTCCAGCACCACAGCTCAAAGGCATCAACTCTCCTTCTGTCCTCTCTAGTCATCGTCCAACTCTCTGATGCATAACAAGCGATTGCAAAGACCATGGCCTGTATCAGGCGCACCTTAGTCTCCAGAGAGACACCGTTGCTCTTGAGTACTTTAGAGAGGTCCCTAACGGCAGACTTTTCCCATCACGATACGCTTTTTGATTTCCTGACTGCTGGTGCCAAGAGTGTTGACTGTGGAGCCGAGCAAACTGAAGCTGTGAACAATCTCAATCTCTTTGCCATCCATCCTGACGCTGCCAGTTGGTCCAGTGGTGAGAATCTTTGTATTCTTGACATTGAGCCTCAGTCCATACTGAAGGCTGCAGTCCTTGACCCATCACAGCAAGTGCATGAGGTCCTCCTCAGTTTCAGCAAGCAGGGTTGTGTCATCTGCATAACACAGATTGTTAATAGATCTTCCACCAATCCTGATACCACAGTTCTCCTCATAGAGCCCAGCCTCTCGGATAATCTGCTCTGCATACATGTTGAAAAGGTATGGAGACAGGATGCATCCCTGGCGTACACCCTTCCCAATTTTGAATCATGCAGTGTTACCCTGCTCTGTTCTGACTACTGCCTCTTGGTCCAAGTATAGGTTTCACATTAGCACAATTAAATGTTCTGGGATTCCCATTCTTCTCAGAGTCTGCCACAGTTTGTTATGATCCACACAGTCAAATGCCTTTGCATAATCAATGAAACACAGATAGACATTCTTCTGGTATTCTCTGCTTTCAGCCAAGATCCATCTAACATCAGCAACAATATCCCTAGTACCACGACCCCTTCTAAACCCAGCCTGGACTTCCAGCAATTCTCTGCTGATGTGCTGTTCTAATCGTTTTTGGATAATCTTCAGTAGAATCTTGCTTGCATGTGAAATCAATGACACTGTTCTGTAGTTTCCACACTCAGTTGGGTCACCTTTCTTTGGAATGGGAACAAATACAGATCTCTTCCAGTCAGGTGGCCAAGTGGTTGTTCTCCAGATTTCTTGGCACAACTTGGTGAGCACATCCAGGGCAACATCTGTTATCTGAAATACTTCAATTGGTATACCATCTGTATTTATATTGGAATTTTTTAAATAAATAGTGGGGAAAAGTCAGCTTGGGGAAGGGGAAAGGGGGGCTAAAATGTGCAATAATGAATGAATGAAAATTAACTTTTCTGTAAACTTTTGTTAAAATGACAATTAAAATTAAAAAATTTTACTTAAAAAACGAAAAACAAACCCTGTGAATAACATGGAAATCCTATTGGATATGGTACCAGACGATGAGCCCTTCATATTGGAAGACACTTAAAATTCTACTGGGCTAGACTTCTCAAAGTAGAATCTACCTTAATGAAGAGGGCAGAGCAAAGTTCTAATCCAATGAGAGTCCTTAATATGGCATAACTCAAATGAAGAGGAACAGTTGCTGCAGACATTCATGAGTAATTGGAACGTAGAATGGACACAACAGTGGGCTTGAGCACAGAAGAGACTGAGGATGCCACAGGATTGGCAAGCTCTCCCTCTGTTGTACCTAAGTTTGCTGTGCATCAGAGTCAGCCCAGCAGCACATAACTAACAGCAACCAGAGATTTCTGAAACAATCTCTTTAATATTCCTTCTGTGCTCCTTTATGTTCACTGGGTTTTGAGGAAATTTGGGGGACAGCTGTCTGGCCAACAGATTGGAAGAGGTCCTTATTTGTTCCCATTCCCAAGAAAGGTGATCCAACAGAATGTGGAAACAGTCAAAGAATATCATTAATATCCTATGCAAGCAAATTACTGCTGGATAGGTCATTCAAAAGTGTCTAGTTCATAAGTCTAGAATTGCCAGAAGTTCAAGCAGGATCAAGAGACCACGGCACCAGGGATATCATTGCTGATGTCAGATGCATCCTGGCTGAAAGTAAAGAATACTAGAAGAATATCTATTTGTTCTCTATTGCCTGTGCAAAGACATTAGCCTGTGTGGATCATAACAGGCTATGATGTCACTGAAATGAACAGGAATCTTAGAACACTTAATTGTGCTCATGTGAAACCTGTACATATACCAAGAGGCTGTTGTTCTACTACTACGTGACTTACAGTTATGAAGGGAGTGTGTGAGGCTGTATTCTATCACCATACTGATACAGTCTGCATGCTGAGCAAATTATTCAAGAAGCTGTACTCTGTGAAGAGGAATATGGCATCAGGATTGGAGTGAGACTTATCAGTAAACCTGTGTTATGCAGATGAAACAACCTTGCTTGCTGAAAGTGAAAAGGACTTAGAGTACTTGTTGCACAAGAACAAAGAATACCGCCTTCAATATGGGTTACATTTCAATGTCAAGAAAACAAAAATTCTTACAACTAGACCAGTGGGCAACATCATGATAGATGGAGAAAAGATTGAAACTATCAACAATTTGATCTTACTTGGATACATACCCTTGGTACCAGCAGTCAGGAAATAAGGAGATATCATAGTGCACTGGGAATGTCTGCAGTTAGGGACCTCTACAAATTATTGCAGAGTAATGATGTCAGTTTGAGGACTAAGGTGTATCTAATCCAAGCCACGGTGTTTCAGATAACTTGCTATGCATCTGAAAGATGGACCAATAAATAAAAATGATAGAAGAAAATTAACACCTTCGAGGAGTGGTGTTGGAGGAGAGCACTGAACATCCTATGGACAAACAAATACCCGTGGAAAAAACATGTTGGAGAGGATGCAGCCAGAGTGCTCTTTGAAGGCATAGATGATAAAGCTTTGCCTTACATACTTTGAGCATGTTGCTAGGAGGGGCTACTCAGTGGAGAGAACATGATGCTCAGAAAGGCAGAGGTTCAGCAAAGGAGAGGAAGACCCTGGACCAAGGTGTAACAATGACTGCCACAGTAGGCTGCAGTGTTTTAAGAATTATGAGAACAGTACAGGACAGGGTTCAGATCTGTTGTTCATGACTGCCACAGTGGGCTCCAGAGTGTTAGGAAGTATGAGGATAGCACAGGACAGGGTTCAGATCTGTTCATAGGGTCAGTATAGGTCAAGCTCAACTCGATGGCACCTAGCAACAACAACCGTTTTTAATATTCATAAGTTCTGGTGACCTAGTGGTCACAAGCAGCCCTGCCAACCCAAAGGCACATGGTTTAACCCAAAGACACGTGGTTTGAATCTGCCGTCTACTCTGCAGGAGGAAGATGGGCAGTCTCCTCCCATGAGACTACCTCTGAACCCCCAATGGAGTGTCAGCTGTGAGTCATTGTCAACTTGACAGCATATAACAACAGCACCATCTTTAACTTTGCTGTGTGTAGCTTTTGAAATAATTTAACAAATACATATTAAGCACTTATTTTCTGACAGTCACTCAGAACATAGAGGTGAACAAGTCCTTATACAGAGCCTCTCTGCTCACTAGGCTCGTTAGTGCATGTTACACTCAGTTTTTACATTTTAAGTCCCACATAGGCTTTGGGTGGTCCATAGGAAGATGCGCTGCTAACCCAAAGGTGTTGCTCCTCTAGTGGTTCAAATCCACCAGCTGTTTCTCAAGAAAAAGATGCTTAGTCTCCTCCCAGGCAATTGAAGAGTCAGTAGTGATTTTTTTCTGAGCTTTGGTGGCTCATGGTTAAACTATTAAGCAAAAGACTAGAGGCTTGAACCCACCAGTCTCTCCCTAGGAAAAAATGTAGCATTCTGCTTTTATAATCCAGATTTCCTCTTGAATCTGTCCCACCTGAATTTAAAAACCAACTCAGGAACAGGTTTGAGGCCTTGAACACTAATGAACAAAGACCAGGTGAGCTGTGGGAAGATATCAAGAATAGCATCCATGGCGAGATTTGGTGGCCTAGTGGCAAGAAGCTACACTACAATCCCAGAGGTGCACGGTTCAAATCCACCAGATACTCTACTGGAGAAGAAGGGACAATCTCCTCCTGTACCCGTCAGATCTGATTTGACAGTACACACACACAAAATAACAAAATAAAATTAAAAAAATAAAATAATAGCATCCACAAAGAATTCAGAAGGTCATTAGAAAGATAGAGGAAGAAGAAAAGACCAAAATGGGTATCCAAAGAGACTGAATATTGCACCAGAGCTTCAAGAAGCCAAAGTAAAGGGAAGAAATCAAGACGTTAAGGAACTGAATAGAAGATTTCAAAAAGCAGCTTGGGAAGACAGAGCAAAGATTACAATGAAATGTGCAAGGAGCCGGAGTCAGAAAATCAAAAGGACCACACTTGCTTTGCCTTTCTTAAGCTGAAGGAATTAAATACATTCAAGCCTCAAGTTGTAAAAATTAAGGATGCTATGGCCAAAATATTTAAAGATCCAGAAAGCATGAAAGAAAGATGGAAGGAGTATGCAGAGTCACTGTACCAAAAAGAATTGGTTGACAGAGAAAAATTTCAAGAAACAATATATGATCAAGAGGCAGTGGTGATGAAGGAGGAAGTGCAGACTACACTGAAGGATATGGCAAAATATAAGGCCGCAAGAATTGATGGATTACCAGTCGATATTTTTCAGCAAACAGATGCTGCTTTGGGCACACTTACGAAGTTTTCCCAAGAAATCTGGAGGGCAATTACCCAGCCAACTGACTGGAAGAGATCCATATTTATTCCATTCCAAAACCAGGGGACCTGACAGAGTATGCAAGTTACTGAACAATATCACTAATACCACATGCTAGCAAAATTCTGCTGAAGATTATATAAAAACAACGGGGACAGTACATTGACAGAGAACTACCAGAAATACAAGCTGGGTTTTTAAGAGGTTGTGTTACTACAAACATTACCACAAATGTCAGATGGATCTTTGCAGAAAGCTAATACCAGAAGAATGTCTATGTTTCATTGACTGTGCAAAGGCATTTGACTGTGTGGATCACAGATTGTGGCTAACCTTGAGGAGAATGGGAATCCCAGAACATTTGATTATGCTCATGAGACACCTATACTCAGACCAGAAAGAAATCCTCAGAACAGAGCAAGGAAACACTTCATGGTTTAAAAACAGGAAAGGAATGTTACAAGGATTCTTCCTGTATACTTACCTTTTGGGTCTATATGCAGATCCTTAAATGATGTGGTTTGAGGCCACCAACTCCTCAGGATAAGGATAGGCAGTCTCCTCCTGTGCAATTAATTGCCTCTGAAAACCCACTGAAGCGTCAGCTGTGGGTTGATTGGTACACAGCAAACAACAGTAAATCCTTACAGGAAGAAATGGGCCATCTTTCTCCCAAAGAGACTCTGGTGGATCCATACTGCTCAGGGACATACTATACAGTGTGCCACCAGCAGCTGTAAAAATGTACTTATTGTTGAACTCAACAATTCCGTTAAAAAAAATTTTTTTTTAATCTGTATACAAAACATCACTCGGGAGTCTGGGCTTTATGAGGAGTGTAGCATCAGGAGTGGAGGAAGACTCCTCAACAACCCACGTTATATAGATGACACAACCCTGCTTGTTGAAACTGAGGAGGATGTGAAGTGTTTGCTGCAGAACGCCAACAACTGTAGTCTTAGATATGGATTGAAGCTCAACATCAAGAAAACAAAGATTATCATCACTGGACCAGTTGGCGGCAGCACCATGATCAATGGAGAAGAGATTGAGATTGTTAACAATTTCAGCTTGCTCATCTCTACAATCCTTAGTCTTGAGACCAAAAGTCAGGAAATCAAAAGATTAATTGCACTGGGAAAATGTGCTGTCAGGTGTGCCTGATCCAGGCCATGGTCTTCACAGTTACTTATGCATCAGAGAACTGGACAATGACTGAGAATGACAGAAGAAGAGTCATTGCCTTTGAGTTACGGTGCTAGAGAAGAGTATTGAACATACCATAGACCACCAAGAAAACAGTTAGGTCTGCCTTGGAGAGGGTGAAACCAAGTTTCTCCTTGGAGGCTAAGATTTTGAAGCTCTGTCTCACATACTTTGGGCATGTGGCCAGGAGAGACCAGTCCTTGGAGAAGGACATCATACTTAGAAGAGTGGAGGAACAGGCCAGGAGAGGATGAGATGGTAACTGGGGCGATGGGGATAGGTGTGTTGGAGTCACTGAGACTGGCTCAGGACAGGGCAGGCTTCAGAGCTGCTCTACATAGGGTTGCTATGAGTCACAGACAACTCAACAGCACATAACAACAGAGATAAACAACCTTGAAAATGATTACTGTCTTACTATAAGCTGAAGTCAACTGCAGATTAGTTAGCTTGGTTTTTTAGATAGCCTAGTAGGACAACAGACATTAATTCATTCATGAATTACTCATATTACATTGTAACAATTTCTTACTCTTTCCTATTAGTAACCAAGAATTTAAATGAAAAGAAATCAGCCAAATCCTCAGAAATGTCTCCTGTGCCTATGAGATCAGCTGGTCAGGCAGCCAAAGCCCACCTGCATCAGCCCCACAGAGTAAGCCAAGTGCTTCAGGTTCCAGCTGTTAATTTGCACCCCATCAGGAAGAAGGGCCAAACGAAAGACCCTGCCACATTGAGTGAGTATTCACAATTACTATTACACTCATTTCGTTTATATTTTTCAGGGCATGTAGAATGAAAACTAACTACAAATGTAAATGTTCAGGAAATGTACTGTTTTCATTTATGTAATATAATCATCACTTCGTGAATAAAAATAAGGTTTCATTTTACCTATAGGTATTTGATACCAACATCCATTTTTTTAAAAAATGCTAGCACTGAAGTCCTCTAATGGCTGAAAAATTTTTAATTCTATCAACAGAAAGCTTAGCAGAGATACCTCTTAGTGGCCAGTGGCCCTACTATATCCAAAAGCTTGACATTGCATTTATCAAGTATCCATTGTAAATGTCACTTCTAAAAGCTATGAGAGTGTTGGTGCATATTCCAAAAATAACTCTGTGTTGGATTTTTTTTTTCCCACTCATGACTACATCTGAAAATCTGCTGAGGCAAGAAGAAAAAATATATTCTCTCTCTCTCTCTCTCTCTCTCTCTCTCTCTCTCTCTCTCTCTCTCTCACACACACACACACACACACACTCATAAGTCACACTTTTTTTCTTTTCTTTTTTCACAGCCATGATGGCATTATCCAATCTACTTTCCTGTGTCACTAGTTGAGCTTTCAGGTTAGAAAGCTAGATGAGGTTTGAGTCCTAGCATAAGCACTTATCTTATACCTTATACATGGTACATAGTCAGTAGAACTTTGTGAGTTTAATTAGATTTTGTTTTGACACACTGATACACAAGGTTCAATAAAAAAGAACTTTTTTGACAGACTTTTCAGACCCTTGACATAGGCACCCTAACATAGATAACTTCAGTATAAGATGCTTACTCTTGTGCCAGCAATGTATAAAGAAAAAATAAGGCAGAGACTTTAGAGAAGACTTTGTAGAGATGATACCTAACCACAGTCTTATAGACTGATCAGGAAGAAGGTGATTATACTTTCAGACCCTGGTAGTACAAATGGTTAATGTACTTGACTGGTAACCAAAAGGTTGGAAGTTCAAGTTTACCCAGAGCACCTCACAAGTTTTATTTCTAAGATATTAGCCATTGAAAATTCTATGAAGCACACTTCTACTTGAGCCCTCATGGGATGCCATAAGTCAGGTTTGACTGATAGCACTGTTAATTAGACAAAGGGTTAAGGAGAACTGCTTCAGGGAGAGGAAACTCTGGTATGTGTAAGGAACTGAGTTTGCTGCCTCAGTGCAAAGCTGAATGCGGAGTGTTGAGTGGCGATAATAATGAGCTGCTGGAGAAGGAGAGGCGCTATCTTCCTGTGCCAGTTGAATCCAACTTGATGATACATGGGGGGGGGGGGTGAAAAAAGTAATAATGACAATGACTAGTAACTTGGGAAAAACTTAACACTTGGAAAGCTGCAGGGAACCATTTTAAGTGCTTTACATACTTTATGCACGTAAACTCATTTTGTCTTCATAATAACCCTGCAAGATAGGTAAGTTTTACTCTCAGGTGAGAGCTGTTGATTGACTCCAAGAAGACTCTAAAGTCCATTTTTTTAACCATTAAATCACACAACCTAAGCATGATAAAGAACAGTGAAGGGCATAGTATGCCAGAATTATAGCCCCATGCTACAGAAGAGCTGTCAGTAGGAAGCCATTGGAGAGATTTGAAAGAGGTAAAGTTAGAGCTTAGTTTATATTTGAAAAGGACTAGTAGGCAGGTCAGCAAGGCTGGAGATAGCATGGACTGAAAGCTGATACAGTTATTCAGAAGTTCCTTAGGACCTTCACTGGTGTACTAGCTGAGGAAATGAAGAGGGAATTAGACACAAAATTGGTGAAAGGTGATCAATTATTTGATGATAGGAGAGGGGGAAAGAACCCAATTCTTGTTTTTAATTTGAGTCTGCTTCCGAGAGGTAATTTGATTTGTATGAGGTAGCCTCTTCCTTCTCTCTTCTTGTAATATGCCTGTCATTTATATAATGAAAATATTAAAAGGACATTGAATTAAAGGGTAGTGTGAGTGCATTGTGGTTGAAACCTTTTCAGTGTTGGGCTCCTTGTTACTATGTCGAATCCTAACTAAAGTTGTTCTTACTTTACTGGTCAAAACTTTCTGCTGTTTCTGAGAGAGAATGTATTTGAAAATGTTAGTATATTGAAACTTGCTAAGCTTTTGCTTACACTGAATAGAGCCACTTTGGGGGTAGGGTATTAGATAGGTCTTTGTGTGATTGCTTCCTGCCAGCTCCATAATTCTATAATTTCATGATTCTTTCTGTGGTTCATTTCTCTCCTGTAGTGTGAATTTAGTGTTCTTGAAAAGGGCTGGACTGATAGCCCGCCAGCCTCTTCTGTATCCCCACAGCACAGATGCAGCACTGGTAGTGCCAGTGCCTGCATCCCACACTGTCCTGACACAATCACCCTGATGGAGAGAGACCACCTCTAGAGAAGAGAAAAGAGTCAATTCATGAATTTTCTTGAGACTTTGAACACGTGTGTCAATTGGTGGGGGAGTATTGTGTTCTGTTACATTTACTTTTCTTATGCCACACAACAGTCAAAAAAGAGCTTTATAATCTGGTTTATGTTAATTGGTTGAATTGGATTCAATAACCTAGAGGTGAGAATCTCTGTGCCATTATTCAGTCACTTTGTCATTTGCACATTTCCGTTTACTGCATTAGCCGTTGAACACCATGGCTGTAGTTATTTAGGTAACTGGACATTGTAATGACAATAATGATTTATTCTTTTGATTTTATTTTCAGGTGCAAATGTACCTCAGAAAGTTGTAACAACAGCTGAAGAAATAAGTGGTAAGAAGCATTCTGAAGACACTATTTCTGTGACATCGTCCATCCATTCTAGTCCTCCTGCTTCTCCTCAAGCATCCCATCGCAAAGGTAAACTGTTCCTGGTCTACCAATCAACACTTTTTAGTATATATATTGCTATTCATGTATAGCAGTAAATGCAAAGTGTTAAAAAACATGTCATCCTGAAAACATAACTTTTAAACTTGTTTTACATTGCATTACAGACAGTTCCTGGGTCACAAATGCCCAACCCATAGTTACTTGCTAACTTGTAAATTATATTTCCTTAAAAATTTGAGGTACAAAGAAGTGTCTTAGTCAAGTGCTATTCTACAACATATTGTTGCTATTAAGACTTTGTTTTCATGGATAGGAAGGTGTGCATTAGTGGCACAGTGGATTTTGTGTGGTCCTTTAACTGAATCCACCAGCAGCTCCACAAGAGACAGACAAAGCAGTCTATTCCTGTTACCATGTAGCTTCCAAAACCTGTTGAGGAGGGAGCCATGAGTCATAGTGACTCTGTGGCCGCATTTGTGGTTTGTCATTTTGGCATACAAAGGCAAACATTTGACCAGCTGACATTAGAGATAATGTTCCAATTTATGTACAAAAACATACTCCTTCAAAGTGAGACTCCTTTGTAATCCAGAGACTGTACTTAGATGTATTCCAGGTATTCTGCAACAGCTAGCACAGGCTCCAGTACTGAAAGTGTCTTTGACTGAGGCCAACAGAGATAAGCATAAATTGACAGTTGTTTTGTACTGTGTAGCTTCTTGATGTTATACTCATCTAAATTTCCAATATTGAAGTATTTTTAAGAAAGTTTTAAAATAAGAATTTCTACTAGAAATTGTTTTAAACCAATAACTATAAGATTTAGGCCAGGGTGGGGACATGGCACAGGGACAGATATTTAAGTTGATTCTTAATTCTTAACTTAGTAGCAAAATAATACTATTTTGATAATTAGAACATAATATATACACTTAATAATTTTTACACACTTAAGAATTTTTATACTTCTATTTCTACTAAATGATTTGAGGTGAAAAATCTGAAGTTCTTTGTTCATTTATATATATTTTCCCCTTAATTCAGATGGTGAAGCCTTCGTGAGGCTGAGCAATTTACATATAGTTATGGATGTTGTGTGTCATTTTGTGTTAGCTATCCTTGGAGCATTTTCTGTTGGGGGCATGTATTTCTTACATTGGCCCCCTAAGCTCTCTGTAAACTTAGAGAATATGGCTCCCATATTTTCTTCACACATGCAGAGGAATTGCATCTTTAAATAACAATACAGAGTAATACATGGCCAGTGGTAAGAAAGTTTATGACTAAAAAAAAAGCCTCCTTCAGAGCTTCCCTCAGTTTCCATGTTATAAATTTCACCTTTCTCTAGCAGGGTCTTTTATTTTTAAACTACCTGTGTGCTACATTAACATCAAACCTGAGTTTGAATCCTGGTTTTGCACCTCAAGAGCTGTGTAAGCACCTTATAACAGTCATATAGGGAAAAAGACCACCTATTATAGGGGACCAATATGAGATTATCAGAGATAATTTCTAAAGCCTGATAGTTAATGTTTCTGAAATTGGAGTGTCTTAATGCCACTACAGAGCAGTGTTCATCTGCCCTTTCCTCATTTTGTATACCTGAGATTGGCTAGTATTTGCACTGTGTGACTTTACAACGAAAGAATCTGTGACACTCAAATAAGACATGTAAATAGTGCGCATGTAATTCCAAACTTAAAACAAGGTTCTGTTCCAATGGCTGTCTTAAGTCTGTTCTACCATGAGTTGAATACCACTTCATATTTTCACATCTTGCTATATGGCAGTATTTCTGAACTGTAATCCTAACACTGAACATCTGAAAATAGCATCAGTAAATTATGCACACTAACATTGTAGCAGGACATGTTATTAATAAGTAAGATGTACAGGAAAAAACAAACAGTCCTAATTGTGGTTCTTTATAATTCTATTGTCATAAATTATGGACTCCCTAACGTGGTATAGCTCATACAGAATCTGTGAGATACACAGCTCTGGTTTTGGATTTTTTTTCCTTATCTTACCTATTTGTATGTTCCTATGTATGATGCCCTTTGTCAGATTTCAAGATGTAGAATTGGGAACAGTGCTTCAAATCAGATAGATGGTCCAAATGAACAGGGCTCCTGTGTTCTTAATACTTTTCCACAAGCACCTTTACATTCTTCACCTTTTTGAGAGGCTGTTCTAGATCCAATGAACTGTTTGGCTCTACACCAATTTTTTTACCTTATTATGGCTTGTAGGGAGCTCTGATAACGCTATAGTTAAGGAGCTGCAGGCTCAACATGAAAGGCATGCAGTATGAATCCTCCAGCTGCTCTGCAGGAGAAAGTTGGGTAGGCTCCTCCTGTGTGATTGACAGCCTCTGAAAACCCACTGGAGGGTCAGCTGTGAGTCAGCTCTGACTTGACAGCACAACAACATAACTTGTAGAGAAGAACTCATAGGAACCATGATTCCCCTCAGCTCTATGTTCAGTGACAACAAAAAAAATCCGTTCTTAACCCCTGGAATGAAAAAGTCTTTTCTCTGTACTATCTTTTAGAATGTGGCCACCAGTTCACCACAGGGTTTATAGATTTGTGAACAAAACATATCACTAGTCATATTTGGATCTTAGAAATAAGAATAATTTTCTCTTCAGAACCATTTTTAATTGTTCTAACTTATATTCTCTCAAAACTCCAGCCAGGTACTGTATTTCAAGTTAATTCCACTTGTAGGATTTTGCTAATAGTCTATGATTGTAAGAATGTCACTATCCTAAGACTATATTATTTGAGTCTGTTCAAGTTCTTGCTTGAAACTAATTCTTTATTTCTCAATTTTTTAAAACCTGTATTTTTTTATGAGGAAAATTTAAGCAAGATGAAGCTCTCTAAAAGTTCTAAATCAAAAGACCTGAATTTTATCTTCCCCAGCACATAAAGAAGGCACCTTCTCCTCCCAGGAGATACAGCAGAATCAGAAATTGTGCTATTATGGTTGTTATTTATATATTGTATTTGGTTTTTACTAAGCTTTTTCTTAGTAAAACCTTCCTGAAAATTCTAGACACACAATTATTTTAAGAAGCAGTTCTGTTCTTAAGATACTCTGTTATATTTTTCTTTATTAGTTTGCCAGTGTTATTTGCTTTTAAAAGTTTTTATAAAGAACATGCTTTGATCAAGGTAAGTCATTGTCCTGTGTTCTGTCTTATAGTGACTAATGTGTTTATACTCTGTTGTAGGCTATGCATTAAAGAATACATTACTAGAGTTATATTTTTTAAGATATTAACAAGATAGTAGACTTTTTAATAGTGAAATGTTAATATAGACCACGCTAAATTGTGAAAGAATTAATTCACCATGTCAGGGTTTTTGCATCTCTCCCTCCAGCTGGCAGTGTTCTGTCTGATCACAGTATCCTGCTGCATCACTCAGGGTCTTCCTCATCCCCTCCCCGTGAGTCCAGCACCACGATCAGTGGCCAGAGCTGCCCCGGAATAGGTGGGGCTTACTTGCAAAAGAAAATTCTTCAGATTACCAGGAGCACAGCCAGAAGGACAGACAGGACCGAGAAGGCCACTGAGGAGAATAGAGACAGGACAAGTTGTGAGAACACAGCCAGGAAAAGAATGACATCCCCGTTTAGAAGATTTAGGGAAAGAACCCTTTCGAGGGAGAGACTAGCCAACAGCAAAACGGAGGACGCAAATCACAATCAAGCTAACAAAAGCTGTGAGAAAGTAAAGGATGTTGGGAGCAACATCAAAGATGAGAAAGGGAGTGACAACTTGGATTCAAATAGCCAAGGCGACAGTAACACTTTAAACTGCTTCTATACGCGATTCAAGTCTAAAAGGAGAAAAACACTGTGAAGTTCTTATTTAACTTTAGTGTTAAGTTTGTTTTCCATTATTTATGTAAATTAAGTCACTTGTCAAATAAAACTTAGGCAGACGACTTAGTAAAATATTATTTATGAGTGTTTTCTAATTAGTGTTAAGTTACAAGTCCTCTAGCAGCAAAGGTTTATTGATTTAAAGTGCCTTATTTGTATGATGTTATTTTTCTACTGTATTGAGTTAGTAAAGTTTATATTCTTGTCTTCCTGTAGTTGGTTTTATTTCATTTTGGTAGCAGCTGAGACATGAGTGAACTAAGTAGAGAAGCCTTGTTAGAAACCAGAGTTCACTTTTCTCTAGAAAAAAGCCAGTAATAATTTGGTCACAATACTAGACTTAGATTTTTATTGCTATCTTACTACTTCAGATACTTTACAAGCTAAAGGAAAGAGAAAGTGTATGAGAAGCATCTGGTTGTCATACTTTTTTTTTAACTTTGTTTTTTAATAATTTGAAGGAGAGTTTATAGATTTGTTTTCCGTTTAACAAATCATACATCTGCCTTGTGACACTGACCACAGTCTCCACCTGTATACCAGCACTTGTCCCTGTATTTCCTGTTTCCGTTCATCCTTCTTTCCTGTTCCTGCATTTTGAGCTTTATTCCTGGGCTAATGCTGCCCTTGTAATCATGTTATAGGCCTGTCGATTGTTTGGCTGAACATTGAGACACAAGGGTTATTTCACTTCAAGCTTGAAGGGAATCCAAGGACCACAGTCTCAGAGGTTCTGCCCGTCTCTGCCAGACAAGTATGTCTGGTCTTTTATAACTGTGGGTTTTAGTCCACCTTCCTCTTCCTGCTCTGTCAAGGATCTTCTGTTGTAATCACTTTGAGTGCAGTCAGCGATGATAGCTGGGCACCATTTAGTTCTTCTAGTCTCAAGATGGTAAATACTGAAGTTCAGTGGTCTAGTAGTCCTGTGGTCTAATAGTCTGTGAGTTTCTTCATTCTTCCTTGCTCCCAATGGAGAGAGAAGAAGAATTTCATTTTAGATGGCTTCCTAGGAACCTCTAAAATCTCAGTCCCTGCTCACTATAGTAGGATGCAGAGCATCAGTCTTGTGAACAGTGATATGTCAAGAGGCCTCAACTGTGGTCCTGAGTTACCAGACCCAATCGCTGATTTTCTTTCAAGGTTTTAAATTTTCCTGATTTTATTTTATTCCCAGTTTTCTGTACTGTACACATGCAACTAATTACATGGATATTTATATACAGCTCACATATAGAAATGTCATCTGTGTGGCAGTCTCACTAACTTGCACATGACCGTTCAACTGTGCTTTCACACATACTTAAATACCTATTTGACATACAGATTTTATGTCTATTTTCACCCTTCTCTGATGGTGAGAGGAAGAGCCCTTCATCAGTCAACTTCCCAGTCATCTGAATAACTTATTTTAAAAAATGCAATCCCCGTGTGCTGCCCATCCTTAGTAAATTGAATTGTCAGAAACAGGCCCAGGAAAGTGTATTTTAATAACCTTTCCAGGTGATTCTTAGAATTGGCTATATTTTAGGAAATACTGATTAGTCCAGGAAGATGTATTTTAATAACCTTTCCAGGTGATTCTTAGAATTTTATATTTGTGAAACATGGATTTATCGGATTTATAATTTTAAGTCTTTTTTTTTTATGCTATTAAAGCAAGTCTACTAGTTCCTCAGGTAAAAGAACAATTTTTTCTTTAAGGGAGAATTTTTTTTTTTTTTAAATTTTGCTTGTTTTGCTGTTTTCACTTATTTATGAAATTACTTTCCTTTGGCTTCTGGAAAACTGACAATTCAATTTATAGTGAACACTGAAGAGTTTTAATTCAGAAAACAGGATTAGGAGTCCGGAGACTGCTGGCTTGGCTTGAATTATTCCTGGCGTCAGAAGCATATTATACATCATACATGTTATGTGTCTGTTTTTTGGGGTTTTTTTTTTGTACAGCTAATATAAGTACATAGTAAGGTTATTATGTAACTTTTTTTCCTTAGAGTAACATGTGCATAAACACTAAGATTCTTAAAGCTGAGGCAGACATTGGATCTTAGGCTATTGTTAGTTGTCAGGTACAGGTTTGTTGGTTCCGGCTCATAGCAGCCCCATGTACAACCAACAAAATAACCTCTCAGTACGTAAGCCACTGTGTCAGCTCCTCCCCTTAAGGGTCTTCCTCTTTTTCACTGTTTTCCTCAGCATAATAATGCCTTCTCAGAGGCTGGTCCCTGCTGATTACATGTCCAGAGTATATGAGACAAGCCTTGCCATCCTTCTCAATGCTTCTAAAGAGCATCTGGCAGTGCTTCTTCCAAGACGGATTTGTTCATTTTCTCAGCAGTGTGTTGGGTAAACCACAGCTTGGGCCACATACACGTTAGTCCTCAAAGTGACATCTTAGCATTTCAACTTTTTAATGAGGTCTTTTACGGAAGATTTGCTCGGTTCAGTTTGATTTCTTGACTGCTGCTTCCATGGGCATTGATTGTATATCTCAGTGAAATTGCTGATACTTGAATCTTTTCTCCATTTCTTACGTTGTTGCTTATTGGTTGTGAGGGTTAGCTTTTTACCCCTCTCGGTCTCTATTGAGGTGTAATTCTTACTGAAGGCTGATCTACAGTAAATACTTCAAGTCCTCTTCACTTTCATCAAGCAAGGTTGTGCCATCTGTAGAAGCTAAGGCCCTGAAGACTTCTAGTAACATGCCCAGAGCCTGCACTATGTCTGGAGCTTGATCCAAAGTCCCAGTTTATAAACAGGTTCCTTAAGTCAAATTTGTACATCACTTGGAACAGTGAAGTACAATTCATATTTCACTTCAGTTAGTCAAATATTACAACAATAGTTATAGAAAGGCTTCAGGTCTTTTATTCATAGGGTCGGCTGTGAGTCGTGCTCTACTCAATGGCAGTCAACAACAACATATATAGTTACCTTTCTGTACATAAAAATTGAAACACTTCCAGATACACTAAAGACATTTGTCACCTAATAATAATATTTCTGTGTGTATCACAAAATAGCCCCTATTTGTTATGGCAAACCACAAAAAATACATATTAAGTTTTTAATAGAATAGACATTTCAGTTTGTAACTCTGGGTTGTATAGATGCTCATAATCTGAGACTTTCTATACCTATTCTTCTCTTCCTACAAGAAGACATTGTTAGGGGAGCTCTGGTGGCCTAGTGGCAAGGAGCTGCAACTACAATCCCAGAGGTGCACGGTTCGAATCCACCAGATGCTCTGCTGGGAAAGGAGGGATAATCTCCTCCTGTACCAGTCAGATCTGATTTGACGGTACACTCACACAAAAATAATAAAATAAAAATAAAAAATTTTTTTTAAAAAAAGACATTGTTGCTTCTCTGAGAACCTACCCTTTGATGGGATTGCTGGAATGTTTTCTTTTTAAACAAAAGACGTTTGCTTTCTGTTCTTCGATTTATCAAAGTAGACTTAACTATATATGTTTAACTCATGCTGCAGCTTTGTTTCAGATGCTTCTACCATCCCTGCCCCTCCATCCCAAAGAATACGAAAGAAAATCTCTAGTAATCTGTTGTGCAGTAAGTCAAAACAACAGTGTAAAACATCTGGATGCTGAGTCTTTTCAAAACAGATTCTTCCAAATCTGTCTATTGAGTGTTTAATGTTATAGAGTTTAAGAAGAAGGAAAAACATCCAGATAGAAATGTAAAATGTAACTTACTTAAAAATTTTTAACCTTATTTAAATTTACTAAGACACTTAGCTTGGGGCAGGATGTTTTCCCTACCATAGGCAGAATATCTAGAAGTAGTATATATAGTTGGCAAAATTAGAAAAACAAAGTATAATTTACTCTCCTGGAGTTTTGATCCCATCCTCTACCCTAGTCTCAGGGGGGTATTTTCTAGTCTCTAGTCTGGGTATGCATGAGGCTAAAATAAAGGAGAAATCACTTTGTCAGCTTTTTAGCTTTTTACACATAATTCTTTCTTCTTCTGATACTGTTGCTTAGCTATGTTAGAGCCTGAGATAGATACACTGGCGCTGGATGTTGACTCTCTGTATCTTTAATTTCGAATTCATTTGGTGTGGGTGGGTTGGTGGATGATTTATGTATTAGATTGTGTGGGTTTAAAAAAAATTTGACACCACTCGTCTGTATAAGTGGAAACTGAGATTTCACTTTGTCTTGTATTTTGTTTGTTTGTTTGTTTGTTTGTTTTGGGGGGTTTTATGGTTCCCCTTGCCCCCACTTCACCCTCACCCATTTCCTGGCTTTGGAGTTTGATCAGTGTTCTTCTCTTATTCAGGTTACACACTTCTTCCATCAGCTCGATCTGACAACTTGTCTGACTCCAGTCATAGTGAAATTTCTTCTCGGTCCAGCATTGTGAGCAATTGCTCTGTTGACTCCATGTCTGCAGCACTGCAGGATGAACGGAGTTCCACACAGGCTCTGGCAGTGTCTGAATCCATAGGAGCATTGGAAAAGACAGAAAACCCCTCAGGGATAGGAGACCACAGCCCTTTTGGCCCTGGGTAAGTGTCCTTGCTGGTGTTCATACCACAAACCAAGCCAGATAGTTCCTGCAATGTTATTTTTGTTAGGTGCTATCAAGCAACCCTATGAATAACAGATCTGAGCCCTGCCCTATCCTGTGCCGTCCTCATCATACCTGACTCACTTGAGCTCATTGCTTCAGCCACTGTCAGTCCATCTTGTTGAGATTCTTTGCTGAGTGCTCTCCAGTTTGACCTTAGAACCCCAATGATATGGGAAGATATGAAGACCAAGCCTATGCTCTCTATCCTGAATGTGCATGTAAGTACTGTTTTCAAAGACTTTGGGGTACTCAGTTTTAAAGTACTATTGAGTATTACTAGTCTTATATGTCTTTTGGATGAGTAAGAACTATTAATATGGGAGAGGTGGTCAAAAAGGTTACAGAGAAAGTGTTCTGTACCTTGTAAACAGACTAGAAGGTTAGGCCAGTGCTTGACCCTTCATCACGGAAAGTATGATTTGGAGGGTGAGAAGAATCAGGGTCAATTATTTTAAATGTTTCTCTTAAATTTGAGAAAGCATTGAAAATTTATTCAGAACTAATAACTAATATAAAATCAATCTCTCTTGATGTGAACAATTACAGTGTAGTAAAGTAATATCCTATTTCTAAATGATAATTTCCTTTTTTAAGGATAAGCAAACTTTCTGTAAAAGAAAGTAAGTAAAATAATTTTAGACTCTGTAGCCATACAATTTTTGTAAAATAAAAATTTGTGCATTACTGACTATGCAAAGGCATTTGACTGGGTGGACCATTACAAATTGTGGCTGACATTGAGGAGAATGGGAATCCCAGAGCACTCGATTGTGCTCATGAGAAACCTAGACTTGGACCAGGACGTTATTGTGTGAATGGTGCTGGGGAGCACTGCATGGTTTAGAATTGTGAAGGGAGTGTGTCGGGTGTATTCTGCCTCTATACCTATTCAATCCATATGCTGAGCAAATTTTCCGAGAAGCTGGACTCTATGAAGAGGAGTGTGGCATCAGGATTGGAGGGGGACTCGTGTTATGCAGATGACACAACCTTGCTTGCTGAAACTGAGGAGGATTTGAAGCAGTTACTGCAGAAGATCAAGGAATGCAGCATTCAGTATGGATTATGTCTCCATATCAAGAAAACAAAGATTCTTACCACTGGGCCAATAGGACCTGTCATGATGGATGGAGAGGAGATTGAAACTGTTAACAGCTTCATCTTGTTTGGATCTACAATTAACACCCTTGGTATAAGCAGCCAGGAAATAAGGAGAAGCATTGCAATGGGAAATTCTGCACTTAGGAACCTTTCCAAATTATTTAGAAGTAGTGGTGTCAGTTTGAGCACTAAGATGCGTTGGATTCAAGCCATGATCTTTCCAACAAGCTACAAAGAATATGGATGCCAGAAAAAGAATTGACGCCTTTGAGCCTGTGGTGTTGGAGAAGAGCACCGAACATTCCATGGATGGCCAAGAAAGCAAATAAGTATGTCTTGGAGAGGGTGTAGGCAGAGTTCTTTGGAGGAAAGAATGAGGAGGCTTTGCCTAACATACTTTAGACATACAGCTAGGAGGTGCTATTCCTTGGAGAAGGACTTGATGTTGGGAAGGGTAGAGGGTCAGCGCAGGAGAACAAGGCCCTCAACCAGGTGGATTAACAAGGTGACTGTTGCAATGGGCTCTTATGTGTCAGGAATTGTGAGGATGGCGCAGGACAGGACTGATTTCAGATATTTTGTTCATAAGGTCTCTACGAGTTGTACTTGACTCGATGGCACGTAACAGCAGCCATACAATTTCTATCGCAATGGCTCAGTTTTGCCATTGTTGCAGCCTGGCAGCTGTAGACAGGCATCAACGATAGGCAAGCATTCTGGCTGGGCTGTGGGGACTGTAGGCAATTCTCACCTTATAAATGCTACACATCAAATATTCTTACACTTTCAAATTTTAGTCTTCATAGACTATACTTTGAATTCTGCCTCAAAGTCCTTGCAGGTTTTTGTGTTTGTTTCATCTTACTCAAACCTATTTAAAATATGAAAACCATTCTTTGTTCCATACCATACAAAAATAGGCTGTTGGCTAAGTTTTACTCATAAACCTCAGTTCTCAGATCCCTGATACAAATGATAATATATATTTATAGATGGATTGGGGAAGTTTACTTAACTTCCCAAACCCTGGTGACTTCATGATTAAAAGCACTTGGCTGCTAGTCTAAAAGGTAGCGGGTTCAAACTCAGCAGCTGCTCAGCGGGAGAAAGGTGAGGCAATCTGTGTCCATAAAGATTTACAGCCTTGGAAATGCTGTAGACAGTCAGTTCTCTGTCCTGTAGGATTACTCAAGTGGAATTTACTCAGTAGTAGTAGGTATTGGATGTACTCAGCTCACCTCAGTGGTACATGAAAAAAAACTACAGAGTTTAGTGATGTGGATTCTAGTCTCATTCTCCCATGAACACTTACTTCTTTATATATATTCTGTTGTTCTGTATGGGCAGTAGTAATTCCTGCAGTAGAAGGAAGAAAATTTATTCCAACAAACCAGTAAATAACTTTTAATTACTTAATTTCTCCAATTTTAGCTGGACGCCCTCAAAGCCATCTCTAATCAAGGGTTTAGCCGTCTCATCGTCTGTGAGCAATGAAGAAATTTCTCATGAGCATATCATTATAGAAGCAGCCGACAGTGGTCGTGGAAGTTGGACTTCTTGTTCAAGCAACTCCCATGACAATTTCCAAAACCTTCCAAACCCAAAAAGCTGGGATTTTTTAAATTCTTACAGACATACCCATTTGGATGGTCCTATTGCTGAAGTTGAACCTGCCGACTGTGAGCCCCATTCTTGTCCGAAAGGCTGCTCTAGAACTTGTGGTCACTACAGAGGCAACCTTGAGGCTAGTCTGTTGAGACAGAGTTGGGCATCCTCTGGTTCTCTGTCTGACACATCTGAACCAAATTATGGGACAGTCAAACGGAGGATGTTAGAGAACACCCCAGCTGAGTCATCTGAAAGCTCGGATGCCAAGGATGGCACAGACCCAACGTATAAAACTGTTACTTCAAGTACAAAAAAGGGGTTAATAGGTAAGTTATGTGTCCTTTATCATCTGTAGCATTTAGAAATTAAGTGATGAAAAAATGGGGTTGGCCCAGAATTTGACTCTTGCAAAAATGAATACTCTCACTGTAATTTCTCATTCCTTCCTCAACAAACAAATTATTGCCATAAAGTTCATGACTGCTTAAAGGGTTTAGGATAGGTACTCAAGCCTCTTAGAATGGAAGGAAAAGGCTGGTTAGGGGCTCAGTTTATTGGCCTGTTCAGGTTTTTTATTAAACTTATTTCATTGAGGGAATATTATTACCACATTATTATGCAGTAGTAATAAAAAGGATTATTCTCTTTGTTGCTTTGCAGATTGATTACTTTGGATAATAATTGCTGTGTGTACATGGTAGAAATTTGTCCATATTATATAAATATCTAGATGTAGTATCACTTGCTTTCATGGTTATTTGGAAAGCCTGGATTTTTGGTAGTATTTTCCTAGTTCTTGACTCTATAGAATAATAGAAAATAATCTCATTTTACAGTTACCTGTCAATTTGTATCAAAAATTAGACTTCAACTCATTCACTTTTCCCAAAAGTTTTTTATTAAAATCTTTTAAGTGACTACTTAGAAGTATGTGTGTACACATGGATATAAAACTTAGCTCTTGTCCATTTGAGGAAAATAGATAAAATCTTTTCTTTTTATGATTTCTGGACTCGGTTATATTCTTCGTTCTTTTCTTACTTCCTTTAACAAACCAACCCCATACTCATCTTATTTCAACAAATGAGAATGGAAATCCTTTTTGTCCCTAGTATTACTTAAAAATTCTACTGGTAAAGTTCCAGAAATTTCCATTTAGGCAAAACAAATTTTCTAAAAGGGAGTAATAAAATTGGGATTATACTGATAGTCCTTTTTTTAAAGTATGTTTTGCTTTTGTATAGACAATATTTATGTTTTAAAAAGCCCTTGCGTGAACAAGATAATTCAGAACATTTTTCCTGTGGGTCATTCAGATTCGTCTTAATTTCCACAAGCTTCCTCTTTGTCTAGCCCATTTCTGAGGATTTCTAACATTATGCATTAGCCCCAGACTTCTAAATTTAGGAAAAGGACTTAAATCGCCAGCCAGTTTTTAATGTAACTAAGCATCTTCTTGTTTTCCCTTCACTAAAAAAATAAAACAAAACACAGAAGCAAAGTCCTTGAACAATTAGTTCCTCTCTACCAGGAAAGTATATACCAGGAGCTAGAGCTCAGATTAGCCCAGGAATGCAGAAAATGACATCTGAGAGAGAAGCTTTGACAGCGCCTGGGCAGATGGCCCAAATGTTGTTTCTGTGAAAACATTCCCGGTCAACAGAGAGTAGACAATAGTGGCAACTCTTCTATGTCTCTGAGTCTCTCATCATTGGACTGGTATTTTATTGTAGGAATTTATCAGAATTTTTTTTGTGAATTGCAGAAGGAAGTTTAGTATCAGTGTCATCTCCATCAGTTCTCATTCCATGTTTCTAAACGTAATGTTTATTAATGTACTGGGGGAAAATTAAATATTAAATTTATTAAGCTTCTTAAAAGTGTTTTTAATCAGTTATTGTATTCTAATTTATTCATGTCATCTTTTTTTAGTTCTGTTTTGTCGGTGTAATAAGTTTCATGACATCAGACGTTTTTGTTTGTTTGGCTTTTGTTTTTCATTAACATTTCCATTGTTTATTTTTCATGCCAGTGTACTGTGTCACCTCACCCAAGAAGGACGATAGGTATAGGGAGCCACCTCCCACTCCTCCAGGATATTTGGGGATTTCTTTAGCAGACCTGAAGGAAGGCCCCCACCCACACCTAAAACCTCCAGATTATAGTGTGGCAGTGCAGAGGTCAAAGATGATGCACAACAGCCTCTCTAGACTGCCACCAGCTGCTCTCAGTCACAACCCTGGGGCCTGTGTTCCATCGAAGATCCTAACTCCACCTCTGAGGCGTAATTTGCAGCCATGCCATCCTAAACTAGCAGATGTGACTGATGCAGATAGTGAAGCAGATGGTATGTTGGCAACTACGTTAATGGCTCTTACATGAATTGCTGGTGTATCGTGGTAATCAATAATATTTTCTTCAAATGACTTAGAAATCTTTTAAAAAAAAAAAAAATCTCTAAAAATGTGTTTTCCACACAGAGAAGACAAGCTGCTTTGCTTACTTCTATGTGTATAAGTGTACACTGATTGAAACAGATATTCTTACCTATGAGTCTATGAGTTCAGCTGCTCAGTCAAATTGAATCCTTTTGTGAGGAAACTTTTAACGTTAGAGTTCCATTTTACATTAATGCATGAAAACATGAAGCCACAGGTATCACTGTGCTGAGGTACCTGAAGTGATGGTTTGATATTGTTTCTATCATTAGCATAACTCTTACTTATTTTCATTGTAGCAATATTTTTAAAAAATGGCCTGGGTTTTTTTAGGGGGGAAAAGGAATTTTGATCTTTCAACTAATAGAGTAATGATTACAATTGGTTATGAAACTTGATCTTATTACCAGTCTGCAATGTAATCAGAAAACTTGTGTTTAAAATATAAAATCTGGGCTTTGAGAGGATTTCTGTGTTGAAATAGACTGATTTTCTAAGCAGAAGTAATCAAGACAACTAGAATGTTAATTTTACTCATTAATATGTTGATCTACCAGTTAATGATACGTTATTCCTTTCAGAAGATGAACAGGTTTCCGCAGTCTAGCCATTCATTGGCTGGCCCCGGGAGCTCACCGGACGTCACTGAAGACTGGACAGCCTGGTGATTCTGCAGGCCACTGCCCACAAACAGCTTGCTGCTCCTAATCCAGAGGCTCCACTGCCTGCATTCCGCACAGTAACACGGACCTCACCGGAGTCCTGCTTCCTTTTCGTTTAATCCCTTGCACTTGCGTAGCCTTTCCTCAGCTATTAATACTGTGTCAGGAGACCTGTCTCCACTTTGCACACCAGACCTGCCTTGGGACCACAGTTATTAGAACAAATTCAGAGTCATCCAGATGTAAATCTTTATAGATTTTTTTTTAACATTTTATTTTAACTTAGTAACATTACTGTTATTTCTCTGCCATCACTTGGGCTAATGGACAAATTCAAAAAGTCTGCCAAACACCAAGGATGTTCTTATATATTTGAAAAGTAACTTATTGAGGTTTTATAGTATTGTTTCTGTTTGGGACCTCTGGTTTACAGGTGTGTATATTTGAGGCCATCAGACATCTCTGAGCTGGCCACACAGCTGTCATTGTCTTTACAGACATAAATTGTAACTTGTTTGCACCAGTGCAATGTATGGTCTCAGACTGAGTGGAATAGAAAGCCTTTCGTGGTTAAGGAAAGGAACTAGGAAAATACTGCCATCTCCTGGTCACAGTTGGGAAGGCTAGATGAAGCTGATGTTTTCTTGTCAATTCTTTGGGAATGGGGAATGGGAGTGGGTTGGATAAGGAACTCATTTCCAAAGAATGGAATTTTAATGTTAAATGATACTTAAATTCTTCTCTGAAATGAAAATCATGCTACATATAATTAGAATTCAAAGTATAAATGCAGCAAACATAAAATGGGTTTTAAAAACCCAAAACTAACACTTTTCACAGCTCAGGTCCAGAGCTGTTTAGTATAATCATGGTGAGGTGTGGTACTTATGAGGATGAATTCAGTTTCATGCAGTGTTCTGCAGCATACTACTCCACACCTCAGCACCAAGAGAGCCTTTTAGTCTGCAAATGTGTACAATTGGTGGAAAAATTTGTGAGCAAAGCAGGAACTAGAGTTCTAGAAAGGATTATAGCTTTGTTTCTCAGGTTAGCCCTTGAGGACATACCTTAACAGCCTATCCAGCACAGATCTCCTAATTTAAGTATTTAATTAAAATTTCAGTGACTGTTTTATGGATGAGCTAGATTTTTACCTTTTTTTTTTTAATTAAAAGATAATGTTTATCTATATCTTAAGTTTAAAATGTTTTTGGTTGGTTTGGGTTTTGTTGTTGTTGGAGATTTTTTTTGTTTGTGTTTTTCTTCCAGTGTAAATCTTAGTAGTTTTACTAGGTTTCTGTTACTACCAAAAAAAGCCAAAGCCACTGGGTAATATGCACTATCAGGATCACCGGGGAACTGAAATGGGTTTCCTTCTGAAAGGTGGTCCATATGTGACCATACAGGAGAAGTCACTTGGTTCAAGGCATCCTTTTTAGAAATGTGTTCTCTTATTTCCTAGCTGTCCTTTTGTTTTCCTTTTTACATCCCTACCTAGTCTCTTCATTTTTAAGTCATATATGAATTCAGAGTGTTACAATAATGGGTAGAAGTTCTTTCATCAAAATGATTGTCTTGTTTTTCAAAGCATAACATGTCTGAAAAATAAAAACAATGAAAATTTGAGCCTTAAAAATGAACCCAGGTATATTCAGATGGGAAGCTCTGGTGGCTTAGTGGTGAGGAATTACATTGCCAACCCAAAGGCACATAGTTCAAATCCACCAACTGCTCCACCAGAGAAAAATGGACATTCTCCTCCTGTATGATTAACTGCCTCTGAAAGCCTGCTGGAGGGTCAGCTATGAGTTAATTCCACCTCTATAGTACATAACAGCAACATAATAGAATGAGATCGAGCTCCACGGACCTAGTCTATATAAGGAGTTATGTTCCTAACCCAAAGACCACACCTCTCTGGTAGTGTGAATCCACCAGGGGCTCTAACGAAGAAAGGTGGACAACCCTCATGCTGTTTACAGCCTAGGAAATCACCATTGGAGGGTCCTCTGTGAGTCAGTGCTGCTCAACAGCACCGAGAGAGAGAAGACT
Organism: Elephantulus edwardii; assembly: GCF_000299155.1. Classification (NCBI taxonomy): domain Eukaryota; kingdom Metazoa; phylum Chordata; class Mammalia; order Macroscelidea; family Macroscelididae; genus Elephantulus; species Elephantulus edwardii. The sequence continues at coordinate 3,848,426 of NW_006399995.1, read as the reverse complement.
TGGCGCCATAGCTTGCTTTACCTGTTGAAACAGAAATCACTGTGCATCACAAATCCTGGTTAAAGAGTCGTGCTGTAGTGATTGGGCCTCTAAATAGTGGTTCTCTGATCACAAAGCTGTCTTTTGGCTATAAGTAAAACCTTTTTTTCTTTCACATATGTGTATATACTGTTTTCCCATGTCCACAGCAAAACAAGTAACAGATATTTTTGCTATTAACACCTTTTTAGCAAATTTAAGCATCTGTTCTCACCATTTTATATCCATTGCTTCAGAAAAATGGGCTTTTTGCACATTATCTGTTTATTTAGCAGGTCTTGCAAACCAATTAGAAGCCTTACTCATCTTTGTCTTTAATGGTGTAAATAATAACTTGCACAGAGAATTGAGGCCTGTGGTTTTGGACTTGCACCTTGTAGCTGCCTTTGCTTTATGTAGCTTTAACTATGTTTTAATCAGCTGATCACATTGATCAGAAGCTAAAGCCAAATGCTTTATACTTTGGTCTATATGTGTCCCTTTAAAAATAGAGTAAGGTTTTGACTTTTGTATTATTCGAATTAAAGATACAGAGAAGCCGGGACCTGTATTTGCTCCAAATCCAAGTTGGTTCTGTTTTCTAGAATTGTAACTTTCCTGAAGAGACTCAAGCTCTCATCTCCCCACAGTTCTGCCAGTGGCCAAGGACAGTTAAAGCCATGAGCCCTCAGTGTCGACAGCTGCCAAATACTGAGTTTTGACAAAGCAGTAATAAGAGATTTACAAAAATTAGTAAATCTGACATATATTTCCATGAAAATTTGTTGTGAGGAATAGATGCTAATTTTTTTTCCCCAAATGATTGCTTTCAATATGGTTTTTAACTTGAGAATCGCTAAATGGTTTACCATGAGGGAGATAAGGCACACTGTCCTCTGTTTCACCTGACAGAGAATCTGCCCAGCCAGACACACAGTGTTTAATCATAAAGGTCTCCACAAACAAGCCCACCCCAGTAGGGAGAGGACGTTCCCTTCTCTACTTAAAATAATGGTTGCTGTTTTGGTAACAATATAAGTTTCGGGAAAATGTGCTGTTAAAGTGGACATATCCCTTTAGTATTACCTTAAAGGTTAGGAAAAAGGGAACAATCTTTAGAAAAGTGTCACAGTACATTTTTATATTTTAAACTTGAACCCCATTTTATATTAGCTCTTATTGTGTGTGTATGTATTGTGTTTTGTTTCATGTTAAGGCTTTATTTTTTATACACAGAATACATTTGATCTTTTAAATCAAAAGATGAGCTTATCAGCAGAAGACAAAACCAAACTGCACAGTCGTAATAACTAAGTAGCAGCTCTACTGCACAATTCAGTGATTGTAAAGTATCCTGTAACAAGCAATGTTTGTCTCCTATTTTTTGATACCTCTTGAACTTATGTCTTTTAGAAAGACAGTGCCTCTGTATGCTTTTGTATTTTTACTGAGTGTAAATATTTGTTATATTTTTGGTTAAGAGAATGTAAAAGTACCATTTATTATTATCATCTACTAATACATCAGTGGAATCAATAAAGAATCTACATTAAGTATCTTTGTACTTTTTTGTGACCATGGGAGCAGATGGAATGATTACACTAATCATCTGTGAAGGTCATCTGGAACCCAGGTCAGTTGTGAAGGCTTTCCCTCTTAACAGTCGTCAGAGAAACTGAGTGATCTTGTTATCACTGACCTTATGGAGAAGGACATCAGTGAAAAAGATGACCCTCAATGCAGTACCCTGAACAGTGAACTCAGATGTAGCAGTGATGGTGCAGGACCAGGCTGTGTGTTTTCGCAGTGAGTCAGGACCAACTGGTTGGTATCTTAACAGCAACAGATCTAATAATTTTCTAACAGAAAGTCTCCAGGCTGCCTGGAGGGCTGAGATGGTGACCCCATAATGCTGTCAGGAAGTGGCTCTTCAGACCCCATCTCAGTGAAAAGCCAAGAAGGGGGGGTGGCGGGTGCTAGTAGGTGACCATTTTTAGTAGCAGTGTGGTAGTATTTGCAGAAGCTCCACTTGGATGTTTCAGTTTATGTCTCAGTATTCAGAATTAATTATATTTCAGAACTTGTAGGTACAGGAGTTGAGAAATTGTTTTGTTTTTGTGGGTTTTTTGATTTGTTTTTTCTTTTGAGTTTTTGTTTTGTTTTGGGGTTTTTTGTGTTGTTTTGTTTTGTGAAATGTTCTTAGCTAAGCAATTGCCCCAAACAAAATTAGAATTCTCTTCAATAAAAAAGGAAAGAAGGGCTGTTGAATCAGCAGCTGGCTGGGTTTACCACCGCATGTCAGTTCTGCCACCTTTAGGAAGAATGTGTAAATGCAGTCTCTTCTGTCACTGGATCAACTTCAGGGGCTCTTGTCAACAAAGGGAGAGATTCTGCTACACTGTCCTTTTCTAAAATCTTCAGCTTCCTTTCTACATCTAACAGTGTTATTCTTGATAGCTCAGGCTTCGACCTTTTCTCAGTCACCCTTCCAAACACACAAACTGGCTTTTCCCACATCTGTCTTTTTCTGTGGCTTCCTGGAGAGTTCCCTTGGATCAGTTGTCTGAAGGAGAGGTAACAGTGGTAGAACTCTGCACATCAGGGTCTTGGCTTTTGGAGATTGCGGCCCTACATTGCCTGATGTCAAATACCCTTACTGTAGGGTGCCCCCCGCCCCCCCGCCCAAGAAAGAAACTGCACTGCAATTGTGAAGGCACGCTGTTCAAGTCCACCAGTTGCTCCACAAGAGAAGAATGGGCAGTCTACTTTCATGCGATTAACTGCCTCTGAAAACCCGCTGGAGGGTTGGCTCCAACTTGACAGCAAACAACATCATAGTTCAGCTTCCATTGCTACAGAGGGGAGGGGAAGATAAACAGTTACTTTGTCTTGAAAATGGCAGGAAGTGTATCTGTAAAATTTTACTGGAACACTTAACAAATAAGACCAAAAGGTAAGTAATAAAGATCTAGAAGACGGGGACAAGTGAAGAATTCACATTCTTGTCAGGTGAAAATGGAGTATTCTCAACTATATCTTAAACCATAAACTGTTAATGTTCCTATAGTTTGGAGTCAAACAGAGGACTCTTGACTACAACAGAATTCAATTAGAGGTTAATAAAAATTTGGTAATTGTGCCTTGAGCTAAAAAGCATTATACTGAGTGAACTAACTCGGATACAAAAGAACAAATAATGTGCATTATTGCAAAAACAGAAGCATAACTAGTGAGAGGTGTATAGGTACCCAAAGAGGGAAATGGAGAAATCAGGGAAGAGTGTGGTGGGTGGAAGGAGGGAGCATAAAAATGTATGTGAATAAAGCATATTTAAGAAGGGGGGGCTGTTCCTCTAAACTGTTGTCATTATGAGCAGTTGAGTCACTTGTGTGACTCATAGTGACCCTATGTACAAGAGCCCTAAACCCTGCTTTATCCTATGCCAACCTGACTGTCTCTGACACACCTGCTCCCACCACCCCAATCACTGAATTCAATCCATCTCATTGGGGGTCTTCCTCTCCTGTGTTGTCCCTCCATTCTCCCAAACATGATGTCCCTCTCCAAGGACCAGTCCCTCCTTGCAACATGCCCAAAGTATGTCAGACGAAGTTTCAGAATCCTTGCCAAGGAGCATTCCAGCTTCACCTTCTCCAGGACAAACCTGTTTGTTCTCCTAGCAGTCCATGGTATATTCAACACTCTTCTCCAGCACCACAGCTCAAAGGCATGAATTCTCTTTCTGTCATCCCTAGTCACTGTCAAGCTCCCTGATGCATAGCATGCTATTGTGAAGACTATAGCCCAGATCAGGTGCATCTTAGTCTCCAGCCTGACATCGTTGCTCCTCAGTACTCTGGAGAAGTCCCTGACAGTTGACTTTCCCAATGCAATTCATCTCTTGATTTCCTGGCTGCTGGTACCAAGAGTGTTGACTGTGGAACCAAGCAAACTAAAGCTTAACTATCTCAATCTCTTCACTATTCATGATGCTGTCAATTGGCTCAGTGGTAAAAATTGGTTTTCTTGATGTTCAGCTTCAATCTATATTGGAGTTGCAGTCCTTTACCTTCTGCAGCAAGAGTTTCAGGTCTTCCTTTCAGCAAGCAGGGTTGTGTCATCAGCATAACACAGGTTGATGAATCATCCTCCATTCCTGATGCCACATCTTCGTACAGCCCAGCATCCCAGATGATCTGTTCCGCATACAGATTGTAAGGGTATGAAGACAGAATACATCCCTGGCGGACCCCATCCCAATTTTGAGCCATGCAAGTATGCTCTGTTTTGATGACTGCCTCTTGGTCCCAGTATAGGTTTTGCATAAGCACAATTAAAGTGTTCTGGGATTCCCATTCTTCTCAGAGTCAGCCATAGCTGCTTGTAATCCACACAGTCAAATGTCTTTGCATAATTAATGAAACACAGATTGACATTCCACTCGTTCTCCCTACTTTCAGCCCTGATCCATCTAACATTAGCTATAATATCCCTAGTACCATGACCCTTTCTAAATCCAGCCTGCACATCTGGCAGTTCTCTGTTGACATACTGTTCCAAACGTTTTTGGATAATTTTCAGCAGAATCTTGCTTGCATGTGATATTAATGATACTGTTCGATAATTTCTGCATTCTGTGGGGTCACCTTTCTTTGGAATGGGAACCAATATTGATCTCTTCCGGTTAGTTGGCTAGCTAGTTGGCCTCCAGATTTCTTGGCACAGCTTAGCACATCCAGGGCAGCATCTGTTTGTTGAAATATGTCACTTGGTATGCCGTAAACTGGAGCCTTGTTTTTTGCCAGTTCTTTCAGAGCAACTTGAACATCCTCCTTCATCACAGACTCTTGCTCATATGATATTTCATGAAATTCTTCTGTGTCAGCTAAGTAACCTAGTGAACACTAAAAATTGTTTTAAGGCAAATGAAGAGACATCAAACTTATATTGTTAAAGCCACAGTTAGGAAAATTTATGGCTTTAAATACACAGGTTGGAAAAGCTGAAAGACTAAAAATAAATCCCCCAAACAGGCTTCTCAGTTAACCTGGATATTAACAGCAAATGTAAATAATAAACAGTAGCAGCAGATGGTGGGCACAGTAGATGGCAACTTTCTTCAACTAAAGATAACAGATGATAATTGTGGAACCCTGAGATTAAAAGGAAGAGATAAGTATTTCAAACACCAGAACAGTGAAAACAGCAAATGAGACGTAACAAAGTACTATAAACGACACTGTAAGGTCTTTTTGGAAAGGTCATCTTTTCAAAAAGCTTTTTCTTCCCCCCCCCCCCCTTTTCAAGAAGCCTCAGGTCAGTGCAGAAACCCAACGCTGGCAGTATCCACATTAGCTGCTGACAGGAGAAAGATGGCTGTCTTTCCTCTTGTCCACTATACCCGCTCAGGGACAGTGGAGTGGCTTTCCCACCACTGTCACCTACCTGGTGGTTGGCAGCATTCCCCGCTTTGTCACAGGTCTTAATTCAGAGACTCTCACAAGGAGTTGTTAATCTCTGCCATGGCTGGCCTGCAACCAAATCCTGAATTACTGGGGCCACCACTTCTGACTGGAGTCCTTGCCTCTCACTGGGAAACCTTGTAGATACCTTACTTGGCATACACCATGGCTACATTCGCAGCAGTGTCTCTCAGTAAAGTGACATCACTGGGCATCTCAAGTTGTAGTAAACTATTTTTTTAACTATTTTTTTTAAGGGAAACAAAACTGCACATACTCTTCCATCCTTATACACACACTGAAAGAGTGAAAATAAAACACAATTGCCAAATTAACAAGCAGGATAATATGCTTGTACCGCCCCTTGGATCAAAACAAATAGCAATGCAACATAATGTCTTAGAGCCAACAAATTAGGCCAAAAAAACACCTGACAAGATGGAACAAAAAGTGACCAAAATAATCAGGAAATCAGAGGGAAAAGTTATATTTGAACTTCTGATGATGACTTTTAACGTCTTGTGCTTTCAACAGATTGGAAAAAGGTTGAGGAAAATACAAGAGAGTAATTTTTTAAAAATACAAGACCATAGTTAAGTAGTAAATTGGAAGCCATTTAAAAACCAACCAACCACACTATTTAAGATTTCAGAAATAGATTATATTGTTCTAAGGACAAAACATTAAATTAACACAGGGTTCATTTTCCTTAATACTAGTCTGATGGCATAGCCCATAGTGAGTTGCATTGCTAACCCAAAGGCTTTGCTTCTCTAGTGATTAAAATCCACCAGAGGTTCTCAGAGAGGAATATAGGCAGTCTTATCCCATGCAATTTACAGCCTCTGAAATCTAATGGAGGATCAGCTGTGAGTTCAGACCAACTTGTCAACAATGAGATTGAGAATACTGATCTGGTAGAGGAACAATCAGGGTGGGGATGGAGGAAAATAGTAAAGTGGGAAAAAAGCATAAGAATCATAAAACACTGAGAGGAATAACATGTGATTGGAATTTCAAAACACAAAGAAAAACAACCCCTATCACAGGCAATAATCAAAGGTTTCTTGGATGAAAACAAAGTAGTATAAATTACATGCATTCAAGAAATTGAGGGAACACAGATACATGGCAAACTGACTAGAAGAGATCCGTATTTGTCCCCATTCCAAAAAGGGATCCAACCAAATATGGAAATTAACAATTTCATTAATGGCACATGCAAGTAAGATCTTGAAGATCATTGACACAGAATTGCCAGAAATTCAAGCTGAATTCAGAAGAAGCTGATGTCAAATAGATCTTGACACAGAGAATACCAGAAAGATACTGTGTTTTACTGATTCTGCAGAAGCATTTGACTAGATTATAACAAATTATGGCTAACATTGAGAAGAATGGGAAACTCAGAACCTATTTGTGCCCATGCAAAATCTATTATCTAGACCAAGAAATTGTCCAAACAGAACAAAGGAACACAACATGGTTTTAAATCAGAAAAGTTATGTGTCAGAATTGCATCGTTTCTCCACACCTGTGCAGTCTATGCTGAGAAAATTCTAGAAGCTGAACTATATGAAGCAGAATGTTTAATCAGTATTGGAGGAAGACTCATCTATAACCTTTGATATGGAGATGGCACTTCATCTGCTGAAAGTGAAGAGGATTTGAAGCACTCGCTGCTGAAGATTAAAGACTTCAGCCTTCAATATGGGTTATATTTCAACATGAAGAAAACAAAACCCCTCACCACGAAACCAATAGGCAACATGATAATAGATGGACAAAACATTGAAGCTGTGAACATTTCACTTTACTTGAATCCATCATCAACGCCCACAGTAATAATTTGCTTTTGTTGTAATTGTTAAGTGCCATCAAGTTGTAGGCCACTCATAACGACCCTAAGAATGAAAGTCCTCAACACTCATGTGACTTTTTATCCTTTCTCCAGGTTCATAGGGTTTTGGAGGCAAGCTGTTACGGAAGTGGATGCCACTCCTGCTTCCAAGTTTGTTTTAATCGGGGAGCACTACCGAACACTGTCCACCATGAGTAACCATTGTTGCATTTGATACATCAGTGTCATCATGTTCAGCTTCACAGCCACCACGAGTCACCTCTGTATGACAAGCGAGTACACCAGGGCTATACGACCTAGAAGAAAGTTTGAACAAAAACAGGCCTGAGGGCCACGGATTAGAGTCACCCACCTTTGGCTTGGTAGCATCACTTTTTGTCCACTAGGCCAACTGATCTCTATGTTGTTGTTAAGTGCCATAGAGTTATAGGCAACTCATAGCGACCCTATGAATGAAAGGCCTCAACACTTGTGTGACTTTCACCCTTTCTTTAGGTTCATAGGGTTTCTGGAAACAAACTTACGGAAGTGGATGCCATTCCGGCACGCCCAAATGCTGGCTAACTCTGGGCCAGAGACACTCCAGCCCCCCCCCCCCACAGTTCATCAATTCATCTGTCTGCTGACACCCACTTAGAGCAAAAAGAAAGCCACAAGCTCCCAGAGCATTCCATACTTGCCTCTCATCAAGACACAAGGGGCCGCATCCAGCTGACACTGAGATTCACAAGACACTTGTCCTCATTCTGCAGGCGTGGCCAGACATTTCGGTATTTTACCATTCTGGCATGCCCAAATGCTGGTGAACTCTGGGCCAGAGACCCCCAATATATCTGGCATGTCCACTTTGCTGACACCCACTTGGGGCAAAAAGAAAGCCACAAAGTGCCCTGAGCTTTACACTGAGTAAATCTGCTGTCAAATGAACACACCACCATCCTTCATCTGTTTTTATTCCCTACATACTATGCGTTCTATAGCATATGATCACCTGATTCAAAGTGGCTGGTCCACCTCATCTCACTAATGTATAGTATGTTGATATTCATGTGGTCCATTTCTTCTTTAACAAAATTTCAATTTTCCAACATTCAAGCTATGCACATTCCATGGTACAATTATTAAATGATGTTATTGGTTTTCCTCATGTCAGCTGACTTCCAATTTGTGCTTTATCACTACATTACAATAACTATTTCTTTAATGTTTATAGGCTTTTCAAAGGTCTGTTATTTAAGAAGTAGATAATCTGTTCTACTTCCCAGTCTATCTTAGTCAGGATGCTCCCCCAAAACCTGTCCACCATGGGTAATGCAAATAGCATTTGACACCCCAGTAGCATAGATTTCAGTCTCACAACAACCTGAAGTTATCTCAGTACAGAGAATTGACAGACAAGTGCTGTACCATTTAGAATAACGTTTTCCTCAACCACAATTAACACCAATTGACTTTTAAACACAAAAGACAACCCCCTATCCTTTTTGCTTAAACAAGAGGCTTTTAGCCACAAGTGATTACCAACAAAATCAGAAACAGCCAATCAGCTTATACTTGATTGTTAATAAAAAATGCCCAAACAGTTTACACCCAGTTTTCAATTAAATGACTTACCCTCCAGAATCCAGCTGCTCCTAGCTGGAGGCTCACCCTCAGGCAGGACCCAGCTGACTTTTAAATACAAAGGCCTGTCCGCCAGATCCTATTTGCCTAAACATAGGCTTTTGGCCCAAAGCTGATTGCTATTAAAATCAGAAGAGGAATAAAAGACCAAAATGAATGTCAGAAGAGTTTCTGAATATTGCACTCGAACACTGAGAAGCCAGAGCAAAGGGAAGAAATCAAGAAATTAAAATGCTGAACAGAAGATTTCAAAAGTCAGCTTAGAGAGACTAATGTTATTATAAAATGTACAAGGAGCTGGAGAAAGAAAATGCTTGGCATTTCTTAAGCTGAAGGAACTGAAGAGCAAATTCAAGCCTTGAGTTTCAGGACTTAAGTATGGTGTGGACAGAATGTTAAATGACCCAGGAAGCATCAAAAGAAGATGGAAAGACTACACAGAGTCACTATTAAAAAAATGGCTGACACAGAAGAATTTCATGAAACAACACATGATCGAGAGACAATGGTGATGTAGGAGGAAGTTCAAGCTGGTCTGAAGGAATTGACAAAAAACAAAACTCTGGGAATTGACAGCAATACCAATTGATATAGTTCAACAAACAGATGCTAGTGCTCACCAGGTTGTGACAAGAAATCTCGAGGACAACTACCTGGCCAACTGACTGGAAGAGATCTATATTTATTCCCGTTAAAAACAAACCGAGACCAAAAGGTCATCTGACAGAGTGTGGAAATTGTCAAACAACTATCACATGCAAGCGAGACTGTTGAAGATTATCCAAAGACAACTGGAACAGTACATTAGCAGCTGTCAGGTGTGCAAACTAGGTTTAGAAAAGGTTGTGACACTAGGAACACTATAGCCATTGTTAGATGGATCTTGGCTGAAAGCAGAGAGTACTAAAGGAATGTCTGTGTTTTATTAACTATGCAAAGGCATTTGTCTGTTTGGGCCTCAACAAATTGTCGCTAACCTTGAGAAGGATGAGACTCCCAGAACACATGATTGTGGCCATGTGAAACCTACACTTGGACCAGGAAGCAGCTGTCAGAACAGAATAAGGGAACACCGCATGGTCCAAGATCAGGAGTACTTCAGGAATGCATCCTAGTTCCATACCTTTACAGTCTGTATGTGGAAAAGATCATTCTAGAGGCTGGACTTGAGGAGTAGGAATGTGGCATCAAGACTGGAGAAAGACTCATCAGGAACCTGCATTATCCAGGTGACATATTGTTTGCTGGAATTGAAGAGGACCTGAAATGCTTGCTGTAGAAGGTCAAGGACTATAATCTTCAATGTGGATTGAAGTTCAACATCAAGAAAATCTATATTGGGGGCGGAGGAGGAGAAAAAGATTCTTGACACTGAGCCTATTGGCAGCATCATGATAGACAGAAGAGATTGAGATTGTTAACAATTTCAGCTTTCTTGGTTCCACAATCAATACTCTGGGCACTAGCAGTCAGGAGATCAAAAGACTACTTCCATTGGGAAAAATCTGCTGTCAGGGACCTCTCCAGACTACTGAAGAGCAACGATGTTAGTCTAGTTTGCCTGATCCAGGCCACGATTTTCACAATTTCTTGCTATATCTCAGACAGCAGGACAATGACTAAGGATGTCAGAAAAATAATTGATGATACCTGGAGGAGAGTATTGAACATACTGTGGACTGCCTAGGGAACAAACAAGTTTGCCCTGTAGAGGGTGAAATCAAGCTGCCCACTGGAGGCAAAGATTTTGAAGCTCTATCTCACATACTCTGGGCGTGGGGCTAGGAAGTACCAGTCCTTGGAGAAGGACATCCTGCTTGTATAGATAGAGGAGAGGAAGCCCCTGGATGAAAAAGATTGGCACAGTAACTGGAATAATGGGGCAAGTGTGTCGAAGACAATGAGATTGGCTTAGAATGGGCAGGATCCAAAGCTATTGTACATAAGATCACTATGAATTGCAGGTGACTCGATGGCACATAGCAACAACAACTCAGTTATAGAAATACACAAAGTGTAATAATCATGTTGTTTGTTGTTGTTTAGCAAAATGCCTAAAGTGTGTGAGATGAAGCTTTATCCCCTTTGCCTCCGAGGAGCAGTCTGGTTGCCCCCTCTCCAAGACATCTGTTCTTTTGACCATCCATGGGCTATTCAGTGCTCTTCTCCAGCCCCACAGCTCAAAGACATCAATTCTTTTGTCGTACCTATTCATTGTCCAGCTCTCAGATGCATAACAAAGAACTGTAAAAAGCATGACCTGGATCAGGTGCACTTTAGTTCTCAAACTGACATCATTGCTTCAGATTTTCCCAGTGCAGTACGTCTCCTGGACTCCTGATGGCTGGTACCAAGGGTGTTGATTTTAAGAATGGAAGACAAGAAATAGGGACTCAGAAGTATAAGTCTAGAAATACGAACAGTGACAATACCAAAGAAAAATAAGAATTTTAGTTACCGAGCTTCTAAATGGCAACATCAAAGTGAATTTTTGTTCAATTTGGGAATTACACAGTTACTGATAAGATAACTTCCAAGAAAATTAATAAACTTGCTCTTCAAAATAAAAAGGGAAATTCTGAAGACTTTTTTGAGGTGCTGTCGAGTCCACTATGTCTCACAATGACCCTGTGGATGACAGAGCTGAACTTGGCCCTGTTCTGCACCCTCACGACTGATGCACTCGGGTCTGCTGTTACACTCACCATGACGATCTTGTTGAGTGTTGCCTTCGCTCTCTCTCACTTTCCACCTTTCTCAGCATTATGTCTTTTTCCAAAGACTGGCCCCCTGGATGCTTGAAATGTGAGATAAAGAAAGTAAAAGGTAAAGAACTGTGCTGCCATACTAAAGGCACACGATTTGAATCCATCAGCTGTTCTGGGGGAGAAAGAAGGGAAATCTCTTCCCATGCTGTTTAATGCCTCTGAAAACCTACTGCGAGGTCAGCTATGGGTCATTTCTGATGCGACAGCACACAATAACAACTATTTAAGCAGCAGTAATAAAAGAAATCAAAGGATCAGGGCTTCTACCTGAGTGAAGATGGAGGAAACAGGTGAAAGATCCTTCCTTACTGCTGCTTGGCTATATAAACCTAGGAGCTGCCACCTGCGCTGCTGAGAGCTGGCCAGGGAAGAAGGATAGACAAAAACTCTGTGCCTTTAAACTATGGTGTTGGGTAAGAGAACTACTATTCCATGTGCTGCCAAAACAACAAACTTGTGTCTTGGAAAAGGTGCAGCCAGAATGCTCCTTGGAGGCAAAAGTGGTAAAGCTTCAGTGGTAAAATGGGGGCAGCAATAGAGAGAAAGACCCTCAACTAGATGGATCAACACAGTGACTGTAGCAATGGACTCAAGTGTGTAAGGATAGCACAGGATAGGACAAGTTTCAGATCTGTTCACAGAGTGGCTATGAGTCATACTCAACAGCATCTAACAACAACAATAATAAAGGAAATGATAAAAAAAACCCCACAAAATTAATCCAGCACAGGAAAGAACAACAAAATCAGCAACATCACAAAAATGAGTATAGTAAAATGACAGCAGTAAAGCTGTAAATAATTAGACTAAGAATGAAAGCTAAATGCACAAATTAAGAGAAATGGACAAGAAAACATGACCCATCAATATGCTGTCTAAAGAAATGAATCTTAGATGGAAGGACAAAGACTTAAAAAAAAAAAGTGTAGAAAAACATGTGCCTTTAGGAAAAAAAAGCAGGAATGGCTAGATATTTTTTTAAAAAATAGACTTCAAGACAATAGCTAACAGGAGAAACAAGGGCTTATACAATGATCAGAAGGTGAAGTGAAGAATAGGATATAACTATAGTTAATAGCTACACACACAATGATAGAGACCCAAGATACATAAATTAAACTTGAACAGATTTGAACAGAGAAATAGATAACTCCCAATAATAATAGTAGAAGACCTCCCAGTTTCTGTAAAGGACAGAGCAGCTAGAAAGAAACAACAAAGATGCAAAAGAACCAAACAATACAATGAACCAATTTAGTATCATGAACATGTATCCTCAATAATTTGGAGAGGTCCCTAACTGCACATTTTCCCAGTGTGATGCGTCTCCTTATTTCCTACCTGCTGGTACTAAAGGTACTGATTGTGGATCCAAGCAAGATGAAGCTGTTGAGAGTTTCAATCTCCTCTATATCCATCATGACACTGCCTATTGGTCCTGTGGTAAGAATCTTTGTTTTCTTGATATTAAGATGCAATCCATACCAAAGGCTGCATTTCTTCATCTTCTGCAAAAAGTGCTTCAAGTCTACCTCACTTTCAGCAAGCAAGGTTGTGTCATCTGCATTAACACTGGTTGTTGATGAATCTCCCTCCAATCTCATTATGATGCTGCTATTTGGGCAAGGGCCTCCTCTGGATGCCCTGTCCTTGACTTTGAGCATCCTGAAGCCCACAGTCTCCTTGGCATACATACAAGGCAGAAGGCTGGCTATGGCCACTTGGGTGATGACCACTTGACCAGTCCATGAGGTTGAATTTGAGGTTGTCTTTGTTAAATGCTTGATTCCTGTTCTTGGCATAGGTGGCCTAGATGTTACTGGCTGCAGTGACCTGGAAGTCAGTGGCTCTGTAACCCAAATAGGCCAGCAATGATCCTTTGTTACTCATCAACAGGGCACTCTGGAAGCCTCCAGCATTGGCTTGGCCTAGCACCTGAGTCAAAGCTTTGGAGTGCAGCAAACCAGCCACCTCGAATCTCAGGCTTTTGCATTTACATATCCCATGTTGCTTCCTGAAAACACCTTTTTAAAAAATATAAATTCACGATCTCCTCTGATGCATTACAACAGGAATCAGATTGATGCATCTATGGAAGGAGATCGTGGAGAAACTCAATAACAGCGCTCAAAACTAGGCCAGGGGCCGACTGGGACACAGAGTGCCAGTTACACTGGTGCAAGTTCAAGCTGAAGTTGAAGAAGTTTAACACAAGTTTGAGAGAGTCAAATTATGATCTTTAGTTTATCCCACTTGAATTGAAAAACCAACTCAAGAATAAATTGTGTCATATTGGAATACAGCAATCGTTTCCTTCATGTTGGTGATAGGTGTCAGAGAGTAGATTATTCTTCACAGTGAGCCCTAATCTCACAGTGTCCCCGCCATCTCTGACATCTGAGCTCATTGCCACAGTCCTGTGTCAATCTGTCTTGAGGAGGTCTTCCTCTCTTTCTCTGACTCTCCACTTTTCCAAGAGTGATGTCTGTTTCCAAGGACTGGCCCCTCCAGACAATGTATCCAAAGTACATGGGACCATCTTTCAACCTCCTTGCCTCTAAGGGCACCCTGATTGCAATCCCTCCAAAGCAGATTTGGGCTTCTTTTGACAGTCCATGGCATATCTAATATTCTTTATGAATACCACGATTCAAATGCATCAGTTCTTAGTCTTCCTTAGTCATTGTCCATGGATACAAAACAATTGAGAAATAATATGGCTTAGGTCAAATGCACTTTAGCCTACAAACTCACATTCCTGACCTTTTAGCACTTTAGAGAGGTCCTTGACAACAGGGTTCCCCCAGTGCAACATGTCCTTTTGTTGTTGGTTTTATTACTTCCCTTTTTTTCCTCTAGTATTTTTTTCCATTGTTGTAAATGTTCTTCCCGTCTCCATCCACCCTCAGCCTTCCCTGCAATACATCCCTTGTTCCAGATTGCTGTCATACATATAATGCCTAATCATATATTCTTTTTGGACAGTTCTTCCCCTCATCTGATGCAACACATCTTTTGATACATTGACACTGTTACAATGGGAATTGATTGTTGAAGTAAAAGTACTTGATCATTTTAATCTTTTCTCCATTCATCATATTTCTGCCTTCTAGTCTAAGAATTTTTGTATTCTTGATTTTGAAATGTAATCCATGTAGAAGGATTTTTTCAGTAAGATCCATGCTAAAGACTTTCTTCAAAGTGCATCAAGTTTTCTTCACTTTTGGCAAGTAAGATTATATCTTCTGCATATTGTTGAATCTTCCTCCAATCCTGATGTCAAATTCCTCATATAGCCCAGCTTCTGTATTAGCTCAGTATACATACGGAATCTCTCTTTCATTGTTGTTGAGTTGAAACTGACTCATAACTGGCCCTAAACTAGGTTTAAGAGGTTGTACCTGTAGTCAGGAAATCAAAAGACAAATTGCACTGTGAAAATCTGCTGTCGGGGACCTCTCTAGAGTACTAAAAAACAACAGTGTCAGTCTAGAGACTAAGGTATGCCTAAGACAGGCCATGCATGGTCTTCTCAATTATTTGCTATGCATCAAAGAGTTGGACAATGCCTAAGTATGACAGAAGAAGAATTGATGCCTTTGAGTTGTGGTGCTGGAGAAGAGTCTTAAATATACCAGGGACTGCCAAGAAAACAAATAGGTCTGTCTTGGAGAGGGTGAAACCAAGTTTCTCCTTGGAGGCTAGGGTTTTGAAGCTCTGTCTCACATACTTTGGGCATGTGGCCAGGATAGACCAGTCCTTATAGAAGAACATCATGATCGGAAGAGTGAAGGGACAGAGCAGGAGAGGAAGACCTAGGATGAGATGAATTGATAGAGTAACTGGGACAACGGAGGTTGATGTGTTGGAATTAGTGAGACTGGCTCGGGACAAGGCAGAGTTCAAGAGCTGCTGTGCACACACAGGGTCGCAGGCAACTCAATGGCACATAGCAACAACAACAAACTCCCTGGAAGAAGGTTGCTGACCTTTTGCTTTCTCCATGTTTGATATCATCTCACAACTCTTTGCTGGTTCATGTTCAATGCATCAAAATGGAAAACTTCCATTCATCAAAAATTACCATTTCAAGGAGTTACCCAAAAGTCACAGAGTCGGACAATATAATTCATATAGCTTTAAAATAAAGTGTATAAAGTGCTTCTACAGATCAAAGTGGAAAGACCAAGAGAAAAAGAAGCAAAAATTTATTTTGTAAAACATGGGAAAAGAGCTCATAGATTTATGGAAATATCTTTAATCCCATCATTTAAAAACAATAAGTAGATTTTAAATTAGTGCTTGGACAGTATTAGATGTACTGCTGCTATCCGGAGTGTGGCAGGGTGGTTGAGCCACTAGCAGCTCCAGGGGAGAAAGGTGGGCAGTCTCCTTCTGTGTGACTTACAGCCTCAGACCCAATGGAGGATGAGTTTTGAATTGATTCTGACTTGATGGCAAGGAGTGTTTTGGATCCACAAAAGGTAGAAAATTCTCTTTTGAAAGAAGCAATATAAATTAAAAGAAGAAATTGTAAAAAATATATTGGAACAACCAGATGGCCCCACTACTTCATATGCCTCCTTTTTTTGTCTTCCATTTCTTTATCTTTCTATATATTTTAACTGTGATTTGAGTGAAAGTTTACGAAGTACATTGGGCTTTTAAAAAAATCACTCATCCACATTTTGTTCCATAACAGGAATTGCAATACATGCACTCATGCTACGATGTCTTTCCTTTACACTCATTTATAGTTGTTGTTATTGTTTTTCTTATGTGCCGTCACATCATCTGCGACCCATAGTGACCCTATGTACAACCGCCCTAAACCCTGCTCTGTCTTGTGCCAATCTTATTGTCTGACACACCTACCCCCATTAGCCCCGTCACTGAATCGATCTATCTCATTGAGGGTCTTCCTCTCCTGTGCTGTCCCTCCACCCTCTCAAGCATGACATCCCTCTCCAAGGACTGGTCCCTTCTTACAACATGTCCAAAATATGTCAGATGAAGCTTCTGAATCCTTGCCTCCAAGGAGCAGCCTGGTCTCACCCTCTCTAGGACAAACTTGTTTGTTCTCCTAGCAGTTCATGATAGATTCAACATTCTTCTCCAGCACCATAGCTCAAAGGAATCAATTCTCTTTCTATCATCCCTAGTCATTGTCCAGCTTTCTGAGGCATAGCAAGTAATTGCAAAGACCATGGCCTGAATCAGGCACACCTTAGTCTCCAGACTGATATCGTTGCCCTTCAGTACTTGGAGATGTCTCTGACAGCAGACTTTCCCAATGCAATTTGTCTTTTTATTTCCTGGATGCTTGTACCAAGAGTGTTGATTGTGGAGTCAAGAAAACAAAAGCTGTTGACAATCCCAATCTCTTCACCATCTATCATGGAGCTGCCATTCGGCCCAGTGGTGAGAATCTTTGTTTTCTTGATATTGAGCTTCAATCCATATTGAAGGCTGCTGTTCTTGACCTTCTTCAACAATCGCTTCAGTTCCTCCTCAGTTTTCAGCAAGTAGGGTTGTATCATCTGCCACAGATTGTTGATAAGTCTGCCTCCAATAGAGCCCAGCTATAGATTAAAAAGAGGGGAGCTCTGGTGGCCTAGTGGCAAGGAACTGCAACTACAATCCCAGAGGCACACGGTTCGCATCCACCAGATGCTCTGCCGGGGAAGGAGGGACAATCTCCTCCTGTACCAGTCAGATCTGTTTTGACGGTACACACACAAAAATAATAATAATAATAAAATAATTAAAAAATAAAAAAAGATATGGAGTCTTTACTCAATAATTTTGTTTTGCTCTTTCTACGAAGATGGCGCCGAAAGCGAAGAAGGAAGCCCCTGCCCCTCCCAAAACTGAAGCCAAAGCAAAGGCATTGAAGGCCAAGAAGGCAGTCCTGAAGGGCGTCCACAGCCAAAAAAAAAAGATCTGCACGTCACCCACATTCCAGCTGCCTAAAGCGCTGAGACTCGACGGCAGCCCAAATACCCCCGGAAGAGTGCTCCCAGGAGAAACAAGCTTGACCACTATGCCATCATCAAATTTCCCCTGACCACTGAGTCAGCCATGAAGAAGATAGAAGATAACAACACACTTGTGTTCATTGTGGATGTCAAGGCCAATAAGCACCAAATTAAACAAGCTGTAAAGAAGCTCTATGACATTGATGTGGCTAAGGTCAACACTCTGATTAGGCCTGATGGAGAGAAGAAGGCCTATGTTCGACTTGCTCCTGATTATGATGCTTTGGATGTTGCCAACAAAATTGGGATCATCTAAACTGAGTCCAGCGGGCTAATTCTAAATGTAATAAATTTTTCTCACCAAAAAAAAAAAAAATTTTTTTTTGTTCTCTCAGGGTTAGAAATAAACTTTTTTAAATGTAAAAAAAAAAAAAGATATGACGTTAGGATACATCTCTGGCACACATCCTTATTTATAGAGTCTTAATAATACTAGTGAATAAGTGCTTATTCCCTATTAATTAATGTCTACCCCTTGTAACCATACTGGAATGATTCTCTCTATACGTAAAACTTTCTTTGTTGTTATTGTTATTAAATGCTATCCATGAGCTCTGGTGGCCTAGTGGCAAGAAGCTGCACTGCAATCACCAGAGGTGCATGGTTCAACTCCACCAGATGCTCTGCTGGAGAAGGAGGGACAATCTTCTCCTGTACCAGTCAGATCTGATTTGATGGTACACACACACACACGCACACACGAATAATAAAATAAATTTTAAATACCATCCAGTTGTAGACGACACTTAGTGACCCTATGAACAAAAGACCTGAACACTTGTATAACTTTCATCGTTTCTCCAGGTTCCTAGAGTTTCCTGAGGTAAGCTATTACGGAACTGGATTCCACTCCTGCTTCCAAGCTTGTTTTAATTGGGGAGCTCCACCAAACACTGTCCACCATGGGTAATCATTATTGCATTTGACACATCAGTGTCACAGTGTTCAGCATTACAGTATTTGCCCTTTGGTGACTGATTTATTTCACTCAGCATAATGTCCTCTAGACTCATCCATGTTATATAGTGTTTCATGAATTCTTCATTGTTTCTCACTGTTTCATTGTACTTTATTGTGTGAATGCACCATAGTTCCTCTATCCATTCATTTGCTGATGAGCACTTGGGTTATTGCCATTACTTGTTATTGTGAATAATGCTGCTGTTGTTGGTAGGGTGAGATCATACCTCATTGCTGTTTTGATTTGCATCTCTCCAAAAGTTAGTGAGAAAACAATAACATCAAGAGCTAGTGATTTTGAGCATTTCTTTGTGTGTTTGTTGGCTATTTACATGTCTTCTTTGGTGAAATCTTTCATGTATCTTACCCATTTTATAAATATATTGTTAATCTTCCTGAAGTGCTTGTGGTTTTTAGAAACTTTAGATATGAGACCCTTACTAGATGTGTCATCGCCAAAAATTACTTTTCCAGTCTCTGGGCTCTCTTTTTCCTCTTTTAGAAAACTTTTTTATGCACCTAGGATTTCCTTTTTAAAAGATCTAATTCATCTCGTTTATCCTCTCCTGGTCGTGCACATCTATTTTGACCATACATTTTAAAATTAACTTGCATTTGGATTTGAGTGGGAGTTTGTTCCAGTCATCTTTCATACGCATTGTATTTTGTGACACTGATTACAAGCCCCACATTGTAATAGCACGCTTCTCGCTTCCTCGTGTTTCTCATTTCATTTGTCTTACCCTATCCGTTCTTGCCTTGTGAGCTTTATCCCTGGACAAATGCTGCCCTTCTGACCTGGTTTGGTTAATTGTTCTAAGGTGGGGGGTAGGGAGGGACCTCTCGGGTGTTATTGGTCATCCTACAGGTCTGTCTATTGTTTGGCTGAAAGTTGAGTCACAAGGGTGATTTCAATTCTAAGCTAGAAGAGTGACTAAGGGCCATAGCTATACAATAAATAAGGATTACAGAAGAAAAATTGATGTCTTTGAGCTGTGTTGCTGGAGAAGAGTACTATCCCGTGGATGGCCAATATAACAAGATATGTCCTGGAAAGGGTCCAGGATGCTCTTTGGAGGCAAGGATGACAAAACTTCATCTTTCATTCTTTGGACATGTCGCTAGGTGAGACTAGTCTCTGGAAAGGATATCAGTTTTGGAAAGACGGAAGTTCATCAAAGGAGAGGAAGCCCCCCCAATGAGATGGATTGACATGGTGACCACAATGAGCTCTAGTGTCGCTGAGATGAAGTTGGCATAGGATAGGTCAAGTTCAGGCTGGTTGTTCATAGGGTCGCTGTGAGTCACACTGGACTTGATGGCACCGAACAACAACAAGAGCCATAGTTTTTGGAATTTCCCCAGTTTCTGTTAGACCACTGAAATTGGTCCTTTTAACGGTTTTGAATTTTGATCCACTTTTTCTCCCACTTTATGTAGGGCTTCCTCTTGTGATCCCTTCCAAAGAAGTCTTGACAATATATTTTTTTAAATTTTTATTAATTTTACAAAACAACTATGAGATATCATCTCACCCCAGTCAGAATAGCAAAATTCAACAGAACAGCAAGCAACAAATGCTGGCGAGGTTGTGGAGAAACTGGAACCCTGATTCACTGTTGGTGGGAGTGTAAAATGGTGCAACCCCTGTGGAAAGCAGTATGGCGCTTTCTCAAAAAGTTGCAAATAGAGATACCATTTGACCCAGCAATTCCACTACTGGGAATATATCTCAAAGAGACCACAACTGACATCCAAGCAGATATTAGCACACCATTGTTTATCGCAGCTCTGTTCACAATAGCAAGGAGTTGGAAACAACCTGGGTGCCCATCAACAAACGAATGGATAGAGAAGCTGTGGTATATTCACACAATGGAATAATACTATGCTGCATTGAAAAGCAAGGAACTCATTTAATAGTCTTCAAAATGGGTGAGCCTGGAGGACATTATGCTGAGTGAAATATCTCAGTCGCAAAAGGACAAATATTGCATGGTGTCACTGTTGTAAAATGGGATTGATATCAGGGTTGGGATAAGACTGAGAAAAACTAGATAAATTGTGTATACTGCACTGAAACAGATGAGAGAGTGAATAATTTAAAAGTTATGTATGATAGGGTATTATGGTTATCACAAGAGTCCAAAATTAAGGTTGCATAGTGGAATGTACTTGGGGCGGTGGGAGGAGTGCAGGGGGACTGTGTACCAGGGAAGGAGTGTTTCTTTTACTTTTGAAAGAGAGGAGCGAACTGGGGGCGGGGAGAGAAAAATTTTAAAAAATTTATTAATTTTAATGAAAGTTTACAGAGATTTAGGGTTTCTAGTCATTCATTGTTGCACTTTTCTCCCTGCCCACCCCCTCCCCCTAATTCACTCTTCTCCTTGAAAAGAAAAACTCTTTTATTGTTATGCAATCCCTCCCCCCAAGTCCACCCCACTCCACTATGCAGCCTTCACTCTGGACTTCTGTAATGACAAGAATACCCATTCATATATCCCTTTTAAACACTTCTCTCCCTCATCTGTTTCAGTGCAATATACATCATTCCTCCCCTCCTTCTCTGTCTTCCCCCAACCCTGATGTTAATCCCATTTTACAACAGTGGCCCTATGCAATATTTGTCCTTTTGTGACTGAGATATTTCACTCAGCATAATGACCTCAACTCAGCCATTTTGCATATTTCATGAGTTCCTTGTTTTCTTTTTTTTTAAGTGTGTGTGTGTGTGTGTGTGTGTGTGTGTGTGTGTGTGCGCGCGCGCTCACCATCAAATTAGATCTGACAGGTACAGGAGGATATTGCCCTTCCTTTGCCAGCAGAGCATCTGGTGGATTTGAACTACGTACCTCTGGGATTGTAGTGCAGCTTCTTGCCACTAGGCCACCAGAGCTCCCTGAATTCCTTGTTTTTCAATGTGGCACAGTATTCCACTGTGTGAATATACCACAGCTTCTCTATCCATTCATTTGTTGATGGGCACTTGGGTTGCTTCCACTCTTTGCTAATGAGAACAAAGCTGCAAAACACAGGTGTGCATATATCTGCTTGGATGGCAGTTATGGTTCTTTAGGGTATATTCCCAGTAGTGGAATTGCTGGGTCAAATGGTATTTCTATTTGTAACTTTTTGAGAAAGCGCCATACAGCCTTCCATAGTGGTTGCACCATTTTACACTCCCAACAACAGTGAATAAAGGTTCCAGTTTCTCCACAACCTCGCCAGCATTTGATGTTTACTGTTCTGCTAAATTTCGCTATTCTTACTAGGGTGAAATGATATCTCATAGTTGTTTTAATTTGCATCTCTCTTAGAGCTAGGGATTTTGAACATTTTTTCATGTGTTTGTTTGCCATCTGAATGTCTTCTTTGGTGAAGTGTCTGTTCATATCCTGTGCCCATTTTTCTATTGGGTTGGTTTTATCTTGTTGTGGTGGACAATATCTTTTAAATAAGAAAAATGGCATTTTTTGTGTGGATGATTCGCAAGCCCTGGCTAAACAGTGGTTTAGTCATGAGGAATTATGTGGTTTTCTCGTGGGAAAGGAAAGAGGCCTACTAGGAAATGAGAAGAATGCATGTTGGAATTACTGTGGCCTCATCTGTGGATTGATAGGTTTGTTCAGGCCTAACCTATTTATGACCTTATTTGGAAATAGAGTTTCTTCAGCTGTAATGAGTCAATTTGAGGTCATCTGGCATAGGATGGGCCCTAAATCCATGTGACTGACTGATACCTTTAACCTGGAGGAGAAGAGAAACAGGTCATGTGAAGAAGGTGTCAGAGATTTGCCGCAAGCCAAGAAAAACTTGGAGCTTGCAGCCTCTGGGAAGACCAGGAAGTACCTTTCCCTCAACTCTCTGCATCCTCAAGCCCCGTAAGGAAATAAAACTCTGCTGCTTTAAGCCACCCACTTTGGGACAATTGATCATAGCAGCTCTAAGTAACTAATACATACACTAAAACGAAGTTTATTTATGATGTTTACACTCTGTTTCAGAGTCCTGGAGTACTCAGTCTTAAAAAGTAGATAAATTATAATTTATTGGCTTTGACAGCATGTAAGGAGCCTGCGGCCATAGTAGGTTGTGTGTTGTTGGACTGTTAAAGGTCAGCAGTTCAAACCCACCAGCCAGTCCATGAGAGAAAGATGGCCTGTCTGCTCCTATAAAGATTGACAGTCTCAGGAGCCTGGGGGAGGCTCTTCAAGAATAGGAATCATCTCAATGGCAATGGGTTTGCTTTTTAATGGTGGATTAGTCCTCAATTGGCCCACGGGGTCTAATAATACTCAGGAAGAGTGAGAATTAGGCTTAATACACTAGTATAGCACTTTCTAAAAGCACTGCTAATGTGACAGGCATCTTCAACAGCTGTGTCTTCAGGGCTTTAGGCGTATGTAAAGTTCATCTTTCAATATGACTTTCCTCGCCATTGTTTGACTTTGCCATGTACATGGGTGGGTTTGTGAGAGGGGGACACGTGAGCCTATCCACAGGGAGACTGGCTATCTACCAATCCACAAGAAGATTGGCTAGTCTCACCACTAAATTGAGCAATCGGTAGCAGAAGAGATATTTCCCACCAGTGAAGACGAAGGAAGAGAATGTAGCGTGTCTTCAGGCCTAGAAATTCTTGATCCAGCTACACCTACATCAGCCGCCATGGCTGAACCAGAGAATGACATGAGATGTACCGCTGCTCCTCATAGACAGAACCAGAGCTCAGCTGAGCCTTTGCCCAGGTTTATTGGGCCATTCAAGTTTGGGGGTTAGGGGGACACACAATATTGGCAGGACTGAGAACTTTGTAACAGTGGCCTCAAGGCTGAAGTCCTGTAAGCTTTTTGTAAGCTTTCCTGATTGAGTCACTATCTTTGGCTACTAACCTGAATTCTAGTTCTTTGACTCTCACAATTTGATTCTGTGTGGTCTGTGACCGACCACATCGGATTTTGGACACAGCAAAGCAGCAAGATTGGTGTTGAAGTGTGTAGAGAGTGGTATGGTAGCATGGGGGAACATGTCTGACCTCTTGGAGATTGATTTCTGTATTGCTTGTCTATTGATGGCGACAGTTCGCTTTTGTGAAGTTGGTCAAGGTCAGATATGGCCGTCCCAGCGAGGCCCTTGCTCTTTTTACACTGGGGATGGAGTTCTGAACAGCAGAGTGCAAGGGGCTGTGAGTGTGGAAGACAACACTTAGACACTCTGGGGCCAACAGGCTCACAACAAACCAAGGGGAATGAGCCTTTAGTCACAACATGAGAGATGGAAAATCACTGACAAGAGAGGGCCGGGCCGCAATTCCACCTGCTCTGAGCCGGCCTTTATGCATCATCTCCAGAAAAGAAAAATATTTCTTTTTCTTGGAAAAACCATATACCCAAAATTAAGTTCGGCATAGAGGCACAGTGTGACCATTGTTAGAAAGTAAACATGTATGTAACCATTACCTAGGTAAAGAACTAGAACCCCGCTGATAATGCCATACATAATGCCTAAAAACCTTCTCTTTTGTGATAAGAAGTTTCCTTATGCTTTCTATATTTTACTTCATTCGTTCAGTCATTGCTGTAGACTTAGAACCTCGTAGCAGACCCTCCAGTGGGTTTTCTAAGGCAATAAATTGCACATGAGGAAATTGTCCAGAGAAATGCTGATGGATTTGAACTCGCTTCCTTTGGGCTAATGGCACAATCCTTTACCTCTAGGCCACCAGAGCAAACCAGTACTCTGAGGAAATGAGTATTTTCTTTACTCCAAAAAATCTTCTTTGGTTGGAAATTTGGAGCATCTTAATCCATAAGCAAAATCCAATCCAGATTAAACCATCAGATTGCTGAAGTTTGTACTAGCTCACAGTACCAAACATCTGCTCTTCATCCATTGAGATTCTGGTCGGCTAATTCATCCCTAGCCTCTGTTTCTAGGTCCACTGGCCAGCTGCTACGAATTTCATTTGTTGATTAAACCAAAAGGTTGATTTAACCTTCATTTGTTAATCACTTCTTCCTGCAAATCAAACCAGCAACCGTTTTTTGTTTAGCCTTAGCACCTGTGTGTGCTTAAGTCAATGGCTATCAATGCAATCTATCCAAACTCGGCCCAGCTCCTTAATTGTTGTATCCAACTTCTACCCTCAAGTCATTCAAGAGGGGTTCCAGCAGAGCTCTGGTGGCATCAAGAAAACAAAATTTCTCACCACTGGACCAATAGGCAACATCATGATAGATGGGGGAAAGATTGAAATTGTCACTCTTCACTGGATCCACAATGAAAATCCTTGGTTCCAGCACTCAAGAAATCGAAAGACCTATTACACTGGGGAAATCTGCTGTCAAGGACCTCTTCAAATTGCTGAAGAGGAGGGAAGGGAAGAAGAAAATGTGTATCAATGAATGAATGAATGAAAACCCATACTTTCTATATAAACTTTCACAAAAAAGAAAATATAAATTTGGAAATAAAGTCTGAAAAAACATTTGTAATAGCATAAAAAAAAGCCCAAGTGCTAAACAGCAATGATGTCAGTTTAAAGACTAAGGTGCTCCTGATCTAGGCCATGTTCTTTTCAATTACTTCCTCTGCATCTGAAAGGTGAACAGTGAATGAAGATAATAGAAGAAATCAATGCCTTTGAATTGTGGTGTTGGAGAATAATATTGAGTATCACATGAGCTGCCAAAAGAAAACATAAATAAGTCTTGGAGAAAGGAAAGCAGGAGGCAGGAAAACTTGCAGAGCGGAACAAGGAATGGGGCTAAATTCGCATGAACCAGCTGCCTACCAGAGGCAGTATGTCCTGTTGCCTCAAAATCTACAAGGCTACAAACCAGGGAGAGGAATGTAATAGGGCCAAAAGAGAGGAGGGTTCCCACTCTGGAGCTCTCCCGTCACCACGATGGGAGGGCGGGCGACGGGTTCCGAAGCCCCAGCCCTTGGCTCACCAGCTCATGAGGCTCCCCTCCCCTCTCCCGCCCCAAAATAGGCGCCATCAGGGGGTGTAGACGGTAGACCCGGAGGGGTCAGAGGTCAGGGTGAATCATTGCGCAGCATTTTGAAAACTGAAAAATATAAACAACAACAGCAAAAGCAGGCAGGAGTCCAGAATGTGAGAACAACTGAGCAGTGGTCTCAGTTTGTTGGACTCCCCCGAAGACCCGAAGACGCAAGGTCTGAGCTTTCGGTGAGTTAATGCTCAGCTGCAGGCCCTGAGTGAGCGACGCAGCACACGCACTCGGGGCCGCGGAGGGCTCACAGGCCCCGCACGTCTCCAGACCCACCCTAACTTGGCTGCCCTCCAATAGAAAGCACTTGGGAGCGTCTGTTACTTTGCACTTTGAGGGTGTTAGTGCAGAGAGCAATGATCTTGTGGTAAGAAGCTGCACAGCAATACCAAAGGCAAGCAGTTCAAACCCACCAGGAGCTCAGCGGGAGGCTGGGCAAGCTCCTCTCACGCTATGTCAGCCTCGGCTACGGATGATAGGAGAATTGATGCCTGGGAGCTGGGGTGCAGGAGAAGAACATTGAACATATCATGGGCTGCTAGGAGAACAAACAGGTTCGACCTGGTGAGGGGGAAGCCAGGCTGCTCCTTGAAGGCAGGGATTTTGACGGTCTGTCTCACATGCTTTGGGCATGTTGCCTGGAGAAGAACATCATGCTTGGGACGGTGGAGGGACAGGGCAGAAGAGGAAGACCCAGCTAGGATGGACTGACGCTAACTGGGGTCATGGGGGGTAGGTGTGTCGGCGGCAGTGAAATTGGCTGAAGGTAAGAGCAGATGCTGTTGCAACAGCAAAGCCGGCTGGAGGCTCTGCTGTGGGTCGGTTTTGACTAGAAGGCAATGAACAGTAACGATGCGCTCAACTAGGATTTAAATGTCTCAACGTGGTGACTGAGCGAGAAAGAAAAAGAAAGTTCTTAATCGTGACGAGCCACAGATTCTCAGTTGAAAAGCAGCTAGGAACAAGCCTACTTTAAATTTGCACGTAGTGCAATCTTAATGCTGACTAGCAACTTGACCTCCAGCGCCCTGGGGGTTTTAGGGAGGAGAGGAGACAGCATTCAGAGTCTGCATTTATTAGGGGAGAAGCAGAGGAACCGAAACCTTCCCCAGCTGCCGCTGGTTTTCCCCTGACACGTCCGGCCGCAGTCCTCCGCCTCTTAATTGTCCTTGTTTAAGTGTTCTCACTTGCTATTTGATTGTCATGAAGTTAATAAAGAAGATGAAATCCAAACCGCGTAGCAGGTTTGAAAAGACTTGGTCTCTTTCCCAAACATAGATACTCACTTTGCGTGCTTCGGCGGCTTACTCCCTAATTCTAAGTTACATAGGCACGCTTTGATTTTATTGACTCGTCAACTTTGAATTGTGGAGGTGACTGATGCAATGAAACATGAGCCATAGTAATAGCCTTACCCGCCTCACCCCACCTCCTTCCAATTGTTAGTTATGTCTTTCCTTTGTTGCCTAAATGTATAATAATAATAATAATAATAATAATAATAATAATATAATAGATGTATAATAAGAGTTTTAAGCATATGTGGGATTCCAGAAGAGACATAAACGAAATTAGGTAACACTTCTTTCAACTCATCCTTGCCCTCATCTGAATCTTGTTGTCAAGTTCCCCAAAAGTGGACATTTTAGGCTGTGACTAGGAGCCCTGGTGGCACAGTGCATTCAAATGCATAACTAACTTAAAGCTTGTTGTTGTTATGTGCCATCAAGTGGCCTGTGACCCACAGAGACCCTATGTACAGCAGCTCTGAACCAGTCTCGCTAACTCAGGCACACCAACCCCCATTGTCCCAGTCACTGTATCAGTCCATCTCATCCGAGGTCTTCCTCTCCTGTGCTGTCCCTCCACTCTCTGAACATGACATCCTTCTCTAAGGACTGGTTCCTCCTGGCCACTTGCCCAAAATATGTGAGATGGAGCTTCAAAATCCAAGCCTCCAAGGAGAGACTTGGTTTCTCCATCTCCATGACAGACCTATTTCTTTTTCTTGGCATTGACCACCAAAACCTTAAAAGATTAGCAGTTCAAATCTATAGGCTACTCCTTGGGAGAAAGGTTTGCAGCCTCAGAAACCTGATGGAGGGCTGGATGGCCACAAGGCAGAACCGACTGGACGTCAGGGGAGGCCTGTGACCATAATTGTCTTTCCTAAACTCTTCTCATTGTTCACTATGGACAGATTGCTTCCCAGGACGCTTCAGACCAGACGTCCCGAGCCTACTTTAAGTCACTGCTGCTGAGTAGGTGGATCAGGAACCGACTTATAGCTGCTCACCCTCCAACAGGTTTTCAGAGGCAGTAAATCTCATAGTTAATTACACTAGATTTGGCCTGTTTCTTTCTTTTTTTGGTCTACTTGCTTTTACCAAGTCATGTTAAGGTTTTCCACAAAGGCAGTTTTTAAATCTTTGCTACTTTGCCCATTTTCTCTTTGATAATTTCCAATTTCATTGATAATTTTGCTGCATATAGAATTTTAGGGGAGCTCTGGTGGCCAACTGGTAAAGCAACTTTGCTGCAGTCCCAAAGGAATCTACTGCCTGCTCCATGGAGGATGAGCAGTCTCCTCCTGTGTGATTTATTGCCTCTGAAAACCTGCTAAAAGGTCAGTCATCAGTCGGTTCCAATTTGACAGCACACAACATTAATCTGAAGAGCAAACTCTATTAAAATCTGGACCATAGCATTGCTGCTCCCGAGAAACCCAGTTTTCTTAAAAAAATGAAGGAACGATCAGAGATGACAGATCATTTTCTAGAAATACACAAATCTTGAGAAGAAAAACATCCTGGGAGCTGTGAAATAAAAGATGGAAAGAGATTATTGATTATTCCTTTTTTAGCCTTCACCACCAGGACAATAGGGAGCACTGGTAGCTTAGTGGTAAGGAAATTCACTGCTAACTCAAAGGCATGTGGTTCAAATCTCCAAGCTGCTCTGTAGAAGAAAAATGGGCAACTACCACCCATGTGATTCACTGCCTCTGCAGCCTCTCTGGAGGCTCAGCTGAGTCAGTTCTGACTTCACAGGACTCAGTAACAACTGGGTCAATAGGCAACATTAGATAATAGGTGGAGAGAAGACTTTAGTCATCAATAATTTCATCTCACTGAGATACACGACACCTTTGGCGCCAGCAGTCAAGAACTCAAAAGAAGTGTTGGGTTAATCAGCTGTCAGGGACATCACTAAAATGGTAAGGAGCAGTGATGTCGATTTAAAGAATAAAGTGCACCCAAGTAAAGCCACTATCTTTTCAATTACTTGTCATGCATCTGAAAGTTGGACAACGACTACGGATGGCAGAAGAACAGATGTCTTTGAGTTGTGTTAGTAGAATCCTGACTAACCCATGGACTGCCAAAACAGTAAATATGGCTTGGAGAACATACAGCCAGGGTGCACCTTGGAGACATGGATGATGCTTTCTCTCACGTATTTTGGGCATGTTGTTAGGTCTTTGGAAAAGGACATCATGCTTGGAAAGCAGAAGGGTCAGCAACTGACATGAACATCTTCAGCGATTGGATTGACACAGTGACAGCAGCAATGGGCTCAAGTGTGTCAGCAATGAGGATGACACAGGATAGGACAGGGTTCAGATCTGTTGTCCACAGGATTCCTGTGAGTTGTAGTCAATTCAACAGCACAACATAATTATCTTAAGGGATCCTATCTCCATACATTTTCAATCTATATGCAGAACAGATTATCCGGGAGGCTGGGCTCTTTGAGAAGAAATGTAGCATCAGAATTGGAGAAGACTCATCAGCAATCTGCGTTATGCAGAGGATACAACCCTGCTTGCTGAAACTGAGGAGGACCTGAAATGCTTGCTGTAGAGGGTCAAGGACTTAAATATGGATTGAGGTTCAACATCAAGAAAACAAAGATTCTCAATACTGGACCAACTGGCAGCAGCATGATAGAAGATGAAGAGATTGAGATTGTTAATAGCTTCAGTTTGCTTGGATCCACAGTCAACACTCTTGGTAGCAGAAGCCAAGAAATTAAAAGACGTATTGCATTGGGAAATCTGTTGTCAGAGACCTCTACAAAGTACTAAAGAGCAATGATCTCACTCTGGGGACTAAGGTGTACCTGATTAAGGCCATGGTCTTTGCAATTACTTGCTATGCATCAGAAAAATGGACAGTGATTGGCAATGTTAGAAGGAGAACAGAAAAAAAAATTTAAAAACCCAAACAACTCAATGCCTTTGAGTTGTGGTGCTGGAGAAGTGTATTGAATGGATACTGCCATGAATGGCTGAGAGAACAAACAGATTCATCCTGAAGAGAGTGAGACCAGGCTGCTCCTTGGAGGCAAGGATTCTTAAGCTTCGTCTGACATACTCTGGACATGTCGCAAGGAGCGACCAGTCCCTGAGGAGGGACATCATGCTTGGGAGGGTGGAGGGACAGCTCAGGAAAGGAAGACCCTCAATGAGATGGATTGATTCAGTGACTGGGGTAAAGGGGTAGGTGTGTCAGAGACAATAAGGTTGACACAGGATAGAGCAGGGCTTAGGGCTGTTGTACATATAGTTGCTATGAGTCACAGATGACTCGATGGCACATAACAACAAGTGATATTTATGTTCAAGATGCTGTGGAATCTTCAGGTTTATCTGGGTCCAAACATTTTAATTGCTGCAAAGGATGCCCTCCCCAAGCTCCTGATAACCACCAGCCTCTCTGCATAGATTCACCTCTGCTGGACATGTCACATAAGCTGTACTCATGTGACCACTTATGTCTTCCTTCTTTCACTCAGAACCTTGTTTTCAAAATGCACCATGTTGTAGCAGCGCTTCAGTCCTGTGCTTGAGTTACACTGTAGTGAAAGGTTACTGTGTTTTGGTTCTCTTATTTCTTCTGCTAATTAACACTTAGATGGAGGGCTGGTGAAAGGGAGATAGATGTGAAGGGAGGGGGTAGAAGTGGATGGATATCCTGTGGGATGGTGAAGCAGGAAATAAGTGCATAAAGGTGCATGTGAGAAAGGCAGGGACAAC
>NW_006399995.1:3795803-3816650 GCF_000299155.1 Elephantulus edwardii | reverse complement strand
GGGAGATTCCCCGAGGTGTACGGGTGAAGACTGGGGAGACCCAAGCGAGACGGCTGAGGAATATTGCCACCACTGCCGGATGACTCTCCAAGTGCCCTGGGGATGGCGGTTGGCACATAGCTCGGGGATCCAGGGGTTTGCCTTAGGGCGGAGGGGGAAGAGGCAGGAGACAGAGAGAAGAAATGTGTTAATTCCCAGACTTGGGATGCCTGCCTTCTCCGGCCCTGGCTGTCTTCTGGAGGGGATCGAGAGGAGGTGGGCGAGGAGCTGGGCCATGCGGGAGAGTCCCTCTGGGATGGGGCCAAGAGGAGGAAGAAGTAGGAGAAAACCCAGGTGCGGCGGTGGCTACGTGAGTGGGTGATGGTGGCATATCTCTCGGCATGGGGGGACTGGCTGGAGGGGAGCTGGGTGACACCGGCCATTCCCGGAGTTCTCTCGGTGACTGACTCGGGGAATGACAGGTAATAGATGTGGTGAAGAGTGGATGAGTGAGGTGACTCTAAAGAGCCAGCAGACAGCAACATCGGCCACCCCTCAGTGTTCAGTGGAGAGGCCACGGGGGACCTGTAGTGTCGGGAGGAGTCCGGTGCCAAGCTGGCAGAGGGTGAGGAAGGGAGCGGCGGGTGTTCTGCGCAGCTCTCCGCGGATGTGTGTCACTGGAGGAGGAACGCGAGCTCCACATGAACTCGCCAGCTTCGGGGACCCGCGTGGAGGCGGAGCACACACTCTTTGTGGTCAGACATCAACAACCAGATGGTCCCAAATCTACGCTCCTGTACGTTTATAGCTTATAAAATGAAAATCCCTCCCAGTCACTTCATGAAAATTGTATAACCCCTAAATTTAACAATGTTGAGGTCCACACAAAAATGACAAACCACACTCACTCCCTCACGGACACAGGCACACCTCACCTAATGATTGCTCTTCCACAAACGACGGTTGGTGGCGACCCCCCACAGATCAAGTCTACCAGCACCATTTCCCGACATGTGCTAACTTCGTGCGCCTGTGAAACATGTTGCTAATTCTCGCAGTCATTCCCAACTTTTCCATAATGCTATTGCACACTTAACAGATTACATTACAGGGTCAACGTAACTTTTAGACGCACTAGGAAACTGGGTAGGTGGGGGAATGTGTGACTGGCTTTATTATAGCGACATAAAACAAATAGTGCACGTGTCGATGTACCAAGCCACATTATTAGGAAACAGACTCAAATACTAAACAAGAATGCAAAATGGTTCAACATTAGAAAATTAACTCACTATATTGCATCTAAGGAAAAACTCTTATTTGACCAATAAACCACTCACTTATGCACAAGGCACCTTGGCTTGTCTAACATGTTGGGCTGCCATCTGAAAGGTTCAAGATTCAAAACCACAGCCACTTTCATGGGTAAAGATGGACAGTCAGTCTCCACATGGAAAGAGGGGACTCGCTGGAGGGCTGCCAGGAGCTGGACCAGACTCAAGGACAGTGTTGTGTGTCATTGAATCAGAGCTAACCCACAGCAGACCCTCCAATGGGTTTTCAGAGACAATCACTTAGGAGGAGACTGCCCAGGCTTCTGCAGATCAGCTGGCAGATTTGAACCACATGCCTTTGAGATTGCAGTGCAGCTTCTTATCACTAGGCCACTAGAGCTCCCTAGTGGGTTTTTAACCTGTACATCCTGTCAATTGCACTCAACTCCCAAGGGATGCATCTAGTGAACGCTGCCAACACAGCTCTTTTCAATGCCAAATCGGTTTTCTCAGCTCTTGTGCTCACGTGTTGAGCCGACATCTCTGTTGGGTGAGGTCCTGTGTGTTTAGGACAGGTCTAACACTGATTGCCCTCTCCAAGTTACTCTGTGGGGAGCAACCTTCCACTGACGAGAACCACTGTCCTCAGCAATCTGAGGAGGAAACATTAAGCCAACATTATCTGTCAGTGATGATGGTATAGAAGTGGTCTAAACTGTTCCATCCAAGAATTAGCTAATAGCTGTATGACACCATTAAACACTTGAATGCAGCCAAGACAAGTGAGTAGCAGAATGTTTTTGTCACTTAATTTTTAGTTTTTTTAAAAAATTCAAACTTAAAGAAAATGTATAAAAGCAGTATCACATTACTCTTTCCTTATATTTACCAGTTGGTAGTATTTTGTCAATTTATTTGGAAATAATTGTATACTAATACTTTCTCTTAAAAAATCAGTAATCACCTATTGGAATTCTAAGAATGGCACAGCACTATTACCCAACTCACTGTCCATTTTTAAACTTTCTCAGTTTTCCCAATAAAGTCCTGAGCTGTTACTTCCCTAAAATCAGTCATTCAGCCTCTTTTCTTGTTAATTTTAATGAAAGTTTATAGACTGAGGGTTTCCATTAATTCATTGTTGCACTTTTCTCCCTGCCCCCACCCCCCAAATTAGCTCTTCTCTTTGAAAAGTAAAATTCTTTCACTGTTATACAATCCCTCCCCCCAAGTCCACTCCACTATGCAGCCTTCATTCTGGACTCTTGTCATGACAGACAATAATACCTAATCGCATATCCCTTTTAAACAGTTTTCTCCCTCATCTGTTTCAATGCAGTATACATTATTGAACCCATCTTTCTCAGTCTCCCCCCAACTCCAATGTCAGTTCTGTTTTACAACAGTGGCACCATGCAGTATTTGTCCGTGACGGAGATATTTCACTCAGCCTGATGTCCTCCAGGGTCATCCATTTTGAATATTGCAGGAGTTCCTTGTTTTTCAACGCAGCATAGTATTCCACTGTGTGAATATACCACAGCTTCTCTATCCATTCATTTGTTGATGGGCACTTAGGTTGTTTCCAACTCCTTGCTATTGTTCAGCCTCTTGTATTTACTGCATTTAGTCATGTCTCTCTAGTCTTTATAAAAATGATGGTAAATAGGAATACAACAGCTGGTGTTTCCACAATTTTCCTGCATACATTAATTCTTATGCATCTGACTTTAATTATGCTTGTGTTGGTCAATTATCACCCACTGCGATTGGCACTGGACAGAGTTTAGGGCTGTTGTACATAATAGGGTTGCTATGAGGAGAACTGTGGCATCAGGATTGGTGGAAGATCTATTAACAATCTGTGTTATGCAGATGACACAACCCTGCTTGCTGAAACTGAGGAGGACCTCATGCACTTGCTGCGAAGGGTCAAGGACTGCAGCCTTCAGTATGGACTGAGGCTCAATGTCAAGAAGACAAAGATTCTCACCACTGGACCAATTGGCAGCGTCAGGATGGATGACGAAGAGATTGAGATTGTTCACAGCTTCAGTTTGCTCGGCTCCACAGTCAACACTCTTGGCACCAGCAGTCAGGAAATCAAAAAGCATATGGCGATGGGAAAGTCTGCTGTTAGGGACCTCTCTAAAGTACTCAGGAACGGTGTCTCTCTGGAGACTAAGGTGCGCCTGATACAGGCCATAGTATTTGCAATCGCTTGTTATGCATCAGAGTTGGACAATGACTAGGGAGGACAGAAGGAGAGTGGATGCTTTTGAGCTGTGGTGCTGGAGAAGGGTACTGAATGTACCATGGACTGCCAGATTCATCTTGGAGAGGATTAAACCAAGCTACTCCTTGGAGGCAAGGATTCTGGGGCTTCGTCTGACATACTTTGGACATGTTGCCAGGAGGGACGGGTCCTTGGAGAGGGACATCATGTTTGGGAGGGTGGAAAGACAGCACAGGAAGGGAAGACCCTCTATGAGATGGATTGATTTGGGGACTGGGGTATTCGGGATGGGTGTGTCAGAGGCGGTGCTGTTGGCGCAGGATAGAGCAGGGTTTAGGGCTGTTGTGCATAGGGTCGTTATGAGTCGCAAACGACTCGACGGCACATGAGTTGCAAGAGACTTGATGGCACATAAAAACATTCATAATTTTAATAAAATTCTGTATCTACTACTGTGATAACAAGATGTCACATCTTGAATAGGTACTTTGACTTTTATTAAAAATTAGTTATTAGTTATCATTTGTTATCTGTAATGCTGACAGCAAAATGAGACACTATTAAAAAAATTCTTCCCTCATTTCTACTTCCCGTTTCCAGAATAATTTTAAAATTATTTTTTAATTTTAATGAACGTTTACAGACTTAGGGTTTCCATTCATTCATTGTTGCACTTTTCCCCCTGCCCAATTAATTTTTAAAAACATTTTTAAAAATTTTATATTTTTTGTGTACCATCAAAACAGATTTGATTGATACAGGAGATTGCCCCTCCTTCTCCAGCAGAGCATCTTGGTGGATTCATACCGCATACCTCTGTGATTGTAGTGTAGCTTCTTGCCACTAGGCCACCAGAGCCCCTTCACTCTTTTCTTTGAAAAGTAAAATTCTTTCACTGTTATGCAATCCCTCCCAAGTCCACTCCACTGTGCAGCATTCGTTCTGGACTCCTGTCATGACAATAATACCTAATCATATATCCCTTTTAGACAGTTTTCTCCCTCATCTGTTTCAACGCAGTATACTTTAGGCCCTCTTTTTCAGTCTCCCCTCAACCCTGATGTCAGTCCCGTTTTACAACAGTGGCCCCATGCAGTATTTGACCTTTTGTGACTGAGATATTTCACTCAGCATAATGTCCTCCAGGTCACCCATTTTGTATAAAATATCATGAGTTCCTTGTTTTTTAATGCAGCATAGTATTCCATTGTGTGAAAATACCACAGCTTCTCTATCCATTAGTCTGTTGATGGGCACTTGGGCTGTTTCCAACTCCTTGCTATTGTGAACAAAGCTGTAATAAACATGGGTGTGCTGTTTCCTGAATAACTTTTAACTAAATATATTTTTCTTTTAACAAGTCTTTGTTCCAATATTTAAAGTTCATTCTGTAGGAACTAGTTAAATGATAAGTATATTGTTGCTAGGTGTCTGGAGTTGACAAGGACTCCTAAGCAGCTCTGTGAACAGCAGACTACTTTCCCACCTTCCCCCTCAAGACCGTCCTCAGGGTCTGGCCACACCCAGGCCCACTGCTGCCACCCCTCAGCCCTTCTCATTCAGAGTTTTCTTCTTTCTTGCTGACTCTCCACTTTCCTAAGCATGATGTCTTTTTCCAAGGACTAGCACCTTCTGACAACATGCCCAAAGTATTCTGTAAAGTTAGAGATGGCAACTCTAAAAGTTTAAAATCCCTGTAAAGAGTGCAGAGATAAATTATTTTGCATGCTTTCAGCCATAACTGAAAACATAAGGAGACTAAAAAGGTGCTCTACCTGAATTCCAGTAAATGGTTTCTTGGAAGAAAAACCAGTCCATCAAAAGAAAGGAAAACACCAAAACAGGATTGAAAGAAAACATTTATTGAATCAAAATCAATATTTCTTTTTAATATCTACAAGCCAACACTGAACTCACTTTATTCAAGAATGAACACACATGTACAAAAAAAGTATGCTTATATTATAAAAATATGTCCATTTTTATCTTCTGGGTATGAGCAGACCTCATTTTAAACAAAATCAAGGCAACTTGCTCTCTGTAATTAAACTGCTATAATTTAGTAACAAACGTGAAAGCAAATGTACTTCACAAAGAATTTTTAAAGGCCCACTGCTAACGCTGCTTGGAAATGCTGAACCCAAATCCTCCAGTTAACATTTCCACTTCATGCTGATTGGCACCATTCCGCGCCTGCACCTTGGAAAAGTACCTCTTTTAGCTAATGCAGATCACTGTTAACAAAACCCACAGGAGGCGTTGAGTCTCATCCGGATTCCCTTCCTGTTATCCTTCGTTTCCAAAATATTAACAGCCCGATGAACTGAGGTTTCTTTAATTAGCTTCCACTTAAAAATGAGATACACTATTGCAGGGGTAAGAAGACCCTCTGAGAATTAGTCCAATTTACACATGTGGGAAAATGACCTCCTTCCACACACTAAAATAGTCTCAGACTTCCCTCAAAAAATTTCTATCCAAGGTAGTATTTTAACATTTTTTTGGTATTTTCCTTACTTCTTGCATTTACTGGCACGGTCCCAGGAGGCCTGGAGTGCACTGCCATTCACAGCGTGTTGACTGTGCCTGGGAGCCCGGCGGTGGACGACACGCCAGGCTGAGGAGCCCAGCCCTGGCCTGCCCCCAACGCTGGCTGGTATATTTGGTCCTTAGAGAAGCAAAAACGATAGCAGGTTGGAAAATAAGAACAAAGTCAAATCATAAACTGAGTGAGGTGAGGGGACCATAGCTCCTTTTACTGTTGTTCTGGGAGTGTTAAGTGCAAAACTTGTGCTAATTTTAAAATGAAAATAGGGGTAGACTGAGCAGCATCAGAAAATGCAGCTCATCCTCTAAGGAGCTTGCACACAGCAGCCCCCGCAGGAAGCGGATTCTTGCCGGGCGGAATGACAATGGAACTCGGGCAAACTCCAGCGTGCACAGTCCACGCAGTGGATTAATGACAGCAGGTGAATTACAGTTTAGAGGTTAATAAGAATCTATCTTGATTACTAACCACGGACTCCTGAGAGTCCAAACCCCCTTCCTGGACTCTATCTGCTTGGCACTGACGCCAGTGAAGGCTGCAAACTGCAGAAACACAAGGATACAGTAATGTGTGTGCAAAGTACCAGTGAACAAACTTCTAAACGATAACAGGGAAATGCTTCCATGTTTTGCTTGCAAATTTAACAATTTGTGCCGTTTCCTTTTACAAGAAACTGGCACTAGGGTGAGGGGAAAGGATAAATAAAAGGCGGAAAGGAAAATGATTGCTATCTCTTCATTAATTACCTGTCTTCATAGCCTCTAAATCAATTTTCAACTAAGCTCTGGGTCTGGCATGAAATGTTAATCAGTCAAATGTGGTTAGAGGTGGCTGAATCAGGCATATGATTTAAATGTTTTCATGTTAAGGGAAGGAGAACTATCTACAGAAAATATTTGAAATTGTGTAGTATTAAAATACATCCTTCACAATTTGTGAAGGAACACCTATTCTGGAACCTGAGCAAAGGCTTCTGACTGACACCACAGAGATTCACCATCAGGCTGTTCTCCAGCAAGCAAACCGCCAGGTCAGTGTGTTGCTCTAGCAACTTGTGTGGCCCCCAAAATATATGGACCACCTGCTCCGGAAGCCTGCAGTTAGCACAGGCCGGAAGCTGAACACACTGC
The DNA here is from genome assembly GCF_000299155.1 of Elephantulus edwardii. NCBI lineage: Eukaryota > Metazoa > Chordata > Mammalia > Macroscelidea > Macroscelididae > Elephantulus > Elephantulus edwardii. The sequence goes on along the minus strand of NW_006399995.1, from coordinate 3,809,483 downwards.
TACTCGGAACGATTAGGTGCCATAGCATTAAACATAAAAACAACCAAGTAAAAAGAGAAGAGAATGACTACACAAAGAAATAAACAGCAACTAGGATGGAAATGCTCACAATCAGACGGGATGAGCCGACAGCCACAACACGCAGATACAAACCACAGCTTGCCCTCACATCACAGGTCCTTGCTCTCAAAATAAATATATGGAACATTTACAACAGAATGAACGCCTTATGAATGCAAGCTTTCTTTTATTGCCATTCTAATAGAACAGACTGAAAAGTCATACTTCCAAATAAGCTACAAGTTCTCTTTTCCTGTGAAACCCACGTGACCTGGCGCCACAGCTAAACCTTCTCATCTAATAGCAGCAGCATTGTCAGCTCATGGTGGCGCAGACACTCATCTCTGGCCCCCTGTGGGCTCCTGTACGAGGCAGCCAGGAAAGCATGCCAAGATCCACCCTCCTGAAGTTTCAAAGGAACGAAAAGGATCATTGTGCTTGTGGGTCTCAGACCTTCCAAAATATACATAAACAGAGACAAGCTGACAAATACTAGTAGATCCTTGCTTACTGATAAAATCATAAGGCGGAAGGCTGGAAGTGGAAAGAGAAATGTTTAAAATGGGGGTGGGGGAAAGAATGGTGTGCGCATTCACAAAGGAAAAAAAAATCATGCTAAGATCAGGTCCATATTGGTTTAAAAACTGAAAATTTAGCCACAATCCAAAGAACTCTGTCCATGAGTCCGAAGGCATGCATGCCGGCCGAAGGGAACGCAGTACGCATCCGACGACAGCTTCTTCAAAGCAGAACAGGGACGGTTCACGGGAGCGATCACAAGAGGGCAGGCAGGACGGCAGCACACTTCTCTTTTATAATTAAAAAAAGAAGAAGAAAAAGCAATCACAAGACAAAAAATGTAAAGAGTAATGGAAAGAGAAAATACAGGAATTCATAATGACCTATAAAATCAAGAGAAAAACCCAAAATTACTTCATGTTTTCAAGATTTATCTTCTTCTTTTTTTAAAAAAAAGAAAATATTTGCCCTTTTAAAAAAAGCCATATTTTTAATTTTTTTAAGTTTATAATGAAAAATTGTCACTGTCCACTAGGGCACCCACAGAAGCATAACCTCAGCCGAAGCGTACTCTTTACCCACTGCCTAAAGACCTAAAGCTCTCACACGCAAAGAACTTGAAGTGAATACTGGTCAGGGTCATTTTCTGAAAGGTTTGGCTGATACTCCCCCCCAACCCCCCTAAATTCACAATTAGTGAGAGAATAAACTATTTTCTTTTCAGCTGAAGTCTCACATACCTGTCTATGGTGGTGAGGTTTGCCTGTTATAGACGCCCATCTGTTCCAGTGGGGTCTTGTCTACCGTGGGGGTATCTATTGTGAAGGGCAATCTTTGGAGAGGGGCCCGTCTATGGTGAGGGCCGTGTGTTGTGGGGACTGTCCAGTGTCGAGGAAAGTCTGTGGTAGGAGCTGCTATGGTGGGGGTCTGTCTATGGTGGGAGTGTCTCTTGTGGAGGGATGACTGTGGTGAGGGATCTTGTCTGTGGTGGGGGTTTGATTGTGATGGGGATGTCTGATGTGCAGGGCTGTCTGTGAGGAGGGGTCTGAGGTGCGGAGGGCTGTCATTGGTGAGGGGTCTGTGGTGAGGGGGTCTATTTGTGGTGTGGGTGTCTGTTGTGGGAGGCTATCTGTGGTGTGGGTGTCTGTGGTGGAGGTGACTTGTAGGGGCTATTTATGGTGAGGGTCTGTCTGTGGTGGGGGTCTGGACAGTACTCACAGGCAGCTCCCAGGGCTATCCGGCCTTTGTGTCCACCAGCTGCATCTGCACATTGGCGGCCATGCCACCTCCATAGCCCCCCTTGGACTGCATCTGGTTCTGAATGGAGCTAACCTAAAGCAGGACAAGAACAGAGGAAGGTGAAAAAAGGAAGCCAGAAACTGGGTCAAATGCAAATAAGTGATCCTTTTCCCAATATTTTAACTAAGCTGCTTTGTTCTTTTCAGAAGTGCGTTTCAATGTAAAGTTTTTGGTGTGGGCTTAGTAACTGAAACATTTTTGGCCACTACTCTTTCAACTCTCTCCTTTTTCTACTTCACAGTTACTAAAAGCCTGTTGTAAAATTCAGAAAGCACTTGGTAACATCTCAACATTCTCAACCTCAAGAATCTTAATTTGCAAGACAGCATCCACACATGACCACCTCCATTAAACCAAAATCAGAAACAAGTGTGAAAAGAAATAGGATCAGAAAAAGGTAAACCTCTCCGAAGCCCACGTGGTAAAATGTGTATACATGACACAGTCTGACAGTCACAGGGAGTCCAGAGATCTGAACTGTGGTGAACTGTAGTCCAAGTTTATGTATTCACTGGTGTCATAACTGGGTGAGTTATTCTCACGAAACACTGGGCTTCATTCATATGTGGGGTATTTTCTTATATGAGAAATAATGACGGTTGAGTGATTTTCTTCTTTTTAAATGTATCCCCAGACTGCAGGACAGGACTAAATCACGGAGTGGATGCTCACAACCTGGCTGCTGACAATAAGGCACAGAAAGTCATCTGCAAGCGGTGAATGGCTTTTATTTTATCATTATTGCTCCAATCTTAGTAGATAAAGACTAAAGGCAGCTGGGAAGCAGGGAACCAGGCTAGATGGCTCAGGAAAGGACCACCAATAGCAAGAAAGTACTGGAGGTGAGAAGGGTTGGCAAGCCTGTACCTGGCAGTCCAGTGTCATGGAATTGGCTAAAAGGGCCTCACGCTTCCAGGAGCCTGGGGCTGGGAAAGGTGGATGGCCATCACTGGTTTAGAAGGTACTACGGGGCACTTGCCATTTGAAAATGCATGATGTGTTAGTTGCTTTACGATGAATGGTTCTCAATCAATAAAGTTAAAAAACTTGAGTTTAAAATAATGCTGCTGTTATCGTGTACTGTAGAGTCAGAATTGATCCACAGCTCCAGTGGGTTTTCAGAGGCAGTAAATCACATGGGAGAAGACTTTCTATCCTTCTCCTGCAGAGTAGCTGGTGGAGCAGAACCATGTGCCTTTGGGAATGCAGTGCAGCTTCTTAATACAAGGCCAACAGAGCTTCCAAATTATGCCAGTCAAATTTGGAATAATGCTAGAAAGAAAGAAATTCACAAGTACACTAATCTGCTAAATTTACTTATGTGGAACATCTTACTACAATAGCATCTGAGAAAGTGTTGTTTCTGTATTATTTATATTTAATATTGATCAAATGAGAAATTATGAAATTATGAAAGTATCTATACTGGGCAAACAATATCTAACACAACAGTGTTCTATTATTAAAATTCAACCTCACTGCTGTCGAGTTGGAGTAGAATCAGAGCTGACCCTCCAGCAGGTGTTTGGGGGCTGTAAACGGTATGGGCGGAGACTGCCAGCTTTCTTCTGAAGAGCTGCTGATGGGTTTGAACCAGTGGAAGGTGCAGCCTTGTTAAAAGCTCAACTCCCTATGGACTAGGCCACTAGATGTAATAAGGGGACTACAGAAAGTCTGTATGGACCCATCCAGTCCTTAAGAAACGGGGGTGTGTGTAGAGTGTGTGTGTTGTGGGTGTGTGTGTGTGTGTAATCCATTTCAGCAAACAGAGAAGGCGGCCTGGACCTGCCTGGCTGCGGCCTCGGAGTTGAGCTTTGAGCAGACACAGAATTCTACCTAAACTTAAGACTAGCAAAAAAGTACACCCACCACAGATTTAAAGGGAAGCAAATAATGGCTAGGACTCATAAAAAAAATTCTGAAATGGGCATCAACAAGGCTTAAAAATTTATAAACATCAAGAATTTGTTCAAATTTGAATTTGAATTTTGTAAATAAACTAGTAGAAAAAGTAAAAAACAAACACACACACACAAAAAACAGGGCTGGTCTAGGAAAAGCTTTAACATAGTGCTCAACCTGCCTATAAATGTATCCCTTTGGTAAAATTAAAAAGATATTATGTTATAAAAAAAGGAAAAAAATTATACACATCATCAACTCAAAAGTTTAATTTCTTATATACAGTTTAAGTAGGGGGAAAGACAGGTAATGCTGAAAAAGACAAACCATACACATAACAAATCTGAAACCATTCACTGTATACACATCATAACCACAGTAACAAAACTAACAGCGTCTCATTTGGTTTCCTCACTTCCAGCTGATCCAGGAAAGAAAGGAACTCAGTTATATTTTGACAGCACCAAGACACCTCTTATACTTCCACAAAGCCAGTCAAGTGAAACAAAGTACTTTTCCTACAGATTTAAAACAAACATGTCGTTTCCTTTCCAGAAAGCTAAAAATGCCATTCCTTTGCTTACCCAGTAACTGCAATGACAAGCTTGTTTGCAGTATCCAGGAAGTCCATCCACCTACCTCCGCAGTCCCTGTTCTGCTGTGAGGCTGTGGTTAACGCTGTCCTCTGAGTGGGTATACAATGGGTCATGGTTTGTGTTTACAAAGCCTTCCTGGTTTTCTGGTCCCAAACACTCTGGGTAAGGCAAACACTCCTGCTTACTTCAGGAAAGCGACCACAGGCCCTCAGTGCTCACTGGCTTCAGGGCAAAGTGAACAAGGCAGAGTCCAGATAAGAATTCCTATTTGGCAATACTTCTGTGAGAGTGCTCTTTTTTTTTCCTTTTTCGCCCCCTTTTATTTGTGTGTACCGTCAAATCGGGTCTGACGGGTACAGGAGGAGATTGTCCCTCCGTCTCCAGCAGAGTATCTGGTGGATTCGAACTGCATACCTCTGGGATTGCAGTGCAGCTTCTTGCCACTAGGCCACCAGGGCTCCCTGAGAGTGCTCTATTTTTCTCTTAGATAAAAATGAAGGAATAAGAGGGGGTCAGGTGAAAAATGTACACTCTATTATCCCTGAAAGCTCTGTCTAAAAGACAAGGAGATGTTCCTTCTTCTGATTTTTCAGTTTTGATAATGTTTTACTACTTAGTCCTGAAAGGATGAGGACATATCTGATTCCTCAGTTCAAGAGCACGGAACTTAGAAAAATTAAATCAGAAATATTCTAACATTACTGGATAAATCGATTATCTATTTTATAGATAAATATAATAAAGTTTGTAAAAGGCAACTAACTGAACTCAACTCAATCTGAACTCATGCTGTCTAGTTAATTCCCAACTCCCAGCAAGCCCACAGGACAGCGGAGAACTGCGACGTAAGACCTCTGGACCGTAAGGCTGCGGAAGCACACAGCCCTGTCTTTCTCCAATGGAGTGGCTGGTGGGCTCACACCCCTGGCCTTTTGTTTAGTATCCAAATGCCTTACCCACAGCATCATCAGATCACAAAACCCCCAAAAAATATTATTAGAAGGATGATATCCAAGTGCTTGGGTGACAGTAGGGAAAATTCAGGGGCATTAACCTCCATTCTGAACTCAAATCCTTTAAAACAGAAAGTGTTTATTTAGAGGAAAGGGAGCTACAGAAAGCTTTCGTACAAAAACCGGAAACATGTAACATGGCAAATGCTGATTTTAGTTGCGAGTTAGTTTGTCATCATTTATGTACTTCTCCAGCACTCAGAGCCTATATGCATATATGCTAACTAGAAACTTACTCGGCACATTATCATCATCATAAGACATGTTCTCACTGGCCTTGCAGGGCAGGGCCCGGGCCCCGCATGTCACCACTATACACTTACTGAGTTCATCCCACTGAACAGGTCTCCGGATCCGACGTGAGCCGTGTGCACGAAGTTTGTCGGCTCTCCAATCATGCTTCGGTCAATTCGCCGCCGCCTTTTCTAAAATATGGATAACAAAGAATTGAAAAACGTATTAATAAAACACTTATTTTCAAGTATTACACATCATAAATCATAAGTGGGTGCAAAAGTTTGATAAATTTGGCTAAGACAGAAAAATACCAAATCTTGGCCTTTCATACTTACTTCTTATGATAAAATCTCTAAAGACAGACAGACACACACACACAAGAAAATGGCTGGAAATGAAAAATAGGTTAGCATTTAAAACTTTGAATAATAATAATAATAATAATAATAACCACCACTTACATTTTTCTTTTTTAAAGAAACAATTTAAAGAACTGAGACAAATGTAAAAACATAATTTATTACCAATTTTCATCAGCAATAAACACTGTGTGTCATGAACTTAACACTCATTTTAAATATTATTACACATTACTTTCTACCTTTCAGTTAACAAATGGACTGTATTTTGATGTCAAGTTATTACTTAAGAGCACAGTCACTCACTCTGCATGGAGGAGTGCTGGGCTTGGTCTACCCACTGTTTCCTGGTCTTTTCTGCCAAGGTAACAAACCTCTAGCCTAACTTCCACCACCAGGCTGGGCCTTCCCGACAGCCACTCCAACCACATGCCAGAGTCTGCTTTCTAGGAACTTCAGCTACCAGCTGGAGCACCTGCTATTATTAAAAAGGTGTTCCACCTCCTCATTTGAGGTACTGCTGCCGTGTTTCATTGATTACAGAACCGGTCTAAGTTTCTGCAGTCTAACAGGCAGAGGTTAGTGGCCAGGGCTGGGTTGGTGGTCTATTATGACTTCTGCTTATCTTCGCTGATTCTCCTTCAAAGAGTCTATTACTGTTTAAATGTCAACAAAATCAAGGGAAATGTGGGTATGCTCTTATAATGAACACTAAAAATCTTCCGAGAGATCCCAGTTAACAGCTCTTCAAAGTTAGAACAAAATTTTCTAAATGTTATAAAAACAAAGTACATGTGAGAATATCTGAAACAATAGGATACTAGTAACTTTAGTTCACAACATACTATTTCTGCACTTCTTGAAATGATTTTTATTCAAATGCTTTTGTCTTCCCAATGTATGCTCAAAAGTTTAATTAGCATCCCATACATTCATATATCAATCTGTTTTAATATTGTTTTATTTTCCAAATTAAAATGATTTTGTTGTGTTGGAACTCACAGCTGTCTATGCATGACAGAATGAAATCCTGCCCTAGCCTCATAAACTCTGCATGTGGCCATTACTGCAGTCATTGTGTTAGTCTTTTTTCTTTCATGCACTGCTTCTTTATTTTTTATACTAGATTATTTACAAAATCCGAATACATTGTTTTTAAAAGCAGATTCTTCCAATTTCCCTCACCCCACTATTTCATCAAATTGTAACCCATGATCCCACGATTAATGCCCCCTCCCACATCCTCACCCTTCTGCTTCCATCCCCACCATACTTATCTTTCAATAGTGGTTTTATATAGTATTTGTTCTTGTGGGACTGGGTTCACTCAGCATAATGCTCTTCAGTCCCTCCCAAGTTAGGTAATAATTTACAAAATCACTGCTCCTGCAGCATTCCATTGTGTGCACGTACCATAACTTCTCAATCCATTCCATTGTGGTTGGACATATGGGCTGTTTCCATGTTCTTGCGATGATAAATAATGCTACTATGAACACTGGTGTTCAAGTCTCTTGAGCCTCAATTCTCGTTCTCTCAGGGTATAGTCCAAGCAATGGAAGAGCTGGGTCATATGGAATTTCTATGTTCAGCTTTTTGATTCTTATTTCATTGTCCAGCTCTCAGATACACAGCAAGTAATCAGAAAAGACCATAGCCTAAAGCAGATGCACTTTAGTCCTCAAACTGACATCATTACTCCTCAATTTGGAGAGGTCCCTAACTGCAGATTTTCCCAGTGCAATGGGTCTCCTTTATTTCCTGACTGCTGGCACCACGGGTGTTAATTGTGGATCCAAGCAAGATGAAGCTGCTGACAGTCTCAATCTCATCTCCATCCATCATGACTCTGTTCATCTTGCTGGTCTAGTGATAAGAATCTTTGTATTCGTGATACTGAGATGCAATCCATACTGAAGGCTATATTCCTTGCTCTTCTGCAACAGGTGCTTCAAGTCCTCCTCACTTTCAGCAAGCAAGGTTGTATCATCTGTGTAACGCAGGTTATTGATGAGTCTCTCTCCAATCCTGATGCCACACAGAGTCCAGCTTCTTGGATAATTTCCTCAAATATATCATTCCTTTATCTTTTAAAATTATGTTACTACAAGTCCTTTGCTAAAGGATTCATAAGATTATCTCTTGGAGCCATAATACTCTTTGGGATCACATTAATTAGGATAAAACAATATTATAAAATTTAGTTTCTTTGCTTACGGTTTTTAACATCCATCCCCTTCCTTTGCATTTCCACCACAAGCCAAAAGAAGTCCTCCTACATTCTCTCGTCCAGGACTATGGTAAGCACAGAAGATGCCAACAGCTGTTAGTCTTTGCCCTTGACTACCAACAAACTAGCTTCCCCAGCGGAGATGATGACTTTTCTCAGCACTTGCATGGGACAAATTATTAGTGAGTCTTCTAAGCTCCTGATACACAAGAGATATGACCAGAAAAGGGCAGGCCTCTGGGTTAAACAGAAAGGATAGTGGTTATTATGTTCTGAGGGACAGTAGACACCCTCCACAGCTTTGTGCGGTCAGTCTGCAGAAGGAAGCTACCCGCTCAGCAGCAGGACACACTCAGACAGATGAGGGATCAGTGAATTCTAAGAAGTACTTCCCAGCTAGTGGGGGTTTGAGCATTCTTTGCTCTGGGAATACGGAGAGCAACTTTGAACAAGTCTGAATCTGCCCTATGTCCTAAAGCTGCAGAGGTCTGCTTGAGGACTAGCATGAGGCTCCCCTTTGCCCACATCTGCATAATAACTGTTCTGCTCCAACAGATGATGTTAGGAGACGCACTTGGCGCATCCACCTCACCAAAAAAAATGTTTCTGAAATGAACGGGTCTTAGTTGTTTGTTGATTTGTCTACACATAGATAGCCTTGGAAAGAGAAATTAATTAGACCCATAAATAACTGTAATATGCTGTGTGTCATGCTGATTCCCACCCACAGCAACCCCATATGACTGAGTTTCCTAGGCTGCAACCTTTATGGGAGTCGATCAGCAGGTCTTTTCTCCCATCATGTGGGAATTGAGAATCACACTTTCTTTTCAGTACCGACGGTTCTCGGAACCATCCAATCTAACCTTTTTTGTAGCTATGAAAGTGGAGGCTTCTCATTGTTCCTTCAAGGCTGTCCAGGAACTGAAAGAACTGTGCTGTACAGTAAAGAGTAGAGACAACAGAAACGCTTAGGGGGTGATAACCAGACCACATGGGCTTTGTGTTCAAGCAAAGGACTGAGGCGTCCTGTCTACCTAGAGCAAGGGTAAAGCACTGAAAGGCTGTTGAAATGGGGGTTGTCGTGGTTAAATGTATGTAATGGCTTTGTCCACAATAGCTACAGGCAGAAAATGGGCTAGTGGGAGTCAAAAGGGGGAAGTCATGCAAGGGAAATAAGATGAGCTTTTTTCCCCCAAGTGGCAGAGATCGAAAGAAAGGGACAGAGACAAGAGGCTGTCCACTTAGATAAAATCTTCAGCTTTTGGTTGTTGACTGGATTTGGTGAGTGAGGAAAGAAATACTTGTGATTTGAGTGCAGTGTTATGTACTTCATTGAGGTGGCTAACACTGGAGGGACAAGATTTTAGGAAGACGTTAAGACATCCTTTCAGATGAATTTGAGATACTGATGGTATATTCAGCAGGCAAGGGGAAGAGTTAAACAGGTACACTGCAAGGCAGGAAAAGCAGGAATGCTTTACTGAAAGTGTCAAAGCAGCAGGAAGGAGGCCACATTGCGAGCCGGGGATGGTCAATGAGGATGAAGAGTCAGCATCGTGGTGGTCAGTGGTCGGAGGAGTGGAAAATACAACAGAGGGAACTGAGGAGAGGCTGGAAGCTGTAGAAATGGAGACATCAACCTGAAAAGTCTGGTCTTCTGGATGAGCAGAAGGGAGACAGGGCAGTAGATGAAAGGAGAAGAAATGACAGACTGATTCTATTTTTTCCATTAAGAGTGGTGACATTCGATCACCATTAAATTCTGATGGGAAAGATTCAATAAAAGAGGAGAGAAGGGTGAAAATAAAAAATATGGAGAGGAGAGGCTCCGGAGGAGGAAGGAAAGGAAGGCTCGGAACATCAGGCTCCTAAAACTCTCCACCCTCAAGGAATCGAACACCAAGCTCCCAGGGATAACGGAATGTTTTAAAACAAAACCACACCATTGTCCAAGCATAATGTGGACACTGAAAAGGGGCAATATGTGCTGTGCTGCATTAATATTACACGACTGAGACAAGATTTAAATCATGGGCAACAGGGGAATTCCAGAGTGAGGCTTCTGCACAGAAAAACAGGAAGTGGTGCGCTCTGCCGCCATGGGTATTAACCTTTGTCAGGAGCAGAGAGTCACCATTTTTCCTGGAAATATTTTTTTATCCTTTATAGGGAGCTTTATTCACATGGTCAAAATCTGAACGATTCTTTTGCTTCTTAGTAACTGTCATTGTGTATAAACTCAAAGACTGGAATAAACTCAAAAGACTGGCGTTTATACAGAGGAATGAACAGTTGTAGTAAAGTGGAGGGGTCTGGGGAACATGTCTCTTCTCTTTTCTACACAACTATTGCTGAAGTGGGTAAGGAGCTGTGCTGCCAAGCCAAAGGCAGGTGGTCAGAATCCAGCGCTGTCCCATGAGAGGAGGGTGGGTGGTCTTCTCTGTGATTTACTGCTGCTGAAAACCCCCTAGAGGGTCAGCTATGAGTCGGTTCCGAATGGATAACACATAATCCCACCACGAAGCCACTGCAATGAAACCCTTATTAAAGATCATGAGTGAATAATTTGGAATAAGGTTTTCCTACTGTGTGGACCACGTTTACATCCTGATCTGAACAAACCTACTATAAAACCACATTTATAGGATAATGTGGAAACATAAAAACAGATCAGATATTAGATGATGATAAGGAATTATGAATTTATTTTGAGGTGAGGCTAATTTTTTTTAAAAAAGGCCTTCTTTCTAAGGGAGCTCTCTGATGGCCTAGAGGCAAGAAACTGTGCTGTAATCCTGAAGGCGTCCAGTTTTAATCCATCAGATGCTCTGCTGGAGAAGGAGGGGCAATCTCCTCCTGTGCCAACTGGATCCAATTTGATGGTACACAACAAGGTGGTGGTGGTGGTGGGGGGGAGTCCTCGCTGAGCAATAAAAAGGAGTGAATTCTTGACACATGCTACAAAACAGATATATCTCAAAGAGTTCTGCTGATGAAGAGAAAGCAGTCCAAAAGAGTATACATTACAGGATCCCATTTATGGACAATTATAGGAAATACAGACTATATACAGAGACAGAAAGCAGCTCGGTGGATGTCTGAGGGGCAGAAATCTAATAAAGGTGACTGTTATGATGAATAGGTTCACTATCATGATTGCAGCGGGGATTTCACTAATATGTCAAAGTCTGTCAAATTGCCCTTTAAACATGTGCACTCTTAAATATTGTGTGTCAATCACAGATCAACATAGTTTTTAAAACAACCCATCTTATAGACTTGTGTACTGTTGAGTCATAAACAACCCACAGCTGACCCTCTGGTGGGTTTTCAGAGGCAGTTATTTGCATGGGAGGAGATTATCCATCTTCCTTTTGCAGAGAAGCTGGTGGATTCAAACTATACATTTTTGGGATTGAAGTGCAGCTTCTTGCCATTACACAGATGACACAACCCTGCTTTCTGAAACTGAGGAGGATCTGGAGCTCCTGCTGCAGAAGGTCAAAGATTGCAGCTTTAAATATGGATGAAGCTCAACATCAAGAAAACAAAGATTCTCACCACAGTGCTGACTGACAGCATCATGATAGTGAAGAGATTAACAGATTGAGTTTGCTTGGCTCCACAATCAACACTCTTAATATGAGAAGCCAGGAAATCAAAAGATGAATTATACTGGGAAAGTCTGCTATTAGAGACCTCTCGAAAGTACTGAAGAGCAACGATGTCAGTCTAGAGACTAAGATGCAGGCCACAGTCTTTGCAATTACTTGCTATGCATCAAAAAGCTAGACAAACTCGGGATGATAGAAGGAGAATTGATGCATCTGAGCTGGAGTGATGGAGTACTGAATATACTATGAACTGCCAGGAGAACAAACAGGTTTGTCCTAGAGAAGGTGAGACCAGGCTGCTCCTTGGAGGCAAGAATTCTGTAGCTTCGTCTGACATACTCTGAACATGCTGCAAGGCAGGACCAGTCCTTGGGAGTGTGGAGGGACAGAACAAGAAAAGAAGATCCCGGATGACATGGATTGATTCAGTGATTGGGTTAATGGGGGTAGGTGTGTCAGAGACAATAAGACTGGCACAGGATAGAGCAGGGTTCAGGGCTGCTGTACACAGGTCACTATGAGTTGTAGGTAACTCAACTGGCACCTAACATCTTAGAGATACTAATATGGTATCACTTTGACAACGAGGGGTTTAGTCTTCAGGGAGATGTGCTGCAAATCCAAGTCTGCACCTCTCGAGGGGTTCAAATCCACCAGCTGCTCTAACAGATGAGCAATCTCCCCCTTGCTATTTACAGTCTTGGAAACCCAATGGAGATTCAGCTGCGAGTCGGTGAATGACTTTAACTGTCGAGTCTGGGTGCTTTCTACACACAAGGGGCATTCTTTCTACTTTTGTGTAGAGTTGTACTCATTTATTTCTCATGCTTCACTATCAGAAGATACCTTGTGCACCATATTTTAAGTTTAAAAAAACCACACACACACACCCCGCCCACCCCAAGTATCACATTATTGGTGTCAATTATACAGAGCAATTTCCTTTTTCATGCCATTCTGTATATACTTTACCTGCTGCATCTATGAAAATAAAAGCCTCTAAGAACAGCACACATGGGTAAAGTCCAGTAGCAGTGTTGGGCAGAGCTAAGGGCTTTGCTCCACTCCTGAGCACCTTCCTCCTTCCCTGCTTAGTCTCGGTCTCTGGGTGGCAGCAACAGAGGTGCAGCAAGTTTTAATCTTTCATCTGTGCCCAATGTTATCACTATCTCTATAGCAAAAATGGGATATTTTCTCCTGAGGTCCTCCTCAAAGAACTTCCTCTGGCACCTGAGATCTGTGCCCTTTTATGAACCAACCACTCTTCATCTACAGTAAGATTTACTAGTCAAGAGAGAACAGTCAAACTTCCTTTGTCCAAACCCAACACACACTTACTTCTGCAACTCATGCTTCTTATTGCACAAAAGACCTATTTCGGTAAGCACTACTTGCACCAGTAATTCAGGGGAGCCCTTACGCTGACTTATTCCTCATATGTTCACATCTCAAAAACATTACGTCCTGCAGATTCCCCTTATTCACTTTATCCTCTCATGTCACTGCCACAGCCCATTTCAGGTTCCCCCCAGCACTGACCTACATCACTAGGGTGGCCTCACCACTTACATATTTGCTTTCAGTTTTACAACTTTCTTGCTCATCAGTCAGTATTCCTTCCATGTGCCTAAGTAGATTTCCCCCAAAATAGAGATATGATCATGTCACTAGCCAGTCTGCAATTCTTTCAAAACAGTTGTTGTTGTTGTTGTTATGTGCCGTTGAGTCGCCTGCAACTCATAGCAACCCTATGTACAACAGCCCTAAACTCCGCTCTGTCCTGTGCCAATTGCACTGTCTCCGAAACTCCCATCCCAATTACCCCAGTCACTGAATCAATCCACTTCA
>NW_006399995.1:3764684-3793843 GCF_000299155.1 Elephantulus edwardii | reverse complement strand
TGATATTGAGCTTCTTCAAACACTGACACAAATTTAAAAATCCAGTAATACATGCTGCTGCTGCTGTTTCATGTGCTGTCGAGCAGAATCAACTCATAGCCGACCCTCTAGAGTTTTCAGAGGCTGTAAAGTGCACAAACCCATAGCTGACCCTTCAGCAAGTTTTCAGAGGCTGTTAATCGCAGGGGAGGAGACTGTCCATCCTTCTCCCATGGAGCATATGGTGGGATTTGAACCATGTGCTTTCAAGGTTGCAGTGCAGCTTTTTACCACTAGATCACCAGAGTTCTATCACTGGGGATTTTACAGGGTCAGTTCAAGAGGGTGTGGGATCTTAGGATTCACCTTTGAATCCTGTCTTCCTGGAATTCACACCTTTGTCTTTCACAACTGCATCCAGGGTGGCTATGAGGACACATCTACCACCAATCAGCATCCATGGGGCAGACTGGCTTTAAGCAGGAGAGCCCCCCTAACTCTACAGCTCATCTTTTTTTACTTCCTGCATTACCTTCTAAGTACATCTGTAAAAAGAATTAAGCAATGTGCATACGTCAACACCGAACTGGGAAAGACAGAGGTGGTAGTTAATGAGAAGCTGTGAGGTTTCCAACAGGTACAAACATCCCATATGTGACTACAGTTATTTCAGACTGAAATAAAAACACGATTTGTTTTCTTTCAGCTCATGTATATTATTTTTACAAATGACAACTAACCTATCGGGACATAAATATTTATTAAGTTTTCTTGACTTTTAATTAGTTAATAAGTGAAATAGAAAGTATTTCTTTGGTTTAAACCACCACAAAAAAATATCACTGAAGTGTTAAGAGCACCAAAAATGGTTTTTGATAGTTTCTGAGATAGAGGATTATTTTTCAAAAATTATTGCAATGTAATTAGGTACTCAATGTGTTTGATGTGCAGGTTTGCTCTGTCCCCGGAGTGAAGCTCATCAGCCTGGGCCTAGGGTTTGAACCAGGAGGCGGCCTTAAGCCCAAAGGCAGCTGGGAGGGGAGAGAAGCAGCCATGTTGTTCCTGGTTGGCTGGCTCCTCTCATGGTCTTGGGAAGTTCTCCTTGCCAGAAGGAAGGAGCATGGTGGTGTGAGCGCAGGAATCGTGGCAAGCTTTTGGAGTCGACTGCTTTTCTGGGAATGTGTCTGATGTGCAGGTTTGCTCTGTCCCAGGAGTGAGGCTAGCCAGCCTGGGCCTAGGGTTTGAACCAGGAGGCGGTCTTAAGCCCAAAGGGCCCTCAGGCCTGAAGCCCTCAGCCAGGTTCAAATTGTCTTCCTGTCAAACATTCTTCTAGGTGGTATAACACTGGTCTGTGCATTGCTGTACAGAGGTAACTCGTGGTTGCTTTGATGCTTAAGACTGTGACAGTGATGTGCCAATCGTGGTAACGGGTACCCATGGTGGACAGTGTTGGCTGGAGTTTCCCGACTAAATTAAGCCTGGAAGCAGGAGCGGCATCCACTTCCAAAATGGCTTGCCTCCGGAAACTCTATGTACGAACAGTGCTCAGGCCGTTCGTTCATAGGGTCACTATGAGTCGTGTATGACTTGATGGCATCAAACAACAACAACAGCAATTGGGTACTCAGCATTTGTCATTTCTAACACAAATGGTCACTTTTTCTATGATGCCACTGAGAGTAGTTCTCTGGGTGTGCGAGCTAAGTCTCTGCTGTTTCAGGACTGGAAGCAAAAGCTGCAATAATGGAAAAGAATTGGTACATTTTTCTAAAACAGCAAGTTAAAAAGATTTATTTACCTATTAGATTTTCACTAAAGTAAAAAGTGAAATATTCTCTCTAATAATGTCAATAAACTACCTTACATGCCCTCACCCCAAATCTCTTCCCATCTGGCCTATCCATTCTTTAAGACCCAGCTCAAATGTGACCTTTGTGTTGAGGTTGGTGGAAATGTCCTGGTGTGGGTAATCACAGTGCATGGCTCATATTTCAGTTACAGCACTTAAGAGTATTGTATTATAATCTATCTGCTTACAGATTTTCCTATAATACTAAGAGTTCCTCTGTGACAGAAGCTATGCCTGACATAATAGACAATGAATGTCTATTGAATGAATAAAAGGCCTTTTAAGAAACAATGTCCACTCAGTTCTCTAAAAACTGGTTTTTTTTACCCATTATGATCAAATATATCTCAAGGACTTAAAACAATTAGGGATGATGTCAAAAGTGCAATGCCAAATTCTAATGGGGTTTGAATGTCTGCGTAAAAATTACTTAATCTAATGGTTTAACTTTTTCTGCTTTAAATGATATCCACAGAGCAGTTTTAATTCTAGTTAGTCTTACTAATTACACTAGGAAGACCCTCTAAGCAGTGGTCCTCATACTTTAGCCAATGCATCATAATCTCACTAGAGGGCTTAAAACAGGTTGCTGGGCTTCGTTTTCCACATTTCCGATCCACTAGGCCTGGGGCAGGCTGGGAGCCTGCATGTCTAACAAACTTCCAAGCGACAGTAGAGGTACAATGGCTCTAAAATACCCTCTAAAGATTAACAACGGAACAGTTATAAGCAGATTGGTCATACGAATGCTGAATGATGACTACATGCCACGCTCCATGCATCTGAATTTCCTTAACACATGAGCCATCACCTTGAACAGCAAGTAATATATGCTGCTTAATATTCACTTCAAATTTGAGTATCCCTGGTAACTCGCACTCCATGCTGGGCTGTCTGTGCCCAGAACCCACCCTACACCCATGCACTTACCTATGATAGTCTCAGATTAAGGTTTTTTAACTTCAGTGTTTTAATTATTTGGAAAGCCATATAGGTTGGTTTCTTCCACTAAAAACACACAACTCTAGAAAAACCATGTCTCTGTACAATGCAGTTCGTTCTCATGGCGGGTGGGATTTTTAAAAAAAAAAAAATCTTATTCTTACATTATGAATCATCCAAACTCACAGCTGAACCTCCAACAGGCTTTCAGAGATTGTGTAGACTTCCCATCTCTCTCAGCGTAGCTGGTGGATTTGAACCATCTGCCTTTGGGCTGGCAGTCAACTTCTTCTCCCACTTAGGCCACCAGAGCTCCCTTATTTATAGACAGGAGGCAGTGACATAAACGCCACTTCTTTCATCATTCTTTCATAGGGCCTTCCTCTCACTACTTTGAGCCCAACCAAGTTTTCCCATACCACACATCAAGTGTGAATCACAGTTTTATCCCAATAATGCTTTCATAAATTCCAAGCCCCCCCAAAAAGCCCTGGTAGCACTGTCAGCTAAGCACTGGCTGCTAACCGAAAAGGTCCGCAGCTGGAACTCACTAGCCACTCCACAACAGACAGCCAAGGCAGTGTGCCTGTACCCGCAAGGATACTGCCTCAGAGACCTGGTGTGGCAGAAGTAGCCTGGGTGTCGCCATGGGTTAATTCATTCAGTGTCAGCTCTTTTGGTGTTCTGGGTTTGGTGGGCACACCAGGAAGGCCACACTGGGGATTCTGTGTCAGAAGATACTCTATGCAGGTATAGTGACCATGACTTGAATTTCTGATCTCTCATCTGCATCCATAAATAATAACTTTACTGTTGAGCTAGACCACCCTGAAGGTAAAATTCTAAGTTACGCTTTGCAAACAGTGACCAAATTATATTACAATAGGAGTATTAAAAAAGCATTAAAAATAAATAACTTCAAAGGGGTGGGATGGGGGCAGAGCATAATTATTATGTCTGTAAATCAAACAAAAAAAAGGGAAAGTGATTCACTGGAGGAAGTGATCACAAACTAATCAATCCACAAGTATTGAAAGAGCTGTGATAAAAGTGATTCAAACATGGCAAGGAGCTCCAACTACAATCCCAGAGGCACATGGTTCGAATCCACCAGATGCTCTGCCGGGAAAAGGAGGGACAATCTCCTCCTGTACCAGTCAGATCTGATTTGACGGTACACACACACACACGTACACACACACACACACACACACACACACACACACACGATTCAAACAAGACACAACTCATCTCTTTGAAGAACTCCTAAACTTTGGGGATAGGGTGCTCTGGTGGCCTAGTGGTAAGAAGCTGCACTGCAATCCTGCAGGCACACGATTTTAATCCACCAGCTGCTCCGCGGGACAAAGATAGGCAATCTCCTCCCATTGATTCACTGCTTCTGAAGACCCGCCAGAGGGGTCAGCTGTGGGTTGGGTCCAACTCAGCGGCCCATAACAACAGTAGCAACTTTGGGGATGAGGGAGATGACTATACAAATTAACTGCCTGTGTTAATACAGGAAAATCACTACCTTTTGGGTTTTATATTTCATACCAAATTCACCTAACATGACATGGAAGTCAAAAGATAGCTGGGGCTAAGCATGTACAGACACTGGCTTCAAAGACAACCCCCCTAAGGCATGCAGCAAGCACAAGTCCCTGGTCATCTGACTTTTCATTTTGGTTCTTCTCTCAACAGAGTGTAAAACAGATTCAAAGTTTTAGTATTTGATAAAGAGATTAAAAAACAATTAAAAGATAAAGCTATTTGTGCAACTAGTATTTTCTTAATTTTTACCTTAGTTATTTGCTTGTGTTGATGCATTTATTTCAACCTTAAAAAAAGAGAAATACCTAAAGAGTTGTCTAAGGTATTCCACATCTACATCT
Organism: Elephantulus edwardii; assembly: GCF_000299155.1. NCBI lineage: Eukaryota > Metazoa > Chordata > Mammalia > Macroscelidea > Macroscelididae > Elephantulus > Elephantulus edwardii. Next base: position 3,789,178 of record NW_006399995.1, on the reverse strand, counting down.
AGTACTAATTTTTTGTTTTTATTATTCTTAAAAGATTTGAAGTTCGGTTTACATTTTTACCAGAACAGTCAAGATATTCAAAGATGACCAACCAAGATTAATTTCTGTCCTCTGGAACAATGGTGTATAAATTTTACAGTGGACATATGCTGTTTCTTTCACATACTTTTGTTTCGTCAGGAAATAGCAGCCTCGTGCTTTTCCTCTGGGGTTACCACCCTTTCCTGACCCCAACAAGATGATTCTGATAGGCCATCAACCACTAACACCCCTGTACACAGTCTCATATGCTTCTATTTAGATCCAAGCTTACAGAGAATGATAAACTTTCTTCAGTGTATGAACTCCACCTGTATTTCCACTGTGGAACAATTAACGCTAATTCTACCTCTCAGCTCCTCACTGGAATGCCAACCCTTTAGGTAAAAGGGGTTTTTTGGTTTGTTTTTAGGTAAAAAGGTTTTTATAAGAAGCCTTCTCTATAAAAGATAAGACTCATATCATAGACTATCACAGAGAAATCAAAACAACCAAGTACGGTTACAGTCAGAGAATGATCTAAGTCCACAAAGCCAGATATTTCATATTAGAAGTATTTATAAGTAAATATCTAGGTTGCTGGTAATGCATTTCCCATCCAGTCCTGTGAGTTCAGCAGATGACCAAACCTTTCCCACCCAGGATCAAATTCACAGCTGGTGACAGATGAGAAGTTTGGAGGAGGCCTCAAAATTTGTTTTTAAAAGGAATGTCTATGCAAGTTTATAGTGACCTTTGTTGAGGGCAGACTGCTAAAAGCAAAACCAAGGAAGGGAACTAGTTGTTCTCTCTCAGGGAGAAATCTGAAGTGAACACGGGTTCTTTTTTGTCTTCTATTTAAAGTTGGTATCCAGTTTAAGTGACTCATTCCAAGTAAGAAAATATAGATTCAAAAAGGAAAAAAAAATCAGAAAGAACAATGTATTTAATGTATTTTCTCATGCTTTTGTTTTGAATGTTAAAGCCTTTTTCACATTAGGTTTCTGCCACCATGAGATTATTATGGTGTACTGATTATAAATATCTGCATATACTGTAGACACACAGTAAATGAGTGGCAAAGTACTTGTACAGAGTACAAGAAAATGAGGTCATATGATAGCCTACTCCAGCATCTACAAAGAGTTGTGCTTCAAGATTCAAAACATGCACTACTCTGGAAAGAATCTGAATATGTAAAAGCTTATTATGTCCCTACAATCTGCATTATGCAGATGACACAACCCTGCTTGCTAAAACTGAAGAGGACCTGAAGCACCTGCTGCAGAGCGTCAAGGACTGCAGACTCCAATATGGATTGAGGCTCAATGTCAAGAAGACAAAGATTCTCACCACTGGACCAATTGGCAGCATCAGGATGGATGGTGAAGAGATTGAGATTGTTCACAGCTGTATCTACTTGGCTCCACAGTCAACACTCTTGGCACCAGTAGCCAGGAAATTAAAAGGCGCATTGCCATGGGATAGGGACCTCTCCAAAGTACTGAAGAGCAATGATGTCTCTCTAGAGACTAAGGTGCATTTGATACAGGCCATGGTCTTCACAATCACTTGTTATGCATCAGAGAATTGGACAATGACCAAGAAGGATAGAAGGAGAATTGATGCCTTTGAGCTGTGATGCTGGAGAAGAATACTGAGAATACCATGGACTGCTAGGAAAACAAACAGATTCATCCTGGAAAGGATTAAACCGGGTGGCTCCTTGGAAGCAAGGATTCTGAGGCTCCGTCTAACATACTTTGGACATGTTGTGGGGAGACCGGTCCTTAGAGAAGGACATCATGCTTGGGAGGGTGGAGGGACGGCGCAGGAGGGGAAGGCCCTCTATGAGGTGGATTGATTGATTCAGTGACTGGGATAATCGGGATGGGCGTGTCAGAGACAGTGTGATTGGCACAGAACAGAGCAGAATTTAGGGCTGTTGTACATAAGGTCGCTATGAGTCGCAAGCGACTCGACGGCACATAACAGCAAACAACAACAATATCAGAATTAAAATAATCCCCTCATAGCAATAGGTTATGTATTATAAAGGTAGGTAGACTAACAGCTTTCTTCAAATGCTGGAAGCAGCAAATCAAGACCTAGTATGGCAAAGATACTAATGGGTCACAATGATGTCCCCATTCTAATCTCCAGAACCTGTAAATGCACTTTCTTTATGCAAAGGGGAATTAAGGCAGCTATTCTATTCTAACTCTGGGTTGGGAAAGCACCCTGGATTATCCAAGCAGCTGCGGTGCAGTGTAAATGAGAGCAAGAAGGAGGAGAATCAACAGAGAGATATGAAGATGTATGGTGTTGACTTTGAAATCGTCAGCAAGTCAAGAGATGCAAATGCCCTCCAGAAGCCAGGAAAGCTTCCAAACATTGAGGGAAGTCTCTGGATAGTTCAGCACTAGGCATTCAATAGAAAGGCTGGCAGTGGGAATCCACTCTTGGAGCCTGAGAAGATAGGCCTGCCAATCTCCTTCTTAAGGTCTCTTTACTTCCAGTGTACAGCTCTACTTTGAAAGACGCAAGGCTGGCATGAGTCACAGCAGACTTGATGGCCTGTTTTGGTTAATTTTTCTGTTTGGCTGCTGCAAGCAACTAGAAAAGGGCAGCACGAGTCCTCAAAGTGGAAGTACTCCTTATTTACAACATGACTTTAGTATAGTGAGGCACACTTCAGATTCCTGACTTTCAGAACTACAATAAATGTTTTGCTTTAAATCATTGAATTGTGATAATCTGATCTGGCAGGCATTGACAATATGATTAGAGAGATCATCTATTAATTAGGTAGAACATCTATTACTTGCCAAGGTCCCACAGCAGTAATAGCATACCACCACTTATGAAATGAAGTAAAAGCAAATCTCCAAGTCTTGAAAGAATTTGTTTCAAAGAACTCAAAGCACAAACTCAATGCCGTTGAGGTGGAACCACGTCATAATGGACCCTCCAGTGGGCTTTCAGAGGCTGTGTTACATGAGAAATGGCCAATCTTTTTCCCTCAGAATCAATGGTGCATTTAAATCACTAGAAACACCCCATTTGTGAGTTAGCAGTGCAACTCCCAATGGACCTAATTAAGCAGAATTTGAGTTTCCTGAATAGATGTAATTACCTATTTATCTTAGCCCTTCCTTTGCCCCCCAAGTTTCCCTCTTTGTCTTACTTTCAGGAAGGAGTTACACTGTTAACTTAAACGTGGTGACTCTCTGGTGTTCAAATCCACCAGTGGTTCCATGAGAAGAACAATGGGTAATCTCCTCCCTTGAGATTTACAGCCTCTCCAAACCCACTGTCGAGTCAACAAAGCATCAGTTCTGACTTGACATCAATGGTTGTTGGTTGCTTTAGTTTTTTAAAATACAAACCAAAACTTTCCTGGGAGCACTGATTTTATCGCCCACTACTTTATACTGGACTTACTTCATTGATCCTATTATTTCTAAGTGCTATTTCTTGTTCTTCCCATTCCTCTTTGTACTGTTACTTATGTGTCCACCTAGAGATATCTTGGTAGAAGTTCTAGAAACTCACTTCTGAAAAATCAGTCATTGAAAACCTTACAGAACACTATTCTGGAACGATATGTAAGAGGTGATAATGTGCTGGAATCAAGCAAGGGGTAGTCAGTTTTCTTCAAGCTGTGAAGGTCCTACTTACAACAAAATTCTAAGCGAACATTTTTAATTTAGCAACTCCACATTCATAACAGAAGGATAATAACCACACATTACACTAGGGATTTGATGTGAATGATCTCACTTGCTGTATTTATTTTTTAATTTTAATTTTTTTATTTTATTTCACCATTTTGCGTTATGTGTACCATCAAACTGGTTCTGACTGGTACAGGAGGGGACTGCCCCTCCTTCTCCAGCAGAGCATCTGGTGGATTTGAACTGCATGCCTCCGGGATTACAAGTGCAACTTCCTGCCACTAGATCACCAGAGCTGCCGCTATATTTTAAATAGTAGCTTTGGCTGCCTAATGGTAAGACGTTGCATGATTAAATCAAGGCACATGGTTTGAACTCACTAGTTGCTCTTTGGAAGAAAGATGGGTGACTGCTTTGGGAGTTTCACTGCTAACCCAAAAGTGGTGTGTTTCTAGCAACTGAAATGCACCAGTGACTGAGGGAGAAAGCTGGAGATTTCCTTGCATGCAATTTATAGCCTCTGAAAACATGCTAGACAGTCAACTATGAGGTGGTTTCAACTCAACATCACATAACAACAACAAGAACAATATATTTTAACCTATTACCTATTTTACTGAGTACTATGAGATAGGTATCCCAAACTCATTTGTCATCGAGTCCGAATGGATTCCTAGCTGACCCTTTTACACAGATTTCTGATGCTATGCATGCCACTAGAGCTCTTCTCAATAGCTAGCAGAGAGGTGCAAAATGGGTTTCATAAACTTCACACAGAGATGAGAATGCACATTCTGGACACAGTTTAATTATGAGACTATGCAAAGAGACACTACTAGTTGGGTGGTACTCAGCTACTCAAGGCTGACAGTTTAAACCTACTGTTCTCGTGCAATGGGTATCATTATAAATTAATTATATCTGCTCTTGGTCAAACACTAACTACTGACCAAGTGATTCAAAGCTAGCACAGAAGAGAAAGGGAAAAAATGTTCAACTACATTTAGTTTTGGTGTTCCTAAAAAGTTCAACTTCCCACAGTAAGTGTTACTGAAAACATTTTTCATACTAATTTCATCTGTTCTTAAGTTACAGAGAAAATAGCATTCACTCCTGTATTTTGTTTAGAGAGAGGACATTCCGCTTACTTATCCTACAGGTAGGACTGGCAGATGGCTGACACTCTGCCAAGCATTTTAATGAATTTTGAACACACATCCGTGTACATAACAGAGATGTGCAGACATATTTGTGTATGTTAAAAATCCTACAGAGGATATTTCCCAACTGCTACACAGTACACATAAAACAAATAAAACCAAAACCAAACCAAACAGGGCAAAAGCAAAGAGACTCAGACTGAGAAGGACAGGCATACATATTACTGCTTTAATAAACATATGAGTATTTTAACTAAAGAAATCAATAAAAATGGCAAGTATTAATGAAGGTTTTGTAGAAAGAGAATCTTTCAAAAATGCTGAAATATGCCTGGTTTCATGAGGAGCCAATTCCTACTCATGTTGTACCCTTGCAAAACAGATTAAAACCAGTCTACAGAGTTTTCTTGGCTATAATCTTAAAGGAAGGAGATACAGTTTGGTCTTTCTTTCAGTACTTGTGTACAAATTTCAATACCAGCTAACTTCTTGTTACACACTGCAGAGTTGGGACTGACTCATAGCTAACTTTGCAGCTGCTTTTCAGAGACTGTGAATTGAACAAGAGGAAAATAGTTCATCTTTCTCCCGGCGAACAGCTGGCAGATTTGAACTACATATCTTTGGGTTGGTACTTTGTGTTGTCATTAGGCCACTAGAACTCCCCTACCAACCAACTGCTGTTGTGAGCCATCAAGTTGGAACCAACCCATAGCTGACCCTCCAGCGGGTTTTCAGAGGCAGTAAATCACATGAGAGGAGGCTGCCCATCTTTCTCCCCAGGAGCAAATGGTGGATTTGAACCACTTGTCTTTGGGATTGTAATGCAGTTTCTTTACAGCATAGCTCTCAAACAATAAACTAGTATTGTTTATTTGTATAGTTTTATAATTTAACTTTATATCCAGAATGTGTATTCATCTCCATTGGATAAAATAAAAACACTTTTATTGTGTGCCACTGAGTAGATTCTGACTCAAAGTGACCCTATATGAGAGGAGAATTGCTTCATAAAAGTTTGCTAGACTATTAGAAAGCAGATCACCATGTCTCTTCTTCCTCGGAGCTGCTAGCAGATGTTAAAAGCGCCCGTCTTTAGGTGAACAGTCAAGTGCCTAAAATTGTGGCAGCAGGGTTACTTTCAAGAAATGAGGCTGTTGTATCCTGGAGAGTTGGCTCCAACTTACACTGACCTTGTGCACACCAGAAAGAACACTACCTGATGCTGTCGTAATGACAATCTGTGATCACTGTGTTAATCCACCGCACTGAGGATCTTTCTCTGTTTCACTGGCATTCTATTTCTCCAAGCATGATGAATGTCCTTCTCCAGGTACTGGCCTCTGTTGACCATATGCCCAAGTATGTGAGATGAAGTCTCACCATTCCTGCTTCTAAGGAGCACTCTGGTTGCAATCCTTCCAATAAGGATGTATCTGTTCTTTTGGCAGTCTTAAGAATAGTATAGTCAATATTCTGTATCAACATAATCCAGAGGCACCAATTCCTCTTCTGTCTTATTCATTGTTTAACTTTCACATGCATATGAAGCAAATGAAAATACCCTGGCTTGGGTCAAGCATCTTTGCCCTTAGTTCTTGAAGAAGGTGGGTGGCAACAGATCTGCCTAATGCAGTATGTTGTTTGATGAGTGTTGTTTATGGATACACATAAAATGAATTTTATAAAACAATGTATGGGAAAATTAGTTTGAAACAATGTCAATGAAGGAAAGTATGGAAAAAATATTAATAAAACAATTTAAATCCTTGACAACTTCAATCTTTTGTTTACTGACACAGTTGTGAGGGGTTTTGTTTCACATTGAGGTACATCCCTACTTTAGACTACAGTCTTTGAATTTCAGTAAATACTTCAAACCTTTGTTTTCTATAAGCAAGGTAATCTGCCACATATTGCAACTAGTTTAAGAAAGAAGATTCTGTCAATTCTGATGCCATGATTCTCGTCATATAGTCCAGATTCTCTGATAACTTGCTGTATTCATGCTGAATACGCATGATGCAAGGATACAAACTTGACACTCACCATCCCTGCATTTAAATCTTGCAGTGTTCCCTTCTTCTGTTTGAATGATTCCTTCTTCGTCCATGCCATCACGTGCTGTTGAGTATAACTTACAGTGACCCTATGGAACAGTGGATCTGAATCCTGTGCTATCTTCATCATCTCTGGTACATTTGAGCCCATTATTGCGGTCACTGTATCAATTCATCTCGTCAGGGGTCTTCCTCTCTTTCACTGACTCTCCATCTTTCCAAGCATGATGTCCCTCTCCACAGAATAGCCTGTGCTAGCAACATGTCCAAAGTATGAGAGACGAAGCTTCATCATCCTTGCTTCTAAGGAACACTCCGGTTGCACCTTTTCCAAGACATATTTATTCTTCTGGCAGTCCATGGGATATTTAGTAATCTCTAACACTACAGTTCAAAGTTTACTTAAATTAAAAGCTTAGTTACAGATTACATAAAATTTGCTTAATTTTAGTTATCCAATGTCTAATTTAACTTAATTTCACCTGCTTGCTACTGATTAAAAAGAAAAATTTTAGTTTCACTAAAAGTTTTCTTTCCTATTTGAACATACCAAGATTATGAGAGAATCAGAAACCAATCCACTTCGACTCTAGATATTTTTACTGTCTCCAGGTACATGTAAGTACCCAAAGTCAGAAAAAAAAAAAGTAAAATTTTATGCTGCCTTCCTTCTGCTGCTGCTTAAACCCACTCTGTTTTAGCAATTTTAAGAATTCAGTACCTTATGTAAAGATGCAGATTTTCACACCATTTACACAAATGACAGAATTCACAACTGAACACTGTTTTCTAAATAAACTTACCAACTTCCCAGATGTAGCTGGATGCCTTACTAACAACAGAGCTTTTAAAGAGGGTGTTAGCATAAACTGCTAGTTGAAAGGTGCTTAAACTGACTTCACTTGAACAGGATCTCCCAGGTGAGAAAGATTTTCTTTAGCAACATAAGGATAAACACCATTATCTAACAGGCATCCAGAGAAAAGGAAACTTTGGATCTCTGAGATTTTACACAGTTCAGTGGTGAGAATTTTTGTTTTCATGATATTGCAGTGTAATCCATATTGAAGGATGTAGTCTTTGCTCTTCTGCAGCAAGAGTTTCAAATCTTTTTCACTTTCTGCAAGCAAGGTTGTAACATCTGCGTAACATGGGTTAAGAGTCTTCTTTTAATCCTGATGTCAGTCTTCTTCATGTAGTCCTACTTCTTGAATGATGTAGTCAGTGTACAGACTGAAGAGGCATGGAAAAGCAGACAGCCCTGACACATTCCTGATTTTAAACAAGGAGTGTTTCTTTGTTCTTTTGGACAACAGCTTCTTGGTCTAGGTATAGGTTTCATGCGAGCATAATTCAGTGTCCTGGGATTTCCATGCTTCTCACTATTAGCTATAAGTCTTTACATAAAAAAAAAAAATATACAAGTAAACATCTTTGGTTACTCTCTTTCAGGTGCACACAGACAAATTTAATCTTTCTCCACCAGGACTTTAAAAGGAGTTACAGAGGTACAATATACATGGGACACCATTCACCACACCCCAAAGCAGCTGTCTAAAAGGAAATGGGGATACCAGTCATAAAACAAGGGAGGCATGCCCAATGAATAAAATAGTCGTGGGAATCTCTGACAATAGTACGACTAGAGTATTTTAATCAGTCCTCTATTATGTCTCCTCCATGAGGCAAACTATTTCTCATTTCTCAACTCACAAAGGCAAGTTTATCTTTTTATTAAGTAAATTGATCTAGTTAAAGAGTTTTGAGATATTAAAAATATATTTGCATCTACAAAGTGATTTTGCATGAGATTAAATAAAGTGAGATCAAGTCCATTTATGTTTTTAAAAAGAAAAACAGATGACATTTCTAGCATACACACACACCTCATTTAGGGTAAGGAATGCTGTTGCTAAAAATGGAAGTGCTAAACAACATGCCATCTGAGGTCATCACAGCAGCATCCATAAGAAGATACACCAACAACAGTGCACCTTCTGTTTCAGGTAAATCTGCTGAAATCATGGAATGCCCTCAGCTAGAGTTTCTACTAGTGACTGTTCAAGAAGCTGTTGGTTCACCCTCTCAGACTGCAGGAATGGCCTTTCAGAAGGTCTTAGGTCTTCTACTAATCCCTTAACTATCTCCTGATCCCCCCAAAACTAACATCCTTCACCTGAATTCCATTTTTTTTCAACAAATCTCTAAACAACAGTAATGTCCCCCAAGAAAAATGCTCTTTATCTCTCTGTGGCAGCTCTACTACCATCCTTCGCACACATTCTACCTAAATATTATTTATGTCTTCCTCATAGTATAAGAGGTTTTCAATCGCCCACTAACCAAAAAGGCTGGAGGTTTATGTCCTCACAGAGGTACCTTGGAAGAAAGTCTGGCAGTTTACTTCTGAAAAATCAACCAATGGAATCTTTACAGTTCTACTCTGATACATATGGAGTCACAACCAACATGATGGCAGGAAAAAAAAAAATTAGAAGCTCAAACTATGCCAAAACAACAAAAACAGCAGGAAGAAATGCCCCTGCAGGAGGACTACCGGCCGAGCAGGCGAGCTGGAGGGAACGCCTCGCTGGCTAGTGCGTGCAGAACAGCCACTCTCAGTCAAAGCGAGAAGTAACGATCAAAACACAAAACCAAACTCAAAGATGGCCTCTTCTCCTTGGCCTACTGCTACAGCCTCCTGTCTTCCCTACTTCTCTCCTACGATCTATTCTCTACATACACAAACACACCTCCACTGTCGTCTAGTGGACTCCCACACATGGAAGCCCTCCATCAGATTTTGGAGGCCGTAAATCTTAAGAAGAGACTGCTTATCTTCCTCCTTCAGAGCAGCTGATGGATTCAAAGTGCTGACCTTTCAGTCATAATATCCCACCCCACGAGAGCTCCTTTACTTCTCAGCAGAGTGTTTTAAAAAACCTAAGTCAGATCACATTACTTTCAAAGCCAGTCACAAAGAATAAAGACCAAAGAGTTTTCTTGGCCTGTTGTTGTGTGCTGTCCAGTCACTTGCGATTCACAGTGACCCTGTGTACAACAGCTCTCAATCCTTCTCTATCCTGAGCCAACCTTATCGTCTCTGACACGTCTTCTTGTGCTGTTCCTCCACCCTCCCAAGCACAATATCCCTCTCCAAGGACTAGTCATTACAATATATATGCCCAAGTATGTGAGATGGAGCACTCACTTGCCTCCAAAGAGCAGCCTTGGCCTAGAAGGCCACAAATGACCTGGCCCTCGGCTATCTTCCTGGCCTCATTTCCAACACTCTCCTCTCAGCTAAAAGAAGCCCTAGTGGTGTGGTGGGTTATCTGTTGAGCTGCTGGTCAAAAGGTAAAAAGCTGAAGGCCTCTGTCTGCTCCACATAAGAAAGCTGGTGCAGTCCGCTCCCACAAAGCTTCACAGCCTTGGAATTCCTATGGAGCATGTCCTAGAGGGTCACTATTAGTCAGAAGTGATACAAAAGCAGCGGTTTGGTCCCCCAGCCACACAGCTTCCTCACTGCTCCTCTCACACACACTACATGTGCTACAATTCCACAGCCTCCTTACTTTCCCTCTAGGACTAAAGTGCCGCCCTCTAGCTATCTGTTTGGTTCATTCTCTCATTTCTTTGATTAAATAATCAGCTGTGCTGAGGCTTTCTCTCAACATCTTTTAAATTAATATCTATTTCTTCAGTATCATTTTCTATTCCCATCTTTTTTTCACATACCTCTTGTCATCCCCTGACATATTTTACTGTAGAAATACCATGATGTTATCATATCCAAAACTACTACAATGAGTTGATTCTGATTTATAGTGGCCCATCACTGGATTTCCAAGGCTGTAAACCTTTACAGGAGAACGTAAATCTTTACATCTCATTTGCTCAAAGCAGCTGGTGGATCCAAACTACTGATCTTTTTATTAGCAATGCAACATACAATGCCTTGTGCCCCCAGAGCTCTTAATATTGCCATATGCACCAACTTATGATGATATGTATCTGTATGTTGAAATAAAAAAATTTCAGAAATAGTATTACAATGCAATAAATCCATGTCATGTGGAGAAATAATAAGTGTGGAAGATAGACTCTGAATAGAAAAGTGTGTGGGGTTTTATTTCCCCCTTTGCATGTCAATGTTCTTTTTTAAAAGGTTTGATGACACAGCAATTATAGCACAGCCTGCTAACTCAGGAGTCTGCAGTTTGCATCTACCAGTGGCTCCATGGGAGAAGGATGAGGCAGTTCTACTCTGCCCTGTAGCGTCACTAAGTCAGCACTAACATGACAGCAGTTGGGTTTTAGACGTTGCCCACCACTCTGAGGAACTATATAGGTTAAGAGTTTAGGACAGTCCTTTTAACCACTAAAAATATAATTGTTTTAAAACAACAACAACCAAAAATGTAATGTGTAATATAAGGAGCCCTGTTGGTTTCGAGTCTCAAGTGCTGGGTTGCTAACCAAAAAGTTGGCAGTTTGAATCCATACCAATTGTTCTGAGAAAAAGAGAAAGGAGGTCAGTCTCCTCCCTTAAAAGAATCATGGAGTTGTATGAGGGGTGCAGGGTGTGCGAGGGAATTTGGAAGAATCTGTTCTGGAAAACAGAAAAAAATGTATTAGAATTCTGTAAATTACCTAGTATAATAAAAATTTTTTTTTAAAAAAAAGGTATGTTTTGGCATTAAAATCGCCAACAGACACATGAAGAAATGCTCAAAATCACTGACAAGAACAAAACAAATCAAAACCACAATGAGATACCATACCATCTCACCCCCATAGCAGTGGCAAAGTATAGTAGGGCAGCAAGCAATAAATGCTGGAGAGGATGTGGGGAGGTGGTAACTCTCAGACACTGCTGGTGGAATTGTAAAGTGGTACCACCACCCTGGAAGACATTTTGGTATCTCCTCAAAAAGATGAACCCAGAAACGCCATATGACCCAGCTACTCCACTACTAGGAATATACCCCAAGGAAATTAGAACTGAGACATCAACAGACACATGTAAACTAATGTTCAAACCAGCATTATTTACCACTGCAAGATCATGGAAACAGCCCAAATGTCCAACTACAACTAAACGGATTGAGAAATGGTATATTTTTACATAATGGAATACTATGCAGCACTAAGGAGTACAATTTTGGAAAAATAGAGCCTATGGTGATGAAGGAAGAAGTTCAGGCTGCTTTGAAGGAAATAGCAAAAAATAAGTCCCCAGGAATAGATGGTATTCCAATTGACATATTTCAGCTAACAGACGCTGCCCTGCACGTGCTCACTAAGTTGTGTCAAGAAATCTGGAGAACAACCACTTGGCCAACTGACTGGAAGAGATCTATATTTGTTCCCATCCCAAAGAAGGTGACCCAACAGAGTGTGGAAATTATAGAACAATATCATTAATTATTTGTTCCCATCCCAAAGAAGGTGACCCAACAGAGTGTGGAAACTATAGAACAATATCATTAATTTCACATGCAAGCAAGATTCTACTGAAGATCATCCAAAAACGACTGGAACAGCACATCAGCAGAAATCTGCCAGAAGTCCAGGCCAGGCATAGAAGGGGTCGTGGTACTAGGGACATTGTAGCTAATATTAGATGGATCTTTGCTGAAAGCAGGGAATACCAAAGGAATGTATATCTGTGTTTCCTTGACTATGCAAAGGCATTTGATTGTGTGGATCATAAACTGTGGCTGACTCTGAGAAGAATGGGAATCTCAGAACACTTGGTCATGCTAATGAGAAACCTATACTTGGACCAAGAGGCAGTTTTCAAAACAGAGCAAGGAAACACTGCATGGTTCAAAATTGGGAAGGGCATATGCCTGGGATGTGTCCTGTCTCCATACCTTTTCAACATGTATGCAGAACAGATTATGTGGGAGGCTGGGCTCTGTGAGGAGAAATGTGGGGTCAGGATTGGTGGAAGATCTGTCAACAATCTGAGTTATGCAGATGACACAACTCTGCTTGCTGAAACTGAGGAGGACTGAAGAGCTTGCTGCAGAGGGTAGTCAAGGACTGCAGCCTCCAATATGGATTGAAGCTGAATGTCAAGAAGACAAAGATTCTCACCACTGGACCAATTGGCAGCATCAGGATGGATGGTGAAGAAATTGAGATTGTTCACAGCTTTAGTTTGCTTGGCTCCACAGTCAACACTCTTGGCAACAGCAGCCAGGAAATTAAAAGACATATTGCAATGGGAAAGTCTGCTATTAGGGACTGCTCCAAAGTACTGATGAACAATGGTGTCTCTCTGGAGACTAAGGTGTGTCTGATATAGGCCATGGTCTTTGCAATCATTTGTTATACATCAGAGAGTTGGACAATGACCAAGGAGGATAGGAGAATTGATGCCTTGGAGATGTGGTGCTAGAGTATTCAATGTACCATAGACTCCCAAGAAAACAAATAGGTTCACCCTGGAGAGGGTTAAACCGGGCAGCTAATTGGAGGCAAGCAAGGATTCTGAGGTTTCGTCTAATATACTTTGGACATGTTTTAAGGAGGGAGCGGTCCTTGGAGAGGGACATCATGCTTAGAGGGTGGAGGGACAGTGCTGGAGAGGAAGGCCCTCTATGAGGTGGATTGATTCAGTGACTGGGGTAATCGGATGGATGTATCAGAGACAGTTCTACTGTTACAGGACAGAGCAGAGTTCAGGGCTGTTGTACACAGAATCGCTATGAGTCGTAAGCGACTTGACAACACATAACAACAAACAATAACAATGTGGGAGAGACTGGAGAGCATTATGTTAAGTAACTAACTCAGTCTCCTAAGGACAAATACTGCATAAGACCATTATTGTAAAATACAGAAGGATAACTAGTAAAACATGTATGGCAACACAAGGAGGAAAAGGATGGGAGCAGAGGCATGGTTGCACAGTTTGGTGGGTGGAAGGAAGGGGTGAAGGAAATGGGAAGGCTCCAGAGGGGACCTGAAAAGATGGGTAAGATCCAATGGTGATTGATTTTATAAAACAATGCATAGGAAGGACTGTACGAAACACACTATGAAGAATAGTGTGAAACACAATGTTTATGAACTTTGTGAGTAGTAAACTAATAAACCCCCTCCCTCAAAAAAGAATAATGATGATAAACCAATACCCAAGCGCAAAAAAAAAAAAAAAGAGATACGATCTTAGAAACCCAATGGAGGGCTGCTTTGAGTTGGAACTCACTCAAATGGCAGTGGATGTAGCAACCATGTAATTTTTAAATTTATTAACTGTATTCATGTTTAAGTAGCAAACATTTATACTTCAGTCAATTAAAAAGTCTTAATTACGATGGCTAAAAAATTCAGGAGCCTAGTACACTCTCTATTGCACACTGTTAAAACAAAGGCGTGGGAAGAGAAAAATATGAGTCTTATGCTATTGCTCAGAAGAATGTCTATTTTCTTTGAAATATTGCGTTGCTCCTTCTTCACACATGGAATGTGCAAGAGCAGGGGGTGGGAAATAATGAGTGGGAGAGCTGGCACGTAGTACTTTGTTTCTGTAAATACTTTCAGAGTAGAAAAGAAAACTTCAGAGATGAACATAGATTTCAAAAGCAGTTCTGGTACTATCTTACTGAACTGCAATGAAATGATTTTACAGAATGTAAGGACATGTGAAACTATTACTGCATCCTTTTAAACATATTTTTCTGATGCCAACAAGAAAGTTGTTTTTCCATTATAGCAACTTTATCACTTTGTTATATAATTCTTCTTAGCAAGTAAAAAAGCTAAGAAATTGATGCTGATTTGTATGAGTAATATTTCAAACAGTAAAAAAAAATAAATAAAAATCCCCCAAGTTGAAAATCTTCTGTGTAGGAAAAAGTGTATTTCCAGTGTTATGTGCCACAATGGGGAAATTTGTTGTCAAAGTCATAATTCAAAAGAACAAGGGTATCAGTTTAAAAACTAAGGTAAAACAAAACAAAACCAGACCCCAAAAACTAAGGTGGGCCTGATGCAAACCATGGTGCTTTCAATTGTTTCTTACGCACACAGAAGTTGGACAATGAATAAGATAAAAGAGAAATAGATGCCTGTGAGTTATGGTGGTGGTGAAGAGTACTGAACATCCCATGGACTGCCAAAAGAACAAACAGGTATGTCTTGAAGGGAGGGCAACTAAAGTGCTTCTCCGAGGCAAGGATGGTGAAACTTCATCTCACCTATTTTAAGCATGTTGCCAGAAGGAACCAGTCCTTGGAGAAAGACATCTTTCTGGGAAAGGTAGAATATCAGTGAAAGAGAGGGAGATCCCTCAATAAGATAGACTGGCACAGATGACTACCACAGTAGACTTGAGCCTGCCAGAGATCACAAGGATGTGCAGAACAGTGCAAGATTCAGAACTATTATCCACAGGGTTGTTATGATTCGTAGTTGACCAACAGCTCCTAACAACAGTAGATTTATATTTATAATCCAAGCATTATACTCTTTATGTTGTTGTTGTTATGTGCCGTCGAGTCACTTGCGACTCAGTGACCCTATGTACAACAGCCCTAAACTCTGCTCTGTCCTGTGCCAATCTCACTGTCTCCGACACACTCATCCTGATTGCCCCAGTCACCGAATCAATCCATCTCCCAGAGGTCCTTCCCCTCCTGAGCCTGCCCTCCACCCTCCCAAGCATGATGTCTTTCTCCAATGCCATATAAATTAATAATAGGGGCCTTTCTAGTCTGGCTATGGGTGAGTTTGCCTACATCAAGGACTTGAATAGAATCTACTCTAAAACACTGGCAAGAAATCTATCTTTAAAAATTGTCAGTATGACTCAATTATTTAGTATCTATTAAACATTATTGAAAATGGAATTCTTGGTAACAAAGATTATATACAACCATCTAAATACAAGTATCTTAAAGACTTCACTCAAATGCAAATATTCATTTCACACTTAAATAAGTTAGAGCCTTTCCCATTGATATTAGGATATGCAACAAAATCATTACTGACACTATACTTCATTATAGTAATAAGTGCAGTTAAGTACCAAAAGGACAAAAGGTTTAAACACTGGATAAAAAACTAAAATTTTCACTATTTGGAGATACTTAGAAGATAAAAGCATTTTAAACACCTTAAACTAATCAAAGTGTTCAGTAAATGCTCAGATACAAAGTCAACATATACAAGATATTTCCTAAACATTAGCAATAATCAATTAGGAAATGTAATTCTAAACATAATAGCCATCCATTCATTTCAAATATCTACATTTTTAAGGCACAATAACTGATCTAAGAATATCAAGGTAAATATGGCTTCAGGCCCTAAGTAAGACAAAATTTGGCAGGAGAAAATGTTGAAGAAATAAAGTTACCATTTAAAATGTTCTTTGCTACAATGATAAAAAAAACCACCTAACTATGGACTGTGGGAATACAAATGAAGTAGTAGCTAGGTCAAGACAAAATCTGGGAAGGTTTTATAGAGGGGACATTTGATGTTGTGGTTTGGTATCAGAGTCAGGACTGATCCATAGCTGATCCTCCAGGGGGTTTTCAGAGGCAGTAAACTGCATGGGAGGAGACTGCCTGTCTTTCTCCTGCAGAGCAGATGGTGGATTTGAAAAATATGCAGCTTCCTAACCACTAAGCCACTGGAACTCCCTGAGATGTTGATATGTGCTGTCGAGTTGCCTGTGACTCACAGCAACCCTACGTACAACAGAGTTATTAAAAGATGATAAAATTTATAGAATTTGGGGCTAGAGTGCAAGACTTTAGCAGTGGTAATATTATGGGCATAGATTAAAAGGAAGAAAATAGGGCATATCCCCAAAAGTGGGTCAAGAACTCTTAATATCTACATGATTTGGACAACATCTTGTTCCTGTTTCAATTAAAACATGGAGAATAATTTGGTCCTCAGAGAGCTGCTGTGAGGAAAACGAGATTAATTAGCTGAGAAGAATGCAAGGGCGATCTGGCTACTAGATATTCCACCCCACTGATTTCTAAGACCGACTCCCTGTTTCTCCTCAGGTGGCTGTTTCCTTCTCTCCCACCACACAGAAACAATCCGGTAGAAACACAGCATTGGTTGTCATGCACAGTGGTCTAGCACAATTTTTTACACACTTCACTGTTGTTAGGGCTGCTGAGTCTGCTATCTTTATGCTGCAGTTACTGTGTCAATCCATCTCATGAAAGGCCATCTTTTCTTTTAACTGACCTTCTACTTTACCAAGTTTGATACTCCTGCTTTCTGATAATATGCTCAAAGTACGTGAGATAGAGTCTCATTATCCTGGCATGCTGACACATAGTACACATTTACTAATGCCAATTTCAAAAATACCCAGACGGTCAGAGTCCCACTGAACAATCTGGGTCATTCCATACAAACTGCCTGGAATTAATCCTGGCTTCCTGGTTCTCAGTTTGAGAGCTAACAGTATATGCACCAGCATATGCACCCCACCCCATATGCACACACATCACTTTATACTTACAGGCTGAGGCTGCTCTGCAATACAGCAGTTGAAACATAACCAGAATTCACTCATGCTTATAGTCCCAGGTATAAATGAGCACCAATGAAGATTCCAACTCTCAACTGGGGAAGCTTCACAAAGCACGTTTTTCAAAACGATGACTGTTCAAGGATGTCAAATGAAAAAATTTTTACTTTACTGGGTTTTTGTTCTTGGAAGTCAAGTACCTTATGCAGTCAATGTAATAATAATAATAATAATAATAATAATAATAAGCTTCTTTGTTTTATTTCTGTAGAAACTCTTTTCCGAACCACCAGGCAGGCATAAAAATTCTTGTCTTGACGCAAGATCTAGAAATGGTAATCTAGAAAAAAGAAAAAAAAAAGAAAAAAGTTACTTTATTTCTGGAGGCTTTTATTCTCCTAAAGCTAGGATAAAATGAAGAATAAATATTCAAAGATATAAACACTTAAATCAGTATTTTAACAAAAGAATATTCTCTGAACCTTCTGGGTGCCAGGCATTATGGCTACAACCATGCCAGCACACCAAAGTCCCTGACTGCTAAAACATTCTATTTAAGACGGTTAAAACATTAAAATTCTATTTAAACATGCTATTAAAATATTCTATTAATATTTTTTAAAACGATGCATCACTTTAATAAGTTTATTTTTAGAAAAAATTCTTAATTAGAACACAATGATTATTAGACAAAAATATCTAATTCCAGGAAATACTGATCAGTATTTAAATAGGTTCCTTGACTGAATTCCTTTGCTCTCCACAATCCAGAGAGTAACTGGCACTGTAAATAACTTTAAGATAATTAAACAGCAACAGTTCATTAACAGCCCTGATGGTACAGGGGTTTAGGGCATCTGGGTGCTAAGCAAAGGATCAAAGGTTCCAACCCACTAGGTAGTGGGAGAAAGATGTAGAATTTGCTTTTGTAAAGATCTGTTGTTATGTGCCACTGAGTCCACTGTGACAAAGCGATCCAATGCATTTAATTGCTCTGAACCCTGCTCTATCCTGAGTCAATTTCACTGTCTCTGACACACCTACTCTCATTGCCCCAGTTATTATGACAATCTATCTCTCCTCTCCTGCACTGTCCCTCCACCCTTCCAAGCATGATGTCTTTCTCCAGAGACTGGACCCACCCTGGTAAAATGTCCAAAGTATGTTAGATGGATCTTCAAAATCATTGTCTCCAACGAGCAACTTGGTTTCACCCTCTCCAGGACAGACTTGTTTCTTCCCCTGGCAATCCATAGTATGTACAATATTCTTCTCTAATACCACAACTCAAAGCCATAGAGCTCTCTGATGCATAGCAAGTAACTGCGAAGGCCTGATCAGGCGCACCTTGAGCTCTAGTCTGGTATTAGCACTTTGGAAAGGTCCCGGACAGCAGATTTTCTCAATTTGATTCGTCTTTTGATTTCCTGACTGCTGGTGTTAACAGTATTGATTGTGGACCTTAGCAAGCTGAAATTGTTAACAACCTCAATCTCTCTCTTCTCCATTTAGCATGGTGCTGCCAATTGGCCTATTAATCAGAATCTTTGTTTTCTTGATGCTTTGGGCTTCAAGCCTTGGGAATCCTATGGGGCTATTCTTCTGTGTCCTATAAGTTCACTAGAAATTGAAATTTACTCAACAGCAGTGGGTATCAATCTTTGTAGCTCATAAAAAGCTGCAAAATAAATGTGCTGCAACGGAAAAAGTCTGCTGCTCATGACTTATACTTCTAAGTGCTCCTGAGCAAGAGTATCAGTTTAAAGACTATAGTGTGCCTAGTGCAAACCACGATTTTTTCAATTACATCTGAAAGTCTGACAATGAGTAAGGAAGAGTGAAGAATAACCAGTGCCTTTGAATTGTAGTGTTGGAGAAGAGTATGGAATATCTTATGGTCTATCAAAAGACCAGACAAGTCTGTCTTGGACAACATACTTTGGGCATGTTGGTGACCTTTACCAAGGACATCATACTGGCAAAAGTTGAAGAATACTCTCAACAAGATCTTCAACAAGTTGGATGAACACAGTGACTATCAATGGGCTTGAGCCTATCTGAGACAGTGGTGCAGGGTCAGAGAAGGCTCAGATCTAGTTTGCTAAGTTAGAGTCAATCAATGGCACCTACCAACAATAACAACTACATCGTCTTCTTAATACAGAAAAGTATTTTAGGGAATTAAGCTTGGCTGTATATATGTATGTGAATAAATTCTTTACCATTACTACCACAGATGCCACTCAAAATACTTCCTAACCCACACTGGCCGGTCAAGTGGAATCAGAATCCTCTTTTTTGGAAAAAGCATATTCCTTGCCTCACAGAGAAGATGGTTCTGAAATAATAATGCTGGCAAGCAGAGACATTTACATTCTATGACATTCTGGTTTGAATAATCCATTTCACTTGTGCACTTGAGGTCTGTTTCTATTGAGCCAACATTTCTCCTTTTTTTAAAAAAATTTATTATTTTTTGTATGTGTACTGTCAAACTGGATCTGACTGGAACAGGAGGAGACTGCCCCTCCTTCTCCGGCAGAACATCTAGTGGATTTGAACCACGTACCCCTGGGACTACAGTGCAGCTTCTTGCCACTAGGCCACCAGAGCTTCCCTCTCCCTTTTTTGACATATTACTTTGCAATAGGTTTCCACCAACTGCAGCCTAGTAAACAGTCACGTGAATATGCTCTATAGACAGCTAAATATATAGACCTAAGATGAAAAAGTGTTTCAATCACCAGAAGATCCTAATGTAAGCAATAAATGTGACTACTGACGGACGGTATTTACCACTAGAAGCAAGAAAGACCTAAGAGAGATTTGTGAGACATGGTGACATTTAAATATTGGGCAGGAAAAGAGAAGTCTGAAGAAGGGGCTTGTACAGAAGGAGAAAGAAGGAAATACGGTTAAATGTGTCACAGAAGCCCATTTCAAGGAGGAAGTGGTCAACAGAATTAACTGTCAATGAAACAGCAGACACGCTGCTCATCTGATTCTGCTGCAAGCCACTATGTGGTGTCCCTGAATACAGCTATTTTAATAAAGTAATTTGGGCAGAAATCCGATTATAGCGAGATAAGGAGTAAAAGGAATGCAGTCACACCAACAAGTAGAGATGATATTTGAAAGAAGATTGGATATGCAAGAAAGATGGTGGAACATGTAAGAAAGAAGTTGGGAGGGGGTGTGATCCTAGAAATTATGTCCAAAGATACATTCTAATTCAAAGAAATGGAACAGTTTGTCTCAAACAATAAAACACATAAATCCCATGTTTCTAAATTTTAGAAAAAGGACTCTTGTATTTATACCCATTGAACTCAAATCAATCTCAATTCACAACAACTATTTACAAGACAGAACAAGAACAGCCTTGTAAAATTCTCAAAGCTATAAATCTTTGCAAAAGGATACTGATACTTCCTTTTCCCATGGAGCAATTACAGGGTTTTGACCCATCAACTTTGCAGTTAGAGGCTCAGTACTTAACCAGCATACCACCAGGTTCCTTCATATATTTATATGCTATGCCAAATACAAACTAATAGCCCTATTACAGGATCACAGGATATGAATTATTAATGAAATAAAAGTTATCCCTCTTGTTTTTTGGTTTTTTAATTTTTTTAACAGAGGTTTTGGATTTCCATTCATTCATTGCCGCAGTTTTCTCCCTGCCCACCAGCTCGCTTCCCCCTCCGAAGAGAGAGAGAGAAAAAAAATTCCTTCATTAGTATACAATTCCCATGTCCCTTCCCCCCACCCTCATGTGCTAACCATAATAATCATATATCACTTCTAATCTGTTCTTTCCCTCTTGTTTTAATCACAGCCCAAAGTAATGATTCTAAAAATGGGAAAATAGGGATGAAAGTTCTTTTTAGATTCACACAGAGAAAGATCTGCCATAGAAAGAAATGAAAATATGCTCAATGTCAGATTCTGGCAATACCTATGGCATGACTTTAGAACCCTTATTCCACCAGAGGACAAGTGCTCTAATACACTACACAGAAAAATAATGCTAAGACTTTTGCATGTGTTCAAGAAGGGAAAGTGAACGATAAAAATTTACATTCTTGTCATAGTTAAAATTCAGAACCTGGAATGTTTACTTTCAAGTAGTCAGTATAAACATTTCTTATTTCACTCAAAGGCTAAACCAAGAAAGCGGCAAATCAAGAAGGTTCAAAAGAACAGTATTTTTCAGTTGGTTCCTCCATCTAAATAGCAAAATATAGCAGGAAAGGGAAAAATAACAGTGTTATTTCTGAGTTTCTATTTAACAAGCTTAACTCTCCCCTGAATCAGAGTCACTGGCCACTAAAGGTCATAATGAAAAGGAAACAAAGGATGTTAATATATCACAGCAAAAGAAACGTAATCAATGTCTTTGATTTGTGTAGCAATTGTTGAAAGGGAACGTTATTTACGATGTAAATGCTCATCAGAGCCATAATAATATTTTCAAGTCTATTGTTCAGTTGTTCATCAAGGCATTTCTCCCATTTACTACAAAAGTGGGCAATTTACTTTTATTTAGAAGTCACTAATAAATACTATAAAGTATTAATTTACAATTGTAGTTAGTATTTTTCTACTTTTTTCAAACAGTTCCCAAAAAGGAGTAGTGGCTTTCTATTTCATAACCTGTAATAAATGCTTTATTTTACTACCTCTAATATTTCCTGTTTCAAATTTCCTTCTGATTTAGAGAGAGGAGCTATTCGTTATTTTGTGAATTATAAAGTATACATTTTCTCATTTCATGTCCTCCTTAGAGAACGCATTCACAATATTTTGTTTCTTAAATGTTCAGCTGAAAAATGACTGTTTAAAAGCACAAGAATTTGTGCTTCTGTTTTTGAAGGCCAAATAGGAAGATTGGCACTAATAATAAATATACTAATAGTTACTTCCATTTCTTAAATTGAAAACTGTCTAAAACACCTTCACTCTAAAAACCTTAGGGCTCTTTTGGTTTTAATTTTAAGATAACAAAAGAAGTGTCACTTTGCAGTAACATCAACATCTAAACTTTTGCCCACAGCTCAGCACATTCCACACATAAACATCAGACTGGTTCACAGCACAAGAGAGTATCTCACAGGCCAGACTTACTGAGTCATAGGATTTTAGAAAAGGAATGGACCTTAAAGATAACACCATGGAATTTATTTTTAAAATAAAGACACATGAAGCTGAGTAACCTGAAGTCAATTATTGAAACTACACAGCAAGTGTATTCCTGGAATTAAAAGACCTCTCTCTTATAAATAAAATGGGCATGAGGAGCAAGCAGTTAATATAGGTTTAAAAAAGTTTCTTTGGTTACAACGTTCCTTATCATCAGGTCACTTCCTTCTCACTTTTGCCACCAAAATCAAATGCTGTATTTTTTTGTTACAATTTGTTCCAACATCCTACCTATAATTTAATAAAGTTGCTTTCAGATAAATTATCAAAGAAACAGTATCTAATAGCAGAGGCCAAAGGCCAAATGTATATGAATGGGATATAATTAAAGATGGTACTTAAGTGTAGGGAATGAAGATAAAACTGAGAATTTATTGCAAGATTTATTAATATTGATATTTCTTTTTTATTTCTTCTAGGAAGAGGAAATATATTCTTAAGATCTATTTTAAAAGGTTGTATCAGCATAAGAGGAAGACTCGTAAACAACCTCTGTCATGCAGATGACACAACCTTGCTTGCTGAAAGTGAGGAGGACTTGAGACATTTGCTGTAGATAGCCTTCAAAATGGATGAAGTCTAAACATCAAGAAGACAAAATCCTCACTACCAGGCTAATAGGAAACAACATGTCTTTCTATCCATTGCCTTAGACCCCCATTGGCGACCAGCAGCTCCAACCTCACCAAGAGCTGCAAGGCCAATATAAGAGAGAGCTAGCTAACTAGACTATTGTGAGTGGTGTTAAGGAACAGCCTGACAGACAAAAGCTAGGGCCAAAGCCCTTGAGAGTAGAGCCTCAACACTAAGAAAGAAGCAGCTGAGAAACATGTGCATCCTAAGCCAGAGGTATCTTGCCAATGAGAAGTTGCCTGGATTAACTGTATCTTGCTATTAACCTGGACTTTGACTATGTGATATCTTTAGCCCCTCTGTGTCTCCAAACTGTTTCCCTAATAATCCCAACAACTGTGAGTAAAATTAGATTCTGTGAAGTCTGTATCGTCATTTCCAACAAATTTCAGACAAAGTAATTAGTATAGTAGATACAGGAACAAAGGGCACCATGCCTGACCTTGCAGGGATCAGTTTTATACTGTGGATGCTGTTGATGGGGACAGCTTCCCCTTGCAGAGTTAGTAGGTCGGACTTGGTCTTCCCCATGTTGCTATTGTTCCTCTTACACTATCAACCCTTTATACTGTCAGTCTTACTCATTTCAGTCATCTGAGGAGATATGTAAGTAGAGACTGTGAGGATGGCATAGGACAGGACAGGGTTCAGATCTGTTATTCACTGGGTTGCTATGAGTTACTCAACTGGATGGCACCTAACAACAAGAAGCAGATGTGAAGGTCCGCAGTGGTGCAAACAGTTTACAATACACTACCTACCTAAAGAATGGCAGTTCAAACCCATCTAGTATTACCATGGAAAAGAGTCTGGCAATCTGATTCCAGAATGTCCACAGTCGATAAAATCCTATGGAGCAGCCCTGTTTTGCACTATCTGGGGTTGACATGAGTCAGAAATTACTTGCTGGCAGTGAGCTGGAGTGGTGGTTTTTTTTGTGTGGATTTTTTAAATTGGATCTGAAGTAATATCACACTGTGGTTTTTATTATTTCCCTTTAACCAATGATATGTATTTTTGTAATATGCAAGACGTCAGTAACAAGAGAAAATGGTGTAGGGAGTGGAGGTGGCATGTGGCAATTCTCTGTACTTTTCCACACAATTTCTCTGTAAACCAAAAACTGCTCATGCAATATTATTAAAAATGGGTGACCCTGGAGGACATTATGCTGAGTGAGGTATCTCAGTCACAAAGGGACAAATGCTATATGGTGCCACTGTTG
>NW_006399995.1:3753784-3764370 GCF_000299155.1 Elephantulus edwardii | reverse complement strand
CCAAAATCTCTGTAGATGTTCATTGAAATGAAAAATAAACAACCTAAATTTAAAAAAAAAAAGTCCATTTACAATGGAATTAATATACTTTAACATTTTTTATATTTTAAAAATGTGTATGTATCGTGGATGGTGAAGAGATTGACTGTTAGCAGTTTAGTTTGCTTGGCTCCACAATCAACACTCTTGGCACCAGCAGCCAGGAAATTAAAAGATGTATTGTGTCAGTAAAGTCTGCTGTCAGAGACCCCTCCAGAGTACTAAAGAGAAATTATATCAGTCTGTACACTAAAATGTACCTGTTATAGGCCATGGTCTTTGCAATCACTTGATATGCATCAGAGAGCTGTACAATGACTAGGGATGATAGAAGGAGAATTGATTCCCTTGAGCTGTGGTGTTCTTCAAGAGTATTGAATGTACCATGACTGCCAAGAGAATGAACAGACTTATCCTGGAGAGGGTTAAACCAGAATGCTCCTTGAAGGCAAGGAATCCGAAGCTTTGTCTGATATACTCTAGACATGCTGCAAGGAAGGACCAGTCCTTGGAGAGGGATGTCATGCTTGGGAGGGTGGAAGGACAGTGTAGAAGAGGAAGAGCCTCAATGAGATGGAGTGATTCAGTGATGGGGGTAATGGTGGTAGGTGTGTCAGAGAAAAGATTGACACAGGATAGAGCAGGGTTTAGGGCTGTTGTACACAGGGTTGCTATGAGTCGCAAGTGACTTGATAGCACATAACAACAACTTTAAAAATGCGATGAGGTGAGATTTCTTAAATGCTCCCAAACCTGTTAAGAGAGTTGGATTTATAAAACAAGAGATAAAAAAGCATTCAGATATAGAAACTGCTTCCTCCTCTTTCACTTCATCAGAAACTGGATGCTTTCCTTGTTTTTAGCTTGTCCATTTTCATAAGGTAAATCAGCTTTAGTTTCTAGGTTAGTATTTTGGCCTGTTTTTCTTTTACTGTCTATGATAGACTGAATTCTGTCATCAACACATAAATGTTAGAATCCTGAATCCTTGGTATCTATAAACTACTGTTTGGAATTAGGCTCTGAAATTTTCATCAGTTACCATGAGATTATACTGGAGTAAAGTCTTAATCTTGCATAAGTGCTGGTCTTATATAAGAGAAGAGACCTAGAGGTGGGAACACAGAGGGAGTGTTGGCTAAGTAAAGAACTATCTATAAGTCAAGGAACATTAGGAAATGT
The DNA here is from genome assembly GCF_000299155.1 of Elephantulus edwardii. Lineage (NCBI taxonomy): Eukaryota > Metazoa > Chordata > Mammalia > Macroscelidea > Macroscelididae > Elephantulus > Elephantulus edwardii. The sequence continues at coordinate 3,763,149 of NW_006399995.1, read as the reverse complement.
TTGGGCTTCCAGAAAATGAAAGAAGCCAGAAGGGCTCTTCCCTTACAGGTGACAGAGAGACCTGTTATGCCCAGCTAACAGAAATCTGGAAAGATGTCTGGTCTCCACAACTGTGCTACAGTTAGTTCCTGTTCTTTAAAGCCACACATCTCGTGGTATTTTGTTACAGCAGCTCTAGAAACTAAAACACTCTTGTTTCCTCATTTGTACGTTTTTTGTCTGAATATTTATCTTGAAAAGAAAAGAAAAATAACATTATGTTGTACAGGTACTAGCTGACTAACCAGCTTCTATTAATACCCTGATATCACATGTTGTTATGTGCCATCGAGTCGTTCACGACTCATAGCGACCCTATGGACAAGAGCCCTAAACGCCGTTCTATCCTGTGCCAACCTCGCCGTCTCAAACACATTCATTCCCACCACTCCACTCACAGAACTGATCCATCTCATCGAGGGTCTTCCTCTCCTGCGCCGTCCCTCCACTCTCCCAAACATGATGTCGCTCTCCAAGGACCAGTCCCTCCTTGCAACATGCCCAAAGTATGTCAGACGAAGCTTCAAAATCCTTGACTCCAGGGAACATTCTGGCTTCACCCTTTCCAGGACAAACCTGTTTGTTCTCCTAGCAGACCATGGTAAATTCAACACTCTTCTCCAGCACCACAACTCAAAGGCACCACAACTCAAATTCTCTTTCTATCATCCCTATTCACTGTCCAACTCTCCAATGCATAGCACATAATCTGCAAAGACTATAGCCTGGATCAGGCACACCTTAGTCTCCATATCACATATGAATAGATAAAACAATCAATTTTAAGTTTATTATTTATCTTTTAGCCTTTTAGGGCTGTTTTGGCTTCACTCTCGCAGGTGTGGCTTAGCTGGCAATCTTACATCTCTACTTGGGCTCTTCTTTCACTGCTTGTTTTTTTAAAAAATTGAGAATTTAATGAAAGTTTAGCTAGAACTTGGATTTCCATTCATTCACTGTTGCACATTTTCCTCCCTGCCCCTCCACCCCCACAGTTCACTCTTTGAAAAAAAAACAAAAACAGTCTTTCATTGTTATACAGTCATCACTCCCCCCACCCCCCAGTTCACTTTACTATGCAGCTTTGACTCTGGATTCCTGTCATGCCAATACCTAATCATATATTCCTTTGATACAGTTCTCTTCCTTGTCTGTTTCGATGTTGTGTTCATTATTTACCCTCTCTTTTCTTAGTTTATCCCCAACCCCCATGTTAGTCCTGTTTTATAACAGTGGCATTATGCAGTATTTGTCCTTTTATGACTGAGATATTTCACTCAGCATACTGTCCTCCAGGGTCATCCATTTTGTATATTCATGAGTTCCTTATCTGGCCTTCCTCCTGAGCATTTTGGCTGGGGGTAGGTGGTAGGTGGAGTATTAGGTGTGGGAGGGTCCTACTGCAGGCTGAGGGCCTCAGAAAGCTGGGCAGCCAGGAAACTGCACTCCTCCCACCAGCCAGGCTGAGGAGCCTCAGAGGAGCAGTGGAGACCAAGTGCTACAAGGTTGGGAACTTAATTCACTTTTTATCTATTTTTAGACAAGATAAACTGAGATCCTGCTAAAGTAACTACAATTATTTTTTCACACATTATTCCCCACCCTCGTAGCTGCTTTTCACTGTCATCCCTAGATAACTATAATTTTTGGTTAAATCAATATTCAATGTTTATATTATTATGACTGCCACTGCCTAAACAAGTAGTTTAAGACTACTTCTTCTTTCTTGAATAACCTTTTACTTTTCCTGGAGCTAATAACTGCTGAGATTTTGCATTTGCTTAGTTTTTCCTATGGACCCATATTATAGCTGTAAAACACTATAATTAAATCTGTAAAACACCTATAATTTCAAAATGCCCATACGCAAATATGTTAATTAACGTTTTCTTCTGGCTTCTTCCCAGAACCTCTATCCTCAGACTTCAACCTGGGCCAGCTGCTCTCCAGGACTGTTTCCCTTGGTCCTGGTTTGATGTCCTGCTTCTGTACATCACCTGTTCCTTTCTTCAGTTTGTTCTTCTTAAGTTTATTTTGTAAAATAAAATACTCCAATAGTTTCTAAGAAACTGTACATGAAGGAAAGTAATATGAGTCCTTGCATTTGACATTTGATTGAATATAGACTAACAAGTGAAAATCTTTCTGTGAGGAGTCTAAAGGCATTGTTTCAGTGTCTTTACATAGCTTCTTCTGAGTTGCTACTGAAATGTTTGGTGACTTTCCACTTCTCTTTTCTTTGTATGTATGCTGTTTCCTCCTCTCTGGAAGGTTTAAAGATGTTCCCTTCTTCCTCAGAAAACTCAAAATTTCACAGATGTTACTTGGCATGGTTCTTTTTCATTCATTGTGCCAGGCACTGGATGAATCCTTTCACACTGGAAAAAAGTCCACAAAAATGGAACAAAAAATTCTCACATATGCTTCATAAAGATACACTTGTTATTAAAAGAATGTCTATATTTTACCCATACTTGTGAATTTAGCTAAGTACAGAATTATGAGTTGGCAAGGCTTTTCTTTCAGCCTTTTGCAAATGTTATTCTGACAATTTTTGTTACTGGATAGGATTCAGCTGTATAAACTTGTTTCTCATAATAGATGCTTTGATGATCTTTGAATTTGCCTCTAATTTCACAAAAGCCGACAAAAATATATTTATTTTTATTTTTGCAGGGTTTTCTTCATCTAATGTGTTCTCCTAATCTGTTATTTTACTGAACCATTAACTTTCCCCCTAATACTGACTTTTATTTCAATGATAATATTTCCCCCCATTTCAAATTCTATTTAGTTCTCAGATTCTCAACTCTAATTTCACAGCCTTTCATTTAGACATGAGTCGCAAGCAACTCGACGGCACACAACAACAACAACAACAACAAGCAGACATACTTTATAGCATAGTTCTGAGTAGTCTGTCAAATCAATTCTTGCTGTTCTAATTAACCTTTGTGGCTTGTTGGCAGACCTTTTCTTACATTAAGACTGTTTCCTTGTAATTATTTTAAAACCTGAAACCAGATGGTCTATGGTCAAATCTTGGATTCTCTCAGGTACAGAACTAGATGATCTTAAGCAAATAACTTACCTAACCTTTGTACATCTCAATTTGCTAACCTTATTGCTGTTGAGTTGGAACTGACTCATATCTGATCCTCCACGGGGTTTCATACAAATTGCACCAGACAAGGATTGCCATCTTGTTCCCTCGGGGGTGCAGGCTGGTTTCAATGGACAGAGAGGAACAGACTTGGGCTCAGCAGTGTGTAACTCACTACAGACTACACCACCAGAGCTTATTATAAAAAGGAGATAATGATAATATGTACCTCATAGGCTGGGCTGAACATTAAATGAGTATATTTAAGTGGCTTAGAACAGTAAAATAGTTCTGGCACACAGGAAGTTTCGAAATATAATTAAACATATGCAAGACACCCATGTACATACGTAACACAATTCACTGCCTTGAGCTGACACTGAGTCACTGTGACGTACAGGCAGATAGAGAGGCCCCAGAGGGTGCTGCATCCTCCCCTCACGGAGCAGCCAATGTGCTCAAAGAGTTGGCCTTTTGGTTAGCAGACAAGTGCTTCACTACAAGGGCTATCATCGTTGTCACTATTCTCATTGTTATTTTATTGTTTCTCTATCAGAAAACTCGAACAAAACATTTGAGTCTATATTTGCCTTGGAAGAAGAAGCATTTACACAAAAATATACAATTCTATTTATTAAAGTTGATACTGAAAGGAAACGTTAAACAGAAAAAAATTCTTTACTGTTTAACATATTCAGATTGACAGCAATGGCATTTTAACAATAATGTTTGATGTAGACAGATGAATGAAAATGCTAACTTAGATGAACTATCCAATATTAACTACTTTGGGTTTTTTTTAATCTATTTAAATGATGAACTGTGTTTTGTACAGAAGGTCCTGAAGATCAGAGGACTCTCTTTAGAATTGTTGAATACTGAGCTACTGCTGGATCACCTGCCAATTCTGCTTTGTGAAAGAGAGGATGAGAAGAGGTAATTAAAAGGCTTAAAGAATGAGAAGTATGTGTAATTCAGGCCTCTTGGTCAGACATGGAATCCCTTATCAATCCCTTGGGGAGGTGAAAAGTCAGCTGAACACAAATGCAGTCTTTTATCCGGGTGTGGGGTGTGGAACAAGGCGAGGTGGAGACCAGGCTTTGATATAATGTTACAGAGTCATCCCCAGAGAGGAAAGAAATCTCAGTGGTTTACTTCTGATTCTGACTTGCTTTGTGGCCACTGCCTTATAACTTCAAATATTAACTTGCTATTTCCTCCCAAAACAAATGAAGTGCTTTCAGCTGCCATTATTCTTTAGCCAGAAGAAACTTCTAAAAGATTAATTTGCTGTGAATACAAACACAAAACTACAGTAATACTCTTTAAAGAGCTTCCTAGGTTGTTTTAAAGCTTCCCCATCCTCAAACAGTCACAAAAGCTTGGATTACATTGCATTCATCAAAGAGTCTGTATCATTATTGGCACACAGTTCTTGCACAATAAGGGGTAACAAGTTATCAAGTTTTCTCCCAGGTCCAACATCACACCTGGCACAATGTCAGTCAGTAAAAGGAAAGTGATTAAAACATTTTCTTGTGAAAAACACAATAGTAACTAAAGAAAAAGCTTTTCTAAGAATCACATGTATAGATAACATCTTTAAGTTCCACGTAAGGATGATGAGCACACAAAAATACAAGTTCTATCTATTATGAACCCTATTTTAATTATTACGTATTTTGCTGTTAGGTGCCGTTGGGTTGAATCCGACTCATAGCATCCTATCAACAGATCTGTACCCTATTCTATCCTGTGCCTTCCTTACACTTCTGACACAAGAGCTCACTGCAGCAGTCACTATGTCAATCCACCTGGTTGAAGGTCTTCCTCTTCTTTGCTGACACTCTACCTTTCACAACATCATGTCCTTCTCCAAAGAATAGCCTCTCCTAACAACATGTCCAAAGTATGTGAGACAAAGCCTCATCATTCTTGCCTCCAAAGAGCAATTTGGCAGCACCCTCTCCAAAACATATCTGTTTATTCTCTTGGCTATCAATGGAATGTTCAATGCGCTTTTCCACCACCACAGCATAAGCGCGTCAATTCTTTTTCTGTCATCCTACTTCACTGTCCAGCTCTCAGATGTATAGCAAGTAATTGGAAAGATCATGGCCTGAATCAGATGTACTTTAGTCCTCAAACTGACATCATTACTCCTCAATAATTTGGAGAGGCTCCTAACTGCAGATTTTCCCATCTCCTTATTTCCTGACTGTATGCACTAAAGGATCCAAGCAAGATAAGCTGCTGACAGTTTCAATCTCCTCTCTATCCATCATGATGTTCCCTATAGGTCCAGTAAGAATCTTTGTTTTCTTGACATTGAGATGCAATCTATATTGAAGGCTGTATTCGTTGATCTTCTGCAACAAATGCTTTAATTCCTCCTTACTTTCAGCAAGCAAGGTTGTGTCATCTTCTAACATAGGTTATTGATGAGTATCCCTCCAATCCTGATACCATGGTTCTCTTCACAGAATCCAGCTTCTTGGATATTTGTGCAGCATACCGACTGAATAGATATGAAGAGAGAATATAACCCTGACACCCTCCCTTCTCAATTTTAAACCATCCAGTATTCCCCTGCTCTGTTCACACACAAGAGCCTCCTGTTCCAGGTACAGGTTTTGCATGAGCACAATTAATAGCTCTGGGATTCCCATTCTTCTCAATGTTAGCCACAACTTGTTATGATCTACAGTCAAAAGCCTGTGAAGAGTCAATAAAGCATGAATACACATTTTTCTGGTATTCTTTACTTTCAGCCAGGATCCACCGGACATCAGCAATGATGTCCCTGGTGCCATGGTCTCTTCTAAATCCTGCTTAAACTTCTGACAGTTCCCAATCCATGTTACTTTTCTAGCCATTTCTGAATGATCTTCAGCTGTATTTTGCTTGTTAGTTTCCACATTCAGTTGGATCACCTTTCTTGGGAATGGGAACAAACACGGACCTCTCTCAATCCGTTGACCAAACAGCCATCCTCCAAATTTCCTGGCATAGACTGGAGAGCTTGTTCAAGGCTGCATCTGTTAACTGAAACAAGTCAACTGGTATCCCATCAATTCCTGAGGGGTCATGTTTTCCCAGTGCCTTCAATACAGTTTCTACTTCCTCCTTCATTACCACTGGCTCCTGTCCAGATGGTACTATCTGAAATTTTTCAGTGTCAATCTGTTCCCTCCATCATCATCACCAATAAGAAAAATCCTTTTATTGAGGTAGACACAGAGCACACCCTAGTCCATGATAAATGACTGAAGAGAAAATTCCGGAAGGGCCTCTCTGCCCCCATGAGCATGCTCAGAGTGAGTCTGATCTGGGCCCATAGAGTTTCCAGTGGAACGTTAAGACCAGGCCACCAGGTAGGTAGAGGGGAAGGCTGCTGTCATTGTGAGCCAGCAGGCTGAGGACCCTGGCCCCTACGTTCTTGGCCATCTTTTCATTTGTAAGGAGGAAAATTGGTGGAAAAGGAGGCGGGCTGGGTGGGGAAAATAATAACTGGTTTTCTTAAAAATGCATCTACCGACATCACACTACAGGGGTCTGATGTTCATTTTAACCATTGCTGGGTACACTTTATAGCATAAATAACACTTGAAGAAAAATACATCAGCTCCTAGGCAGTGTGGGTGGCGTGGTGTGGGGTGGGCAGTGCAGGGTGGAGAGGGCACGGACGTAGGCAAGGAGCACACCCGACAGGAGGCGGTGAGGGCAGTGTGAGTCCTGGCTGTCGGTTCGTGCGATCTTGCACGGCAGAGCTGAACTCTCACCCTCCAGGTCCACTTGCTCCTAGTCTCGCTTCTTGGTGGCGTTCTTTTTGTCCCACTGTTGATGTAGACATCGCAAACGGATATTTGTCTTTTCTGTCACAATGATTTGTTCAGATGGGTACTCGCGTGTGGGCAGGTACACTGAGGGCGGCGGTTCGAGGCTTTGCACACAGAGTCAGCATGGAATCGGCTAAAACTGCTTTTGTTGTAGACAGGCAATCCTTTCAGAAAATCGGCCCTCAATCTTTTTCTTCTGCACCAACCATGAAACTGGGAGCCCATTCACGTCCACGTTCCCTTCTCTATCCTTCAGCAGAGCAGTTGACCTGCTGGCAGGACCCCATAGACCCAGCCAAAGAAGCCATCGCATGTGCTAGTGGCACCGTCCCTGTTCCCTCCATCTTCTTATGACAGGTATTCATACCTGTAAATTGCATGGGAGCATGGGAGATGACTGTCCATCTTCCTCTTGAGGACCAGCTGGTGGATTTGAATTGCCTGCCTCAAGATGGAAATGTGGATGAGAATCTGATACTCCTACAGAATGAGGACTTATGGGTGGCAGCTGCCAAGAGATGGAGTTTCGAATGCACGTGTGGGAGGAGCACTAGGCAGGGCCAGCGGCATCCCCTTGGGCTGCATCATTGCAGTGACTACATGGTACTTAATACGCTCATCCAGGTCTGTGCTAGACCTGGTCAAAGTGCAGAGCCTCATGGACATAATCCTTCAGGATTTCAACAGTGTGACATCCTCTGGATCAAAGGAGCTTAAGGATGGTGGCTACCTCTACTCCTGCAGGGGCTGCCCTACTATGCAGCCTAGCCAGCTGCACTGAGAGACCATCCCTGCCAAGCTTGTCCAGTCTGTGCTGTCAGATCTCAGGGTGTACCTGGGCCGGTCCACATCAGACTTGCATTAACAGCCTCCTTGGCATCTATCACAACCCCTGAGAATCCAGAAAACATACCCAGCCTCCCTCTGTGAAGGCCACACATCAAGACAGTATCCTGGTCCTCAAGGTGTGGGGGAAGAGGTATAGTGCAATGGGTAGCGCTGGGTCCAAGCCAGTCAAAGCACCTGACTGTCCATCTGTCATTGCGGGACAGGAGTATGCCAGCTGAAAACCAAGAGTCCGGGCGCATGTTGGGGAAACTAGGGCAAAAGCACAGAGTGAGACAGGCAGGACTTGCTCTCACTGCCCTGCTGAAGGCACTCACAACACTTTTGTTCTCCATTATAATGCTTCCCTAGCTCAGTAATGAGGATGGCAGCATTCCACTCATTCTCTGTCCCAGAGAATGGATGGAAGTAATCAGCAGAAGTGGAGAGAGATACAGTCCTAAATGCAATGTGGACTTGCTATCCAGCATCAAGCACTTAAAGTCCTCCTCGACTGCAGCAAGCAAGAGTGTGTCATCTGCATAATACAAGTTGTGGATGAGTCTTTCTCTGATCCTTTTAGATTTTAGATCCTTTTAGATTTTAGAAAGACAATATGACAATATATCATAAATTATATAATATCCACATTTAGAGTATTAATATTGGAAAGTAAAACCATCAATATCTATCAAACTTAATGAGACTAATAAAAGCTATAACCTCATGTCAGTTCACATAGGGTATTTTGTCAAATAAATAATTGAAAACCTTTAAAAGCGAAAATTAAAAGCTATCAAGTATAGTTGGAATTTCTAAATACTCAAAAAATACAGTAAAAGAAAAGGCCATTACATTAAAGATTTAAGTAACAAAATTAGTATGCATAAACTTATAAAAGCATGCAAAAGACAAGACATACCATTTTTATACATGTATGTCACATAAATGCAGCTCAAGTAAAAGGCAAAAATGCCCTAAGCATTCAAGGTTCTACAAATTTTATTCTAATAATTCAAAACTAATGACAAAACAATAGGTGAATGGATGACGGAAAGAGCTGTCTAAAAGGAATATGATTGGGCATTATACATACAAAAACAGTCCAGAAGAAGAGGTATATCATTGCAAAGAGGACTAGAAGGGTTGTTGCTGTTGTTGTTATGTGCCATCACGTAGCTTGCATCTCATAGCGACCCTATGTACAACAGCCCTAAACCCTGCTCTATCCCTTACCAATCTCACTGTCTTCGACACGCCTATCCTCATTACCCCAGTGATGGAATCAATACATCTCATCAAAGGTGTTCCTCTCCTGCGCCATCCCTCCACCCTCCCAAGCATGACGGCCCTCTCCAAGGACCGGTCCTTCCTTGTCATGTGTCCAAAGTATGCCAGACAAAGCTTCAGAATCCTTGCTTCCAAGAAGCAGCCAGGTCTCACCCTCTCCAGGAAAAACTTGTTTGTTCTCCTAGCAGTCCATGGTATATTAAATGCTTTTCTCCAACACCAAAGCTCAAAGGCATCAACTTTTCTTCTTTTTTTTTTTCTATAATTAT
>NW_006399995.1:3729964-3751811 GCF_000299155.1 Elephantulus edwardii | reverse complement strand
ACATGATAGTATACTTAGAAAACCCTAAAGACTCAGCAAGAAAACTATTGGACGTAGTTGACCAATTCAGCAAAGTAGCAGGATACAAGATCAACTTTTCTTCTAACATCCCTAGTCACTGTCCAGCTCTCTGAAAGTAATGGCAAAGACTCTGGCCTGTATCAGGTGCACCTTAGTCTCTAGACTGACATAGTTGTTCCTCAGTACCTTGGAGAGGTCTCTGACAGCAGACTTTCCCAATGCAATTTGGTATTAAGGAGGTAGCAGGTAGGTAATTGTGCAACAATGAATGAATATCTAAAAACAAAAGAAAGTGAATGAGGGAGAGGAAAGGGAGAGGGGATAAAATGTGGGACAATAAATGAAAACCTAACTTCTCTGTAAAGTTTGTTAAAATCACAAAATTTTATTTAAAAATATCATTTTTTGAAACTAAACACAGATTTATAATGAAATTAATATTTAAAAGTAGAAACTTTTTTTTAGAATTTTTCAATACCTGGGATTTATATGCAGCAAAAATTGGATCAACCTGAATTATATTGGCTTACCACTGAACCAATTACTGTGGTTAAATGAATAGAAAGGAATGAGCCAATTAGTTCCCTGAACTAAGAGACTAGAATCAGGCTGAGCTGATTAGATTGAACTGCTTAGGCCAGTAGGAGTCCACAACTGGAGTAAAAGAGCCATATAAAAGGAACTGCGACATCTGGTAGCAGTAGGCAAGAGGAAAGACAGAGATTGAATGGCTGAAAGGCAGTATTGCCTCTGTAGAGTTTTAATTCAAGTTAGGACACGAATCTCTACTATTGACTGTATAATCTGGAATGGGATCTCTGTTTCCTCATGTGAAAAATGAGGAAATTTTTTGTAGGAGTCTGAGCTTACAGCATTTTTATTTTGTGAAGACAACAACAGAAGACGGCACAGAGTATATAATTTAGTAAGTATGTGTTGAATGAATGGGAAGTTTACCATACTCAAAATATTCTTCAAGTAATGAACAATGAATAATATAAATTATAAACAATGTATTAAAAACAATAATAAGAAAGCAAATGAATTTGCAATAGATCAATGGGAAAAGGACATGAATTTTCAGATTCATAAAGGAGGCAGCTGATTAAGTATCTTGCAAAAATCTTCAAAGCTGCTTATTAGAAAAACAGAAAATAAAAACAAACCCTAAAACTGTAACTAAAATCATAAAACTCTGGTGGTGTGAATCAGTTGTCTTCCTATTTGGAAATTCTAAACAGTCAATTGATAATTTTTAAGTTGACACTGTAAAGATGTAAGCAACAAAATTATGTTAAAACTGATATCTATTTAATAATACATTTTATTACTTTTGGAAATTTATCCTGAGAAAGTTGAAAGAAAAGTGAAATATATTGACTTGTTTTATCATACTATTTCTTATTATGGAATTTAAAAACCCATTAAGAAGAAAAAAAAACCCATTAAGAAACTATATAAATTACTAAAAATTAATTATGAAAGTATGGCTTAAATCTGAGAAGTCCTATCAGAGGAACACAGTATTAGGGTTGGAGGGAGACCTTGTGTGCGATAAGCAGACAGCATCCCCTGCCTGGCTTGCTGACAAAGCACTTACAAGGAAAATTACAGATAATAACTGTACAGATTTCATCTCAACATAAAAAAAAAAATCTGATAATTGGAATAAGCAAAATCATCCTAAATGAGGATGGAAGTTGTCAAAGATCTCCTTGCATTTGGCTACACAATCGATACTCAGTAATCAAGAGAGCAAACAAAAAAAAAAAAAAAAAGGCAAACTCACTGCATTGGGCAAAACTGCTGCAAAAGACATCTTTAATGTCTTCAAAAAGCAAAGAAAGATATGGTAAAGAGTCTAGTGAGCCTAAACACAGCCCTGGTATTTTCAATTGTCTCATATACATGGGAAAACAGAAAAACTAAGGAGGCCTGAAGAATTGATGCCTTTTAATTGTGGTGTTGAAAAATACTGAATATTAACCATGGACTGCCAGAAGAATGGACAAATCTGTACTTTTTCAGTACAGAAGCTTGAGTGCTTCTCAACAGTTTTGTCATGTACAGTTTTGTCATGTACTTTGACCATACCACTTACCAAGAGGGATCAGGTCCTGGGTGAAGGATCTCACTCTTGGTAAAGTGGAGGATGAGAACAAGAGAGGAACACCCTTCATGAGATATGTGACATAATGGCTCCAACAATGGGCTCAAACATAAAACATGATTGTGCGGCTGGTGCAGGACCAGACATTGTTCCATTTTGTTGTACATATGGGCCACTATGAGTTGGAACCAAACTAATAATGACAGAAGAAAAATCAATCCTTTTAAGTTGTGATGCTGGAGGAGAATACAGAATATCCCATGGACTGCCAAAAAAAAAAAAACCACAAAGAGGAAACGCCTTTCAGGAAATGCAACCAAGGTGTTCCCTAGAGGCAAGGGTGGTGAAACTTCATCTCACGTGCTTTGGACATGTTGTCAGGGGGGACCAGTCCTTGGAAAAAGGTATCATGCTGGGAAGGGTGGAGGGTCAGAGAAATAGAGGAAGATCCTTAACAAATGGACTGATAGAGTGACAGCTAAGGATGGGCTAGAGCTTATCAGAGATCCAGAGGATGCTGCCAGACAGAACAAGGTTCAGATCTCTGTTCAGACAGTCATATGCATATCATAGTCCACTTGACAACATCTAAAAGCAACAACCACAAATATAGAGCAATTGTCATAGTGTTGAGAAAAGAGAATGTTCAACCGAGAGGTCTGGTGGCATAGTTAGTAGAGAGATAATCCACCAGCAGCTCCACAGAAGATAGACCTCTTTCTGTGGAACTCACAGCCTCTCAAAAACCAGCTGGAAGGTCAGCTATGAATCTGTTCCAACTAAATGGCAATGAGAGAGAAAAAAAAAACCATATTATCAAAAAAAAAAGTCACACCAATGAGTAGTAATTTTTATAGTTAGTTAATAAACCTAAAAAGAAATTTTTTTAAATATAAACAAACTTGGTATACCATGTTTTGAAAATGTCTAGACTCCTCTAAGAACAAGCCAATGATTACACTTTAGATATAATTTACAGAAATATTAATTTCTGAGCATACTTAAGATATTTTCATACTAAGGGAGACTATCTAATGTTAATCTTATTAAATAGTGAGCATCTTAAGACAGTTTTTGAGCCTAATAAATAAGAAAATTTGTATGTACAGATTTTCAACATTATGACAAAGACAGCACTTTTTAAACTTGTATTATATGCATGTATCTGTCTGTTTTTGTTAGCTCAGCTCCATATGAGACCACTGCCTGCCTTGATTTCTGGACTGCTGCCCAATTCTTTTCTCCTAGGCCTTGTTGCCAGGGTCGCAGCTGCACAACCAATTCTTATTAAAATGTAAGTATTTGAAATGGAGGTCTATGGAAAGGGCACATAAAAGATTTCATTATCTTTTCTCAAAACGCATAGTAAGGATTAAGCCTCCACCCTTCCCAAGACACACCACCACCTGCACCCTTCTTTATCCACTCCCACCAAATGGAGTAAGGGCAGCAGCTCTGTCTTAAGTATTGATATAAAAACTCCTCCAAATAAGATGAACCCCCGTGTCTGCTAAGTTACTTTAAAATGAACTCTAATACTTATAATGCAATCATAGGCTATAAATGATTACTTATACAATAGCATAATTATCAAAATCTTTCCAAACAATTTATACTTGCAAGAAAGAGAAGACACTTCTGTAATCATTTCAGAACAGTAATTTCATAAATGTCAAGTCAGAAAACAAACAACTCAAAATGTAAAATACATAATAAGTGATTAAATATTTTTATACATACACTCCTAAAATTTTCTTGGAAGCAGAGGAAAAAAATTAAAGGACAATTATACTCTATATTCATGTTCTACTAGAATCTCAAGTACTGTTTGTTCTCTGGATAAAACCTTAAGACTCCCTGACCTTGCTCTAAGTGGCAATTTATGACTGAACTCATCTTGTGAAAAAAGTTAATATAAAACTGTTGAGACCAAAAGGATGAAAACTATTTGCAATCCAAAGTAAACAGAAGTAAGGTACTCTCTTACAAAGTAAAACATACAGCCTATTTTTATTAAAATATTTTTAAGGTGGCACATTGTTAGAACTCCTTTAGCAAGTAGAATCTTAAATTATTAGCTATGTTATGTTAGATAAAAGAAGTATGGTTAGCAAAATTCACCAGAGCTAACTGTAGCCTAATCTGTTCCCTGGGTGATTCCCTCACGGTTAACTGGAAGGAAACAATAAAGAGGCTGTGTGAAGGGTATTATCCCTTGAGGATCTGAATAGAAAACACATACAGTGTTTCAAGCCACAGGAACAAAGCACAATAGGGAATGGTCCTAAAAAGTGGCTGTTTGTTGCACATTCAGGTAATCAAATAAAAATTATTTGTATTCATGTTGTATTATTTCTTTAACAACTTCTTGACCTTGCTCTTAAATGTACTTCATGAATTTTCAGAAGTACATAAGAAATACATGAATAAAATACTTGTTAGAAATGTGCACTGGGGTTACATCTAGAGTTTGTCTAATAAATTGACAAAGGTGAAAAATAGGAAGAATGGAGATACATTTTTCTAAACTTAGAAGCATATATTTTTTTTTACTTGATTTGCAATTATCACTATGTTGCAAACTCAAAAGATACAAGAGATTATATTAAGAACAATTCCTTCCCTTCCCACTGTTTTTTCTTGCTAACCTGAACATGAACACTTGGTGTGGCCTCCCTCTCACAGACATTCTATGAAGAGAAAAGCCTTTTATGTATGCTCGATTTTGCTCTGTTTTCCTGTCCAAACAAATGATGATATACACCATTTGGAACCCTGCTTTTTCATTTAACACTGTATCTTGGAAATAAGGCAACGTTCTCCCCATCCCAACTGCCTCCTCCCTCATTTTTCGTAAGTTGTATTCAGGGCATAACTGTTGTTGTCATCGTTATATGCCATTGAGTTGCTCAGCAATTAGTGAAAATCGTATGTGCTTATTTGTGATATAAAAAATGTACTAAAGAATAATCTTATAAAAGTCATTTCAAACATATGGGAGGGAACCTGATAAAGCAGTAAACTAAAACCTGTAAAATTTATTTGTAGGAAAAATTCCACGAAGTAAAACAAGAAGGTATTTTAAATTTGATAGAAACCTTCGAATCTCCTTCTAAGAAAATAAACCAACATATACTCTCACTTTAGGGAGTTCTTAGGGCTTAGTGGTAAGGAGTTGCACTGTCAACCCAAAGTCATGTGGTTTGAATCTACCAACTGCTTCACAGGACAATCTCTTTCCCATACAATTTACTGCCTCCAAAAACTTGCTGGAGGGTCAGCTATGGGTTGGTTCCAACTCGACAATACATAATAACAATTCTAATACATGTACTGTTGTTGTTTTGTTAGGTACTGTCAAGTCTTTACAAATCATAGTGACTCTATGAACACCCAACTTGAAACCGACCCTATCTTGTGCCATCCTCATCATCTCTGAAACACTAATGCCCATTACCGAAATCACAGTGTCAATCCATCTGACTGGGGGGAGAGAGGTCCTTCTTCTTTACTGACTCTCTATCTTGTCAAACATGAAGCCACTTTGCAAGGAATAACTTCACCTAGCTACATGTCTAAAGTATGAAAGAGGAAGCTTCATTATCCTTGCCTCCAAGGAGTTCTCTGGTTGGACTCTTTCTAGGACATATCTGTTTGTTCTTTTGGCAGTCCAGGGGATATTTAGGTTCTTCTCCAGCACGAAAACTCAAAGGCATCAATTCTTCTTCTGTCACGCTTATTCATTGTCCACCTCTTTGATGTGTAGTAAGTGACTGAGAAGATCATGCATGGCCGGATCAGGTGCAACTAAAGTCTTCAAACTGACATCATTGCTCTTCAGTATTTTGGAGAGGTTCCTGATGGCAGACTTGTCCAATGCAGTAAGTCTCTAGATTTCTTGACTGCTGGTACCAAGGCTGTTGATTGTTGATCCAAACAAGATGACATCACTGACAGCGTCAATCTTTTCTCCATGTATCGTATTGTTGACTGTGATGAGGATGTTTGTCTTGATGTTGAGATATAATCCATACCAAAGGCTGTAGTGCTTGATCTTCTGCAGCAAGCGCTTCATATCCTCCTCACTTTGGGCAAATTTATGTCATCAGCATAATGCAGGTTGCTGGTGAATCTTCCTCCAATCCTGATGCCACATCCCTCTTCATAGAGTCTGGCTTTGTGAATTATTTGCTCAACATATATAGACTGAATAGGTATGGAGAAAGAATACAATCCCGACACCTACTCTGATTTTAAACCGTGCAATGTTCCACTGCTCTGTTTATAAACAACATTTTCTTGGCCTACGTGCAGATTCCATGTGAGCACAATTAAGTGTTCTGGGATTCCCATTATTCCCAAAGTGAACCTTAATTTTTTTATGATCCATGCAATCAAAAGCCTTTGCACAATAAAACACAAATAGACATTCTTCTTGTATTCTCTGCTTTCAACCAGGATACATCTCACATCAGCAATATTCCTGGTATAGCAGCCTGTTGTAGAACCAGCTTGTATTTCCAGTAGTTCCCTGTCAATGTACTATTCTAGCTTTTTTTTTTTAAATTATACTAATTTATTTACAAAATTCAAATACATTGTTTTCCAGAACAGATTCTTCCAATTTCCCTCATGCCCTAACCAACAAACTGTACAACTCCATGATTAATCCTCCCCTCCCCCTGAACATCCTATTCCTCAGCTTCCACCCTCCCACACCCCCTTGGATCCTTATACTCATTCTACAATAATGATTTTATACAATATTTGTCTTTGTGAGGCTGAGTTAGTTCATTAAGCATAATGTTCTCCAGTCTCTCTCAAGTTAGGTAATAATTTACAAAATCACTGCTCCTGTGTGCATGTAGTATTCCATTGTGTGAATGTACCATAATTTCTCAATCCTTTTGTTTGTGGTTGGACATCTGGGCCATTTCCATGTTCCTGCAATGGTGAATGCTGCTGCTATGAAATTCCATTTGACCCAGCTATTCCACTACTTGGAATATACCCTGGGAAAATAAGAACTGAGGCATAGAAAGTTATACACTAATATTCTAGCTATTTTTTAATGATCTTCAACAAGATTTTGCTTCCATAAGGTACTGATATTCTTGTTGTTAGGTGCCGCAGAGTCGAGTACAACTCACAGTGACCCTATGAACAAAAGATCTGAACCCTGTTGTATCCCACACCATTCTTATACTTCCTGACACACAACTTCCCATTGCAGCAGTCACTGTGTCAATTCACCTGGTTAAAGGTCGTCTTCTCTTTTGCCAACCCTCCACCTTTCCCAGCATCTTTTCCTTCTACAAGGAATAGCCCCTCCTAGAAACTGAAAAACAAGTCTTGTGTCACAACACTGAAAGATACTATGGGCAATATATTGAATGACCCACAAAACATCAAAAGAAGATGGAGGGAATACACAGTCATTGTTATCAGAAATTGATTGACACTGAAAAATTTCAGGAAGTATCATAAGACCGAGTCACCAGTAATGAAGGAGGAAGTAGAAGCTACACTGAAGGAAGGCACTGGCAAAAAATAAGGCCCCAGGAATTGACAGAATGCCAATTTACTCATTTCAATTAACAGATTGCTGCCCCGGATGTGCTCACCAGTCTATGCCAGAAATGATATACTAGGTATCTATACTTCCAAACTTAGACAGAGTATTTCCTTAGGCGTTTTCCCTAACTAAAGATAAGGCTTTAAGGCTTTCTAACAACGAACCAGCATCACCACGAGAAAAATATGGGCAACGGTCCCCCCATGCCATTTATCGTCTCAGAAACCCAATGGAGGTCAACTACGGGTCAATTCCTACTCTATGCCAATTAAGTTGAGACATTTTAAATACAAAGTGAATTAAAACTAAAAACAGAATTATGGCTATTTAAATCTTTTAGGTTTCAGATGATTCTTCTGTAGATAATTAACTTTTTGAGAACTAATGTTTTATGTCAAACTAAAGAGTGGCTTTTTGTACACCACTGAACAAGTATTTTCTAATTTGAAGGGGAAGGGGATGTGTAGTTGAGTCCTATTATACAGCAATACAGGCAGTGTAACCGGGTGATGAATGTCTCATGTAGAGTTACAAAGAGGTTGAGTATACCAGAAATTATAAAAATGACCCATGATAGGGCAGGATTCAGATCCACTGTCTGTCGGGTCAGTGTGAGCTGTAGATGAGTTAATGGCACCGAACAACATTATGAAAAACCCAGTGACAACTTCTGGTGAATTTTACGTCAAGTGTCTTTGTTGTTATTGTCATGTGCCATTGAGTCGCTTGCGACTCATAGCGACCTTATGTACAACAGCCCTAAACTCTGCTCTGCCCTGTGCCAATCACACTGTCTCTGACACACTCATCCCGATTACCCCACTCACTGAATCAATCCACCTCATAGAGGGCCTTCCCCTCCTGCGCTGTCCCTCCACCCTCCCAAGCATGATGTTCTTCTCCAAGGACCTGTCCCTCCTTAACATGTCCAAAGCATGTCAGACGGAGCCTCAGAATCCTTGCCTCCAAGGAGCACCCCAGTCTTTAGAGCACTAAAAACAAGACGACATATCATTGGTATTTGATACTGGGCGAGAAATTAGTTCCTCAGAGGTAAAACCCAAACTTCACCTCATATACTTTGTGCATGTTGTCAGGAGGAGTCAGTCCTTAGAAAAAGACATCTTGCTAGGAAAGGGAGATGGTTAGTGAAAAGAGGAAGACCCTCAACTGGATGAATGGACACAGTGATGACCACAATGGGCCTGAGCATGGCAGACAGCGCTGGGATGGTGCAGGGTAGGGGAAGGCTCAGATGTGCTGTTCCCTGGGCTGCCGTGAGTCAGAGCCAATTCAACCGTACCGAGCAGTAATACCACCACCACCAGTACTCCCAGATCAAGACATTTCATTAGTTTGAACCATTCTCTGTAACAAAGCATTTCTCAGTAAGCACGCATATTAAAAGCAATTATTATTTTATTGTAGTAATAAATAAAAATAGCTATCAGGCATGTAATTATGTTTTTTCCAAAAAAGAAATGGTTTCTTTTATTCAAGTTTACAGAAACATCTTTTCTGTCTATGGAGCACAAAACATGTAGGGCATTTCCTCACACTGTCCTGAAAACAGCCCTTAATCAAAACCACAAAAGGACTGCATTTATGATATTTTTTCCCCAAAGAAATCTTGGCCTTTCTACCAATACGCACAGCTACAATAAATTCCAGCTGTTGTGGTAAGGATTATTTAATACGGTTAAGGCCTACATTAAGCCCACCAATTCCATTTACGTAAGTATAGTATAAACTCTCAGCAATTATTTCTGATTTAGACTATTAATAAAAAAATTAGAATTTACTGTTTCCATTCTTGAAACTATCAAACTGCTAAAGGAGTTTGAAAAGAGTTTTCTAGTTATGTTGTTTTTTCGTAGAGTCGGAACCAACCTGTAGTTGACCCTCTGGTGGGTTTTCAGAGGCCATTACTTCACAGGCGAAGAGACAGTGCAGCTGATCACCTCGAACTGTGCACCTTTGGGATTGCAGCGCAGCTTCTCGCCACTAGGCCACATAATACAGAATGTAATTTTGTATCATTGGCAAGTTGATCCTGACATATCAACCTCACAGTCACAAAACAGAACTAACCTCCCTATAGTTTTTCTTGGCTGTGATCTTTACTGAAGCAGATCACCAGGCCTTTCTCCCACTTAGCTGCTAACTGGGTTCAAGCTGCCAACACTATGGTTAGCAGACAATCGATTTACCATTGTGTCAACAAGGCTCCTTTCATCTTGGATTAAAATCCATTATCATCTTCTTTAAAACACTACTCAAGCTTGTTCTTAAATGACATTCACAAATCTGAATAGGATAAACTTAGTAAATTCAGGGGTAGAGTCTGAAATAAGATTTTCTTTTACCTCTATATTTAAAAAAATAATTTGACAATGTGCACATTTCTCATTCTCTCATATTTGGTAACAAAATTACTCCTCTGTGTGTGTGTATGTTGTTGTTGTTGTGTGCCAACCAGTCACTTGCAACTCATAGCGACTCTATGTGCAACAGCCCTAAACCCTGCTCTGCCCTGTGACAATCACACTGTCTCTGATAGACCCATCCCGATTACCCATCACTGAATCAATCCACCTCATAAAGGGCCTTCTTCTCCTGCGCTGTCCCTATACCCTACCATGCATGATGTCCTTCTCCAAGGACGGGTCCCTCCTTACAACATGTCTAAAGTATGTCATAGGAAGCCTCAGAATTCTTGCCTCTAAGGAGTCGCCTGGTTTAACCTTCTCCAGGATGAATCTGTTTGTTTTCCTAGCAGTCCATGGTACCCTCAACACTCTCCTCCAGCACCACAGCTCAAAGGCATCAATTCTCCTTTTATCCTCCCTAGGCATTGTCCAACTCTCTGATGCATAACAAGTGATTGCAAAGACCATGGCCTGTATCAGACCTACCTTAGTCTCCAGAGAGACACCACTGCACTTAAATACTTTGGAGAGGTCCCTAACAGCAGACTTTCCCATGGCAATACGTCTTTTAATTTCCTGGCTACTGGTGCCAAGAGTGTTGACTGTAGAGCCAAGAAAACGAAAGCTGTGTACAATCTCAATCTCTTCACCATCCATCCTGATGCTGCCAACTGGTCCAGTGGTGAGAATCTTTGTCTTCTTGACACTGAGCCTCAATCCATATTGAAGGCTGCAGTCCTTGCCCCTCTGCAGCAAGCACTTCAGGTCCTCCTCAGTTTCAGCAAGCAGGGTTGTGTCATCTGCATGATGCAGACTGTTGATAGCTCTTCCACCAATCCTGACCCCACATTTCTCCTCATAGAGCCCAGCCTCCCAGATAATCTGTTCTGCATACAGGTTGAAAAGGTATGGAGACAGGACACATCCCTGGCATATGCCCTTCCCAATTTTGAACCATGCATTGTTTCCTTGCTCTGTTCTGACGACTGCCTCTTGGTTCAAGTATAGGTTTCTCATTAGCACGATCAGGTGTTCTGCGATTCCCATTCTCCTCAGAGTCAGCCATAGTTTGTTATGATCCACACAGTCAAACGCCTTAGCACAATGAAACAGAGATATACATTCCTCTGGTATTCCTTGCTTGGAAAAGTAACATCATGCTTAGAAAGTTAAGGGTGAAAAAGATAAAGTGAAAAAAAGGAAGCCTCTCATTGAAATGGACTGACACAGTGACTGCAGCTATGTGCTGATGTATATTAGAGATGATAAGGATGGTATAGCATAGGACAAGATTCAGATCTGTGGTTCCTAAGTAGCTATGAGCCATATTTCATAGCACCTAACAGCAATAACAGTATCTATATGAAATCTTCACTAATCAAATAATGATTTTAAAAATAACTTAAAATTAAAACCCTACAAAACTCACTATTTCTTAAGCTATAGCTATAGGTCCATATAAACAAGTATTTATTTTAAAAAAATACATGTAACCATCAGTAAATTATAAAAATGAAATCGTTTCTTTTTTAAGAGATGAAAAAGGACATTTCTTTCCCATTTTATTTATAAAATAGACTAAATTATCTGTTCTATAATCAATAACAGAACATCATAAACATTTAAAGTAAGCGTTTTATGAAACAAAAGTATTAAATTTAAGAACATGACAAAAAGAATGCTTATTGTAATCATGACATTCTAGACATTCAAGTAAATATAAATGGCAGCAGGTAAAACAATAAGGGATACAAAATCTTGAAAGGATAAAGCAAAAGTATGAGTAGCTATAAATAAGGTCTGCATTTCCAGGAAAGCTAAGTGTGTCAATATTAAGACTATTATAAATAGAGTCAGTCAGTAACGTGTCTGACGAAAATTTAACAAAAAGTATAATCTTCCTAATGGTGACAATAAGCACACAAAATATCAAGTACATGCATATAACCACTTCATTTACAAAATCAACAATAAAGAAAAAGAGCTAGGGATAAACCTTAGAGGAAACATCCAAAATCCATGCAAAATGTAAAAAGAGAAGAAAAATTAATTTGAGTATATATACTTAGGAGACTTTTCTGAGACCTACACCAATTAACTACAAAATTCACACAGAAATATGAAAATGTATGATTATTCAAGAATATTATGAAAATAAGAGTTAAACTAAGAGCAGCCTAATGATATAAAAATGTATTCTAAAGCTACAAGAATCACAACATTTACATGTAATTTACATGTATATTAATAGAACTACGAAACCCAAGGAGCAGTATGTAATTAGAATGCACATAAAAATTTAATCAACGATAAAAATGCTATTTCAGCAGAAGACATTCTATCAAATGACACCACTATACGTCACACAACCCTAAGGAAAATGTGGCAGATAACTTCCTATCACAGTTAAGACGAATTTTTCTATACCACAACATGTAAACATTATTACATTAAGGTGAAGTAGCTATTGGCATCAATAGTGTGGTTTTGTTTATCATTTAAGGAGAAAAAGAAAATTCTTTAATTAAACGGCTGTTTTGTAAATCAACAGAAACTGAAATGAACAGCTAGCTACGTGTTTAATGGAAGATACAAGCTAAGTGGCTAAAGAAGTTGTACATAGTCATTCACACACCACAATATACCTCTTGACAGTGTTACAAGACTGACAATAATTGTAAAAATTAAATTACAGTTACTCTATTTTTACTTATCCTTTTTCTGTGCCTATTTATTTAAAAGGAAATTTTTATTTTATATTGGTTTACTTACAAAGTTCGTATAGTTTTTCATACCCGATCTTTCCTATTTCTTTTACCCACACCTCCTTCCACCTGAAATTATGCAACCCAATGATTTGGGTTTATTGTTTTTTTTTAAAGGTTTTTTGTTTTTTCTTTAATTTTATTAAGGGGCTCTCCAGTACCTTCCAAGTTAGGTAGTAATTTAGAAAATCATTGCTCCTGCGTGCTACATATTATTGCACTGTGTGAATGTACCATAATTTCTCAATCTATTCCTTTATGTTTAGACATCTGGGCTGTTTCCATGTTCTTGCAATGCTGAATTAACACTACTATGAACACTAGTGTACAAGTCTCCTTTTGTGCCTCAGTCTTCTCTTGCACTTACCTTGAACACTGTATTTTTCATATGTAACTCAAAACTCAACTCACCGCAGTTAAGGCCAAAATAAATGACTCATAGCTGACCCTCTAGTGGGTTCTCAGGAGGCTATAAATCACAAGGGAGAAGACTGTCCATCTTTTCCCTCAGAGCTGCTGGTGAACTGGAACTGCCAGTGTATCACCCTTGGATTAACAGCAAAACTCTCTGCTGACTATGCCACCAGAGTTCCTCTTTCACATGTAAATTTCCCATGTGTATTACCTAATAGGCATACACACATGGGAAGTAGGGGTGGTGCTGGGGGAGGGTGAAGCACATGCATTATTTGTGTAAAATTATGGAATATGGATGCAATCAATGAATGGTCTGTATTATCTGCCAAACTATACACACCTGTATCAAGCCTTACATGTTTAATTCACAATTAATATTTTATCAAGTCCCCTCAGTTCTCAATATTTAGATGCAGAATGGGTAGTAATGTAGATTTATTATTTAGGCTGATTTTACATACACATAAAAAAGAAAATCCAAAGCCAACTGGAATGAACAAAGAATGTATTGGTTCACACAAGTGAAAAGTACAGAGGTCTAATAGCTTCAGAGAAAGCTGGTTGACGGGAGTGACAGGGAATGGTTTTTCTTTGCTCTGTTTCTCAGTGTTGGCTTTAATTAATGACTGAAAGTCAGATGCTAGCATTATACAGTATCTGTATGTTTTTAGGACAATATTCAGCAGAAAAGAATGTGCCTTTATCTCCATATTCCTAGTAAATGTCCTAAGATTCATCAGATCGGTGTGGTGGAGGTCACATGCCTGCCGTGATGGCCTCAGGCTAAGACATATGTCTTACTAACCCTTCATAACAAATTAAATAAAGCATGCTGAAGTTGGTCTTAGTGATTTAAATCTCTTACATCTCCATAAATTTGGCATTTGATATTTAAGGTGGTAACAAAGCAAATGATACATATTAAGTAAAATTCTTCTACAAATGTAATCATTTTAAGGTACCAGATTATAACATAAGGTTAAGATCTCTCTTCTAACATAACTGAAAGCAAAACCATAGCTTTTTCACAAAAATCTTCCTTCTGATAGAGTAGAGTGGACTCCCAACACTATGACGCATAGGCAACCTTTAAGGTTGTTCTTGAACTCTCTTCCAGTCCTGATTCAACTATGAACCAAACAATAGACAAGTTTACAAGGTGACTATCACCATCCATAAGGGAGACACTTAAAAAAAAAGGGGGTGGGGGGACATACTGAAACAATCAACCACTTAACATCAAAAGGGTTGCACTGAGGGATAGAAGAATGAAAATCTCAGAATCCCAGAACACTTAGATATGCTCAGAAGCCGCTGTACAAACAGAACAAGGAAGCACTATGGGTTTAAAATTAAGAAAAGTGTGCATCAAAGTTGGATCCTTTTTCCATACTTACTCAGTCTGTATTCTGAGCAAATAATTCGAGAAGCTAGGCTATTTGAAGAGGAAGGTGGTATTAAGGCTGGAGGAAGACTCATTAACAACTTTCATTATGTAGATGCCTTAGTATTGCTTGCACAAAGTGAAGACAATCTAGAGCATTTACTGCATAACATCAAAGACCATATATAGCCTTCAATATGGGTTACATTTCCACATTAAGAAAACAAAAAATCCTCACCACTAGATCAACAGGCAAAATCATGAGAGATGAAGGCAAGATCGAAGTTATGAAGGATTTGATCTTACTTGGATCCACAATCAACAGCTGTGGTAGCAGAAGTAAAAAAGACGTGTTGCCACAAACCAATGAAGAGACCTGAGAACCCAGAAATTAACCCACCTACCCACTGGTAACTGACAAGGAGTCAAAACCTATCAAATGAGGAAATAACTTCTTCAACAACTGGTGCTGGAAAAACTGGGCTTCTAACTGCAGGAAACGGAAACAGGATCCACATCTCACACCACACACGAAAATCAACTTAAGGTGGATCAGAGACCTAGGGATAAAGCCTCATACCATAAGGATCATAAGAGACAAAATGGGACCAAGCTCAGATGTCAGTTTAATGACTAAAGTGCGCCTAATCCAAGCTATGGTAGTTTCCGTTGTCTCCTATGTGGCACATAGTTTGACTCCACTAGCTGCTCCATAGCAGAAGATGGACATAGCTGCTCCATAGCAGAAGATGGACAATCTCCTTTCGTGCTAATATTGCCTCTGAAAACATGCTACAAGGTTATTTATGAGTTGGTTCCAACTCAACAACACACAACAATAATGTGCATCTGAAAGTTGGATAATGAACAAGGATGACTGAAGAGCTGATGGCTTTGGACTGTGGTACTGGAGAAGAGTACTGACTGCCAAAAGAATAAACAAATCTGTCTTGACGATCAGCAAGGTGAGTGAAAGTTCGACTCACTTTGGGCACATTTTTAGGAGGAACCATCCGTTGGGAGAAAGCCATCATGCTGGGAAAGGCAGAGGATTGGCAACAGAGAGTAGGACTCTCAACAAGGACTCGCACAGTGACTATTACAATGAGCTTGAGCAGGACAGAGATGACAAGGATGGCACAGGACGGGCAAGCTGCAGACCTGCTGTTCACAGGGTGCGAGTCAGAGTCGATTCTAGGCTATCTATCAACAACAACATGAACTGTTCAATAGAAAATACATTTTCTCTGTAAAATTTCACTCAAATAAATCACAATAAAAAGTTCTTGGTTTTGCTTTTAAAAAATAGGCTACTCTCTTGCTGTGTTTTTCCAAGTTTTAATAGCAGGATTTAAAAGAATGCTAGAATAATATATAGGTATCTTGAGTTACAACTAGCAAAAAAACCCCGTTTTCAGGTTTTATTTCCTAGAGCTTTAAATATAACTAGATAATCCAAGGTTTCAAGATTCTTCTTACTGGGTTACATTTCAAAGAATCTTTGTCAGTGTGCATTCCAAAGTCAATTACAAAACATTCCTAAAATATGTTTACTATTCATGCCCCTCATTCAGCTAACTGACACAGAAAACAAAGGTAATCTATTATCCATTTTGATAATTAAGATAAATATAATTTAATAGAATGAAAGTCAGTATATTAAGAAAGGAGCTGATTTTGATGTTAAAGCTTAACAAACAAAATGCAAAATAGCTAATTAAGCGCGCGCGCGCGCGCACACACACACACACACACACTCTGGTTGGTCCCCTAACAGCCAAACTCAACTTTACTCATAATTCTAGGGAGATATTGTATAGTTAAGAAAGGGTTCAATTTTAAAGTAACTCTGTAATTATTCAATTTTGTGGAAAGGTTTCCAAATATAATTTAGATAATTCAGTTCAGTAAATAGGTACTGACTACCATATTGAGAACAAAGGCCTATCACAGACACATGAAGAGCATAAACACAGCCCTTGGTG
Organism: Elephantulus edwardii; assembly: GCF_000299155.1. Lineage (NCBI taxonomy): Eukaryota > Metazoa > Chordata > Mammalia > Macroscelidea > Macroscelididae > Elephantulus > Elephantulus edwardii. The sequence continues at coordinate 3,735,125 of NW_006399995.1, read as the reverse complement.
TCACACAGTTCACAGTATGCTGTAAACACAATGTAAACAAACAACTGAACTTTACTGATTAGCACAGAACCAAGTTCTGTAGAAATGTGTAACGTTAAGAAATGAGATTTTAGGAGAAATCAAATGAATCAGAATGACTTCTGAGAGGACAAAACAGAAAACCCCAAGGAAAAATTGCTTAAAACAGGAAAATGCATCATCCACTGAACAAGCATTCTCTATAGACAGGGTACCTCAAGATAATGACTTCAGTTCTGCTTCTCTCCAGTTCTCTTAGTTCTGTGCTCCCACATAGGCATCACCTTCAGGACAGCAGCAAGAGGGGTGTAGCAGTGCCACATGTTACCTCTGTATTTAAGGTACTCTCTCTGTCCATCACTTTTCTTTTTCCTAGAAAATCTTTCCCAGAAGCCTCTTACACACTATCTATTGGCCAAAACTGGACCACATGCTTACTTCTAAAAGAATCACTGTCAAAGGGAAGGAGACCTACCAAGAGCAAGATTAGAATGGACATTGGGAACTATTACGACCACCTTCCCCAGTGCTGGCTGAAAACCTCAAGGAGCATAGGTCTTGAACTGATCTGGACTACAGAAGACTTGATAGCACAGAAAAATACACAAAGGGATGCATCTAACTGAAAAAAGCCAGTCAAATGCTGCGATTATATATTAAAGTTGCTTTTCAGCAATAAAGAATTCTCTTAAGTTGCAGTGTTATCATTTTCTGGGACACAAAAATTAATGTTATTTGGCAGTAAATGCAAGGAATGCAGGAGGAGTTATTTTAACTTTATAAAAGAATCGAGGTCATTTATTTACCAAATGGAGGACAGTCAATCACCACTCTTTGCCAATGAAGGGGCCTCAGCTATTTCTGAGTTGAAAACATTCCATACTATATAGACAGAAGGCTAGGCAGACTCACTCTCAGAAGCTGCTCCCTGAAGGTTTCTTCTCACTTGGGTTCAGAGTTTCACTCAGAAATCCAGACACTCACAGATGGCCCCTTCTGCAAATGAAAACATTCAATTAAGAAGGAAAAAATGACAGGGAATTTCTCCCTGCTGTTCACTTCTCACCTCTATAACTAAATGATCCATATGAAAGATTAACTCAAATGCTAGGCACAGCAAGTACATGTTCAAAACAAACATTATTTTAAAGCTTGTAAAGTGCTTATTACGTTCTCTGAAGGCCAAACCTGAAGCTGTAAGTTGAATGAGAAGAGACTGCGCATCTTTCTCCCAAGGAGCAAGTGGTGGATTCCAACCACCAAAGAGGTTCAGCCTTTGGGTCAGCAGCACAACTTCCTAAAGACGACACCACAGAGCTCCCTTTTTAATACAGTAACTTTTCCTCAACAAATAAATTCATTGTAGTTTCCCTAAAACTCCAGTTTCCCACTGGGTTGAATCAAAAGTAAGTATGTGTGACGAGTTTACACAAGATTGATGTACCCACTGTTAAAGGTTAACTGTCTATATTCAAAACTCTAAATTTCTTGTAAATATGAAACAGTGAACAAACTAAGATGGAAAATAGTGCTTCCTTAGCAACTTGGGTATAGATATATGACTTGATCCAGCAATGCCACAACTAGGTATATGTTCCAAAGACATAAGATCTACAACACAAACTAACATACTGTTATGTGCCATCAAGGCACTTGCAACACACAGCAACCCTGTCCAAGAGCTCTGAGTCCTGCTCTATCTCCAGCTAACCTCACCGTCTCTAATGCACCTACCCTCAGGTGACTGAGTCAATCCATCTCATCCAGGGTCTTCCTCTCTTGAGTTAATCCTGCACCGTTCCAAACATGATGTCCCTCTCTAAGGACTGGTCCCTCCTTGCAACATGCTGAGTATGACAGATGGAGCTTCAGAATCTTTGCCTCCAAGGACTTGCTTGGTTTCATCCTCTCCAGGATAAACCTGTTTATTCTCCTAGCAGTCTATGGTATATTCAATACTCTTCTCTAGCACTACAACTCAAAGGCATAATTTCTCCTTCTATCATCCTTAGTCACTGACCAGCTCCCCGATGCATAGCAAGTAATTACTAAGTGAAGACCATGACCTGGGTCAGGCACCCCTTAGTCTCCAGACTGACATCACTGCTCTTCAATACCCTGGAGAGGTCCCTGACAGCAGATTTTCCCAATGCAATTTGTCTTCTGATTTCCTGGCTGCTGGTACCAAAAGTGTTGATTGTGGAGCCAAGCAAACTGAAGCTGTTAATAATCTCAATCTTTTCACTGTCTAACATGATGCTGCCAAACAGTCAAGTGGTTAGAATTCTTGCTTTCATGATGCTGAGCTTCAATTAATATTGAAGGCTACAGTCCTTGACCTTCTCCAGCAAATGCCTTGAGTCCTCTTCAGTTTCAGCAAGCAAGGTTGTGTCATATGTTTAACTCAGGTTGTTGACGAGTCTTCCTCCAATCCTGATGCCACATAACTCCTCAAAGAGCCCAGACTTCTGGATGATCTGTTTGGCATATAGACTGAAAGGTATGGAGATAGGACTCATCCTTTCCTGATTTTGAACCATGCAGTGTTTTCTTGCTCTGTTCTGACAACTGCCTCCTGGTCCAAGTATAGATTTCATATAAGCACACTCAAGTAGTCTGGGATTCCCATTCTTCTCAGAGTTAGCCAGTTTGTTGTGATCCACACAGGAAAATAGACATATCTATATTTGCTGTATCATTTACCATAGCATATAACTGGAAACAATCCAAGTGTCTCAACGGACATTCACACAATGGAGTATCATGTATCACTCAAAAACGAAGAAGAATTTGTAAAATACTGCACAATATGGATGAATCTAAAGCCAATTTTTCTGACTGACATAAATCAATCACAAAAGGGCAATTATAAGCCCAGTATTATAAAAAAATAAAGAGGAAGACTCTCAACAAGATTGACTGACACAGTGACTGTAACAATGGCCTGGACCATAAAAGATAGTGAGACTAGTGTAGCATTCAGATCTGTTGTTCACATGTTCACAGTGAGTAGGAGTCTACTCAGTGGTATCTAACAACACCCATAAGGAAAAGGTTTACACACAGAATCAATCTTGCAGGATCAACAGGCATTGCTAGGGATGAAGAAGGGCGTAAAAATTAATAGGTAAATTGGCTGAGGAGAAAGGCAATACGCAAAAAGGACTGATTCAACTTTGTTGTTGTTAGGTGCCATTAAGTCGAGCACAACTCATAGCAACTATGACGATATGAACCTTGTACTATCCTGTGCCATCCTCACACTTCCTGACACACAGAAGCCCATTGCAGCAGTCACTGTATCAATCCATCTGGTTGAAGGTCTTCCTCTCCTTCGCCGACCCTCTACCCTTCCCAGCATCATGTCCTTCTCCAAGGAATAGAACTTCCTAGCAACATATCCAAAGTATGTGAGGAAAAGTGACATCATTCTTGCCTCCAACGAGCACTCTGGCTGCACTCTCTCCAAGACATACCTATTTGTTCTCTTGGCTGTCCATGGGATGTTCAGTGTACTATTCCAACACCACAGCTCAAAGGCATCAATTCTTTTTCTGTCATCCTTATTCACTGTCCAGCTCTCGGATGGATAGCTAGTAATCAGAAAGACTATGGCCTGAATCAGAGGAACCTTAGTCTTCAAACTGACATCATTACTCCTCAATAATTTGGAAAGGTCCCTAGTTGCAGATTTTCCCAATGCAATGTGTCTCCTTATTTCTGGACTGCTTATAGCAAGGGTGTTAATTGTGGATCTAAGCAAGATGAAGCTGTTGACAGTTTCAATCTCATCTTCACCCATCATGAATGTTGCCTATCAGTCCAGTGGTAAGAATCTTTGTTTCCTGATACTGAGATTTCATTAAAACTCTAAAACAAAATACCTATGACTGATTGTGTGAAAAATCAGTAATTTGCAGACTTTCACTCAAAAAAGAAATTATATTTTTAAAAAAGCAAATACAATGGACACGGAAGGAGCTGCATTATGACTCCAGGTGCTATAGTATCTTTGATTTTCTGTATTTCAAAGTCTTCTGGGGGAAAAAAAATGCACTTCTCTTATAATTAGAAGGAAACAAGGGGAGGAGAAGTAATACTACATATATTAATATAAATAAATAAAAATTATAAACCCAAGGGGAAGAAGAAAACAAGTAAATTTCTTATGTCTCCTGAGACCTCAGGAAATCTGGAGACACTTTCTTACATGGTAACTAACAAGTGACCAGAGCTGATTAGTGGCTGACCCCTTACACAGGGCATGGACTCTGCAATTTTCTACAGATGTCACCAAGCTCTCATGTTACAAGCTGGCTTACAGTTACCTTCTGAGGCCCTTTAGCCATATAAACTTGTAAACTCTGCCATTTAACTGATTTACAGAGAAGCAGCTTCCCCTTGGGTCATACTCCTAATTAGGACTTCAAGTTTCCACAACTGTAACAAAATACACTTTTTTTAAAGCCTTCATTTGCCATTTGCAGTAATTCAGTTGTGGTAAAGCACTCACTCAGCTGGTTCCAAGTCATAGCTGACCCTCCACCTGGTTTTGTAGGCTATAAATCCTATTAGGAGGAAACTATCCATCTTTCTCCTGAGAAGTGCTGGTGGATTCAAATTGCCAGAGGGGCAAGGCCTTTGGGTTAAGCAGTACAACTGACAGTTATGTCACCTGAGATCTCCAAATACCTACCAATTGATGAATGAATAAATAAAATGGGGTGTGGACCATAACAAACTGTGGCTGGCTCTGAGAAGAATGGGAATCCCAGAACACTTAATTGTGCTAATGCGAAACCTATACTTGGACCAAGAGGCAGTAGTCAGAACACAGCATGGTTCAAAATTGGGTAGGGTGTACGCCAGGGATGCATCCTGTCTCCATACCTTTTCAACCTGTATGCAGAACAGATTATCCGAGAGGCTGGGCTCAGGAATGGTGGAAGAACTATCAACAATCTGCGTTATGCAGATGACACGACCCTGCTTGCTGAAACTGAGGAGGACCTGAAGTGCTTGCTGCAGAGGGTCAAGGACTGCAGCCTCCAATATGGATTGAAGCTCAATGTCAAGAAGACAAAGATTCTCACCACTGGACCAACTGGCAGCATCAGGATGGATGGTGAAGAGATTGAGATTG
>NW_006399995.1:3693038-3729484 GCF_000299155.1 Elephantulus edwardii | reverse complement strand
GGGGGGTAATCAGGATGGGTGTGTCGGAGACAATGTGATTGGCCCAGGACAGAGCAGAGTTTAGGGCTGTTGTACACAGGGTCACTATGAGTCGCAAGCGACTCAATGGCACATAACAACAACAATAACAACAACATATTCATATATCATGAATTTAAGTACATGTCCTCAAAGCATGTGCTGGGATTCTAACACCTAAATCTGTGGACATAATGTAGTGTAATAACCTTACATCTAATCTAATGTAATCACCTTCTATAGTGTAATCATTCAACTGCAGACGTATGATTATAGGATGGATCCTAAACCTACTTACTTCTGAGTTATATAAATAGTATTAACTGATTAGGCTTAAATAATAAAAGCAGGATCTTTCCAAAGCACAAAGTTTAAAAATCATGGCCACCACAATCTTTCTCCACTTTTAAAGATACAGCATCTTCTTTTTGTCTTCTTGTTTCCCTCCAAGCAACATGGGTCACCAGCAGCTCTACTGGAGTCACCTATAAAACTCCAGCTGGGTGCTCTTACTGCATGAGTGCAAACCTGCCTGGACTAATCCAGGAATACAGACTCAGCATGTGCAGACAGTGTTTCCGTCAGTTCACCAAGGATATTGGCTTCACCAAGTTGGATCAAGTGGTCTTCCTTGAAAGGCTTTGCCAAGACATTACATGGTAAGAAACAAGATCAACGCTCTGTTGTTGTTATGTGCCATCAAGTACGACTCATAATGACCCTAGGAACAAAAGACCTGAATTCTATTCTATAACTATCATCTTTTCTCTATATTCATAGTTTTCAGAGACATGTGATTTAGGAATTAGATGCCATTCCTGCTTCCAAACCTGAATCAATCAGGGAGCTCCACCAAACCCTGCCCACTATGCGTGATCATTATGGAATTTGACACACCTATGTCAGTGTTGAGTACCACAGAAACTCCAAGTAACAGCAGTTCAGCAAATAGACCACTGCTGTACCACTTAAAAGTATGTTCACCCAAAAATCAAGTTAACACTACTGTTTTTATTAAAGGTACCCCCACCAAGTGCTGACTGATTATAAACCAAAAGATACCCCAGTCCACAGCTCATTGTTAGATAAATCTGGCAAGTCCAATCAGCTGACACCCACTTGTGGACCAAAAAAACCCCAAAACCCACCAAACATTCCATACTGACCCTCATCAAGATGCAAGAAACCATCTTCCAGAATCCACCACTTCACACAAGCCTTTGGCTGCAGACTTAGTCCAGAACTATCACTTTTTTATACATAAAATTTCAACTATGAAAAGCACCGCATCTTAATTCTAAGGTTCAAAAATATATGATTACTAACCATAAAAAAGCACACGACAGAAAACTGCATTCTGATTAGCCCAATGTAATTTGAAATAAGCAAAGAGAGAGATAATTTGGTCGATTTCAAGATGATTCATCCAAGCGATCCACTGAATATCTCAGTATTTTATTCTTCTTGGCAGGAATTAAATTAAAAAAAAATTATCAAGTCACTTTACCATCAACTAAAAAGATTTTAATACAATCATGTGATTAGAGTTAATCTGGGTAGCACTGCTAAATGTATTTCAAATTCATGTACTTCAAATTCTGTTTAGAATTCATGAAAAAATGTCATGAAGACAGATTCAATCTAATCAATGTGAAATTCAGGCATGCTGTACTGCATTCTGTACCTCATTAAACGCTACCTCTATCCCCAACTGCCAGTGTTGTTTATAATAAAAAGATAGTGAACTCTATTATTTTGTTAGTAGAATCTAATTATTATATTTCATTCAGATACTATCATAAGTATAGACTTGCATCTTGACCCAGAGATTTCCCTTCCCCAAGTCAGTGAGCCTCTGTTCCATCAACATGCTTTGGAAAGACTATTTACAACTACGTTTGTCAACAGTGCTGCCTTCAGAGGCCATCACACACCACAACAAGATAAAGGTAAATAATCCAATAGAAAAGAGGGCACAGGATATGAACAGACACTTCACCAAAGAAGACATTCAGATGGCCAACAAGCACATGAAGAAATGTTCAAAATCCCTAGCTCTGAGAGATACAAATTAAAACAATTATGAGATATCATCTCACCCGTCAGAATAGCAAAATTTAACAGAACAGCAAGCAACAAATGCTGGTGAGGTTGTGGAGAAACTGGAACCCTTATTCACTGTTGATGGGAGTGTAAAACGGTGCAACCACTGTGGAAGGCGGTATTGTGCTTTCTCAAAAAGTTGCAAATAGAGATACCATTTGACCCAGCAATTCCAGAGGCCAACAGAGAAGAGTTGTTATAGCTCTGCATAAGCCCAAATGACAGCACTGGAGTCAATAAATGGAGGTTATGGCCCTATATACTGAACATTTTGAGTTACCGTGCCAACAGACACAATACCCTGCCTCAGTATACATGAATCCTCATCAAAGTGGTCAAGATGTGATGACAGTGATTCAAAAGTCCCCAGAGCATCAAATTAGGCCAGTATTTGCAGCTGAGTCAACTTTATTCTGGTCCCCATAGCCTTCTGTTGTTGTTACTGTTATCGTTATGTACCATTGAGTTGGGACCAACTCATACATAGATGCTCCAGCAGACTTTCACAGACTCTAAATCACACAGAAGGAGATTGCTTCCTTTCTTCCATAGAACTGGTGGATTTTAACCACGTAGCTTTGAGTTGGCAGGACAGCCTGTTACTCACAAAACCACCAGCATTCCCTTAACCCCATATCCTTTTTTGTTATTAGGTGCCGTCAAGTATGACTCACAGCAACCCTATGAAGAAGAGATTGAACGCTGTCCTATCCTGTGCCATTCTCATCATCTCTGACGTGTGTCACTTAAGTCCACTGCTGCAGTCCCTGTCTCAATCCATCAGGTTGAAGGTCTTCCTCTCTTTCATTGACCTTCCACCTTTCCAGTATGATGTCCTTTCCAAGGAATAGTTTTTTTCTAGTTAGAAGCCCAAAGTCTGTGAGATGAAGCTTCGTCATTCTTGCCTCCAAGGAGTACTCTGGCTGCACTTTTACTAATATGTATCTGTTCTTTTGGCAGTCCATGGGATATTTACTATTCTTATCCAACACAACTCAAAAACATTGATTCTTCTGTCATCCTTACTCTTGGTCCAGATTTCAGATGCAAAGCAAGTGACTGTAAAGACCATGGCCTGACAGGCACAACTTTGTCTTCTAACTGACATCACTGCTCCTCAGTACTTTGGAGAGGTCCCTGACAGCAGACCTTCCAAATGCAATATATCTTTTGATTTCTTGATTGCTGGTACTAGTGGTATTGATTGTGGATCTAGGTAAGATTGACAACTTCAATCTTCTCCATCATGAGGATGCCTACTGGCCCACTGGTAAGGAACTCTGTTTTCCTTGATGTTGTGATTTAACCCATACTGAAAGCTCTAATCTTTGATCTCTATCAACAAGGGTTTCAAGGTATAGTAGGGTTATAGAATACAGGAGAGGATCTATAGATAGGTAGCTATGAATAAGAAAAAAAAAGGATAAGAGGAGCATACCTCTTCTGAAGTTCTAGAACTTGGTGGGATAAGCTGTAGAGACCTTAAAACAAAAACCAATACAGGTAGTTGGAATGCAATACAACCACAATCACTATGGAAAGCAGGTTGGTAGTTTTCTTATAAATTTAAGTATACAATTACCAAATACCCTAGCAAGTCAACTCCTAAGAGATATGGTATGTTCACACAAAGAAGAGCTAGAGGAGACAGTACAACATAGCAATTAATAATGGGCTCTGGAATCAAACTGTGAGGACAGAAATTCTATCAACTACTAGATGTGATGACATTAAGTTATTCAACCTCTCTAAGCCTTATTTTACTAAACTGCAAAATGGAAATCATCCATAAGGTTACTATGAGGTTTAAATTAGGCTTATCCATATAAAATGCTTAGTACATGGCCTGGCACAAGGTAAACTTTCAGAAGTACGGCTTTCAGAAGGAGAATGAAGCAATTATTTTTACTCATTGAGCACTGGTATCATTCTTATATTTTTATTATTTTGAAAAACCATGTATGGGGATACAAGGAGGTAAGGGTTGGGAGCAGAAGAGTGAGGATGGGCAGGGATGAAATCACAGCGCTGCACAATTTGGGGGGTAGAGGGAGTGGGCAAAGGAGAGGAGAAAGTTCCAGTGGGGACCAGAAAAGACAGGGTAATGGTGAGCATAGTCCAATGGTGATTTAAAAAAACACAAAAAACAAAAACACAAAAAAAACCAACCCCAAAACAAAAAAATTGCCTTATTCACTTGTGGGTTTCTCATTTGGGAATGGGGCACAGACTCTCTGGCTTCTTCATGTTGAACAGGGGTTTTGAGGTGAAGGATGGCATCATTAATTATAAAATAAAAATAATGTCCCTTACTATACAGGATTATTTTAAGAATAGAATACAATGTACAAACTGTTTACTTAGTATATGGTGGCTAGAAATTAATACCATCTTATAATTGTTGAAGTATGCAATTAATGTCCATTTATCTTTATTTGCCCAAGATAATGCCAATTTTCACAATTTAAGAATCCATCCCTCCTTATCAATGTCAGTATGTTAGACTGCTTATGGTTTCGATAACAAGTATGTACTGATCTTATTAATTCCACATTTCATCCCTACTTAGTTCTTTGTCCTACTAAATATTCCCTTATTCTTTCATTAATAATACTGTGTCTTTGGTATTCAATTCCCCATACATATACTCTCTAAAATGCATTACCCTCGAGTCAATAGCAAGTCAAAGCAACCTTATATGACACAGTAGAACTATCTCATAATATTTCCCAGGATATAATCTATACAGAGAGAGCTCTGGTGGCCTAGTGGCAAGAAACTATGCTCCAACACTGAAGGCACACAGTTCGAGGTCACCAGACACTGCAGGAGAAGAATGGGCAATCTCTTTCTGTGCAATTAACTGCCTCTGAAAAGCTGCCAGAGGGTCAGCTATGGATCAGTTCCGACTCAACAGTACATACCACCAACAGTTTTTACAGAGAGCCCCAGTGGCCTAGTGGTCAGGAGCTGCATGCAATCCAAAGACACAGAGTTCAAATCCACCAGCTGCTCTGCAGAAGGATGGGCAATTCCTCCCAGGCAACTAAACTGCCTCTGAAAACCTGCTGGAATGTAGGTTCCAATGATTCATAACGACAACAATCTTTACAGAAGCAGCCCTGGTGGCACAGGGGTTAAGCACTCTACCGCTGACTGAAAATTCAGGAGTTCAACTCATTGGGAGAAAAACGTGGCTATCTGCTTACTATGCATGACCCAATCAAAAGTTTTTTACTTGCTTTATATGCTCAAGAAGCTCTGGTGGCCTAGCTTACAGGGAGTTGTGCTATTAACTCAAAGTCCACACCAAGGAAGAAAGATGGACAATCACCTCCCCCTCCCCATGTGATTTATAGCCTCGGAAACCCATGAACGGTCAGCTACGAGCTACTTTCCACTTAAAGGCAATGAGTAAGTCAGTATGACTTGCCAAAAGATAGCCTCTAGTGTAGACTAAGTGAGTTCACCTTTCTATTTAAGTGTTCCATTTATTCACTACTTTAAGGCCAGATAACTAACTAGACCACCATGTTTTCTAATGTAATGTAAAATGTTTTTTATACAATTTTATGACAGGCAAAGTCTTCATGTTCTTATTTTAAATTTTATTTATTTTTAACTAAGCTCCTCCCTTTTCATTGCTGAAGAATCAGAACTAACACATCAGCAACCCTCCATTGAGTTTGAGGCTGTAAACAGCCTGAGAGAAAACTGCCCATCTTTCTCTTATGTTATATAGATTCAAAAAGATCACACAAACTTTGAAGATATGCCACATGTGAGGAGGACTTGAAGCACTTGTTGCAGAAGATCAGTGAGTGCAGCCTTCAGTATGTACTGTGTCTCAATATCAAGAAAATAAATATTCATACCACTGAACCAATAGGCAGTGTCATGATGGAAACAGAGGATATTCAAAGTGTCAACAGCTTCATCTTGTTTGGACCCACAATTAACACCGCTGATACGAGCAGTCAGAACTTAAAGAGACACTTTGCACTTTCCAAATTACTGAGGAGTAGTGATGTCAGTTTGAGGACTGTGGTGTGTCTGATTCAGGCCATAGACTTTCTGATTACTAGCTATGCATCTGAGACCTGGACAATGAATAAGGATGACAGAAGAACTGATGCCTTTGAGCTGTGGTGCTGGAGAAGAGGACTGAACATCTCAAGATGGCCAAGAGAACAAATAGGGATGCCTTGGAGAAAGCACAGCTGGAGTGCTCTTTGGAGGCAAGAATGATGAAGCTTCACCTCACATACTTTGGACATGTTGCTAGGAGGTGCTATTCCTTGGAGAAGGACATGATGTTGGGAAGGGTGGAGTGTTGGTGAAGGAGAGGAACCCCCTGAATCAGATGGACAGACAGGGTGACTGCTGCAATGGGCTCTTATGTGTCAGGAAGTGTGAGGATGGTGCAAGATAGAACAATCTTTTGTACATAGAGTCACTATGAGTTGTACTCAACTCGACAGCACCTAACAGCAACATGTAAATGACAGTCAATCTTAAATGTATCTTAAAAATTACATTCCTGGAAAAGGTATATATAGATACCTATTTTTAAAAATCCAGGGCTATAAAACAGTATTACAGACACTTGTTTTACAAGAAAATGGAGAATGTAGAAATGTTATATTCTGTGTGGTCATCTTGTATACAAAACTGAGAAATTTAAGGGGAGGAAAAAGAGAACAAAAGGATCAAAACTAACACAAACCCTTTTAAACTGCAATCTTTAATGTTAGGCACACAGTTAAACGACCTAGTGAGCATTTAAGAAATATTAATGCCAAGTCCCTACATCAGAGAAATTAATAATTCCTGTTAACAGTATTTAGAAACCTGTCTTTTATTAAAAGTATCTTCAGATTATTTAAATCTACTGCTAGGGTTGAGAAACAAGTCTCTGAAGAAGAACTGTATATATGATGCCATGCATCATAATATACTTTCCTTATATGGGCAATTAGGCATGATTGATCAACTAACACAAAGAATTCACACTGCAGGCCACAGAACAGTTCTGTTATTTTCTGTCTTACACATGTTGTTACGGACCATCAATTTGGAATAGACTGACCCTCCAGCAGGTCTTCAGAAGCAGTTAATCACGAGAGGAGAATACCCATCTTTCTCCTATGGAACAGCTGGAAGATATGAACTGTGTGCCTTTGGGTTGGCAGCCCAATTCCTTACCACTAGGCCACCAGAGATCCCTATCTTACACATAAAACTGGGCAAATCTACCATTACTTTTCTTTAAAACTTCTGAATTTTTTAAAGCCTTACCCTACTCTCAAGTTTTTTTATATTGACTCTGAAAAATTACGAATTTTGAAGATCCAGCTTTCTTTTTTCTTCTAATGTTTATATTATGGCAGTCATATTTGGTTCTGATTACTATGTTCACTGGTCTATGGAAAATAATGCAAACTACACTGGTGGCGTCACAAGGATCAGTTACATCGTTTGTCAAAATTTTTCACAGCAAATTAAAAAAAATTAATGACTTCACTTACTTAAAAGGATGAAAACACAATGTCAATTAAGGCAGAAAATAACTACCACAATTTCAAAGTCTTCATACAAAGGTAAAGCTTTGGTACTTTCCAGAGGTTGCTTTGGCTTACATAGTTGTTAAGAAAATCGATTTCCAGATCACTCTTTCTAAACATTAAACATCACTTTATTAAAGTAACAGAAACATAATAGTTTATGTTAAATTGGGGGGGTTCCGGGGGGGGGGAATCAAATGTTTTCGATCTTCTCATCTTCAAATGATGCTGTACACAACACTTTATCACTTAATAAACAGAAGGCTTCTCCTATGCTTTAACCCACTTGCCATCATGATCCTGACTCATGGTGACCCTTCACTGACTGGGCTTCAGGGGCCATAAATCTTTATGAAAGGAAACAGTCCATCTTTCTCCCATGGAGCAGCAACTGGATTTCAACTGCTGGTCTTTTAAACAGGAGCGTGGTATGTTACACATTACCCCACCAGGGCTATTTCCCTCTATTAGATGCAGTAAGTTATTAGATGCTGTTTGAGTTGACTACAATTCAGTGACCCTATGAACAACATTTTGGAACTTTCCCTTATCATGTGCCATCCTTACAACCTATACCATGCTCACACTCACTGTTATACGGGTGACACTGTGTCGATCCATTCAGCTGAGGGTCTTTCCTCTCTTCTGATAACAGTCTCTCCACCTATCCCAGCATGATTTATTTTTCCAAGGACTGGCCCTTATAACATACCCAAAGTATATGAGACAAAGTTCCTTTCACCTTCCTTACTGTCTGATTGCACTTCTAAGACAAGGAAGTAGCACTTAGCATCAATTTCTTTCCTATCATTCTCTACAAATGCCTTCCTAGATCTAGGGGCAAGAAAGTGAAAAGCAAATAACCTGCACTTTTCAGATTGTATGTAGCCTGTAGGGAGCTGCACTGCTAACCCAAAGGTGGAGCCTCTCAAGTCTACCAGTTTAAATTCTGTCGGCAGCTCCATGAGAGAAGATGGACAGGAGGAGGAGGGTCATCCCAAGGCAATGAAAGAGAGCTACCTTACAGTCAGAACGGGGGAAGCCCTGGCATAATGGTTAGCTGTTAATCCTGAGAGAAAAAAACTAGTGGTCTACCACTGCAAAGAGAAGAAAAGATTAAACATATTGAAATGGATTCCAACCCACAGTGATCTCACAGAACTGAGTAGAATTTCCCTATAGGGTTTCCAAGTACCAGCCCCTCCTGACAACAAGCCAAGAATATTCAAGACAGAGTTTCAAAATCTTTGCCTCCAAGGAGCAACTTGGTTTCACTCTCTCCAGACTGGATCTGTTTTCTTGGTGGTCCATGGTATGTATGTTCAAAACTCTTCTCCAGTATAACTCAAAGGCATAAATTCTTCTTCTCTCATCCCTACTCATGGTCCAGCTCTGTTACACAGCAAGTAATTGTGAAGACCATGGCCTTGTTCAGGTGCACCTTAGTCTCTAGACTGAACTTTTGCTCTTTAGCACTCTGGAGAGGTCCCTAACAGCAGATTTTTGCAATGCAACTTGTGTGTGGAGGCCTTCCCACACTTTGCAGGACTTGGAAAATGGGCAGAGCCAAAACTGGCAGAACTAGGAGAGATCTATAACACACTGACCTAAAGGTGAGAGACTAGAAGGTCAGTGGGCCCGTAAATGCACCTGAGAAATTGTCCTAACTGGTCAACTGTATCCTATTTCCAACTTAAATTTAACTTGTCAACTTCCCTAATAAATCCCACAACTGTGAGTATAATCTGTGAGTTATGTGGCCATTCCAATGGATTTGTGGGCCTAGCAGTAGAGTAGTTAAGAGTGCTGGGAAAGATGGTTGGTGTTAGAAATAGTAGAAATAGGAGCAAAGAGATATGTCTGACATCGTAACAATCGGTTTTGCACTGTGGATGGGCACAGTTCTCCCTTGTGGAGTTAGCGGAGATCAGAAGTGGCTGCCCCAAAGCTGGCTGCACTCTTTACATTGCATTCTAATTCTGTGCCTCCAGGACTCCTTCATAAATCAATTAAGCTATTTTTAAAAAAGGAATATAACCTCTCTTCCAAAGAAAGGAGAGGGAAAGTGGTTATTTATTTAGGCCATAGCCTCAGAAGTGGAAATATCATGCTCTACTTTTTAACATAGGCCAAATACCATGTTCTGCCTTTTGGAACGGGTTCTACAGATTTTTGCCCCCTCCAGCAATGCACTTAGTACCTCGGCCCTGGATTCAGCTTGCATTGGCACCATATGTGAACTCTGATAAGAAAAATCTGACATTATACTTTTCTAGTAATCTTCAGTTTTTTCATTATTATTAAAACACTTCAAAAAAATACCTTCTAGCCATGTTTTCCTTGGGCAAAGTGTCATCAGATCTTACCATTTAAAATTAACATCGTTAAGTGTATGTGTTGCTATGGTGTCTAAATCAACTCCAGCAGGTTTTCAGAGGCTGTAAATTGCACTGGAGGAAACTATTTTTCAGAGGAGACCAGAATATTTTCAGAGGCTATAAACTGCACTGGAAGAGTCTATTTTCCTCCCAGAGAGTCTGTGGGCACTGGCCTTAAGGTCAGTAGCATAGCTCTCTATACTAGGCTACCAGAGCTCCCTACTTCTTCAGAAACTTGGAAATAGTTTGTGTGGTTTTTGTTTAAATATTTGAGTAAGGAACTACTAAATCATTCTAACTTACTTTACTTCACTTATTAACTTTATTAATACTTTATTAAAACTTTCCTTTCAGTCAAAAAAGTCTTTTTCTGTTTTAAACCTTCAAAATACTTTCAAACAGTAAAAAAAATCCACACTTCTCAAAGAGATAGGTTAAATAAATGGAAGCTATAAAATGAATCCAAACTTGGTCCTATCTATAGAAATTATAATTCATTTCTAAGTCACATGTCCAAATTGTTGCCTAAAACAATATGGTGTAATAGAAAGGGAATGGAAACAATTATTAACACCTTCTGTAAGACAAATGCTTCACTGGTGTTACCTCATTTAATCCTAACAAACCCATGACCCTCACTTAACAGAAAATGAAAATGGGCTTGCCTAAAGTCATGCAGCAAATATATGACAAAGGGAGAGATCAAACTGGGTGTGACTAATTCCAAAGTCCATAATCTTGCTGCCACTTTTCAATGCTTCTCAAATTCACTTTCCTTAGCAATCAGAAAGACCAGATTTTGAACACCAAACTCCCATCTGTGTAATTATTTCTGCTTTTTTATAGTACATATGCTTCTTAAAAAAAAATAAAAATCACAATTCACAAAGTTAATTCCCTGGGGCATACAAATGGTTAAGTGCTCAGACAGCCACTAACCAAAAGACTGGCAGTTCATATTTATCCAGAGGTGTTTAGAGGAAAGATCACAGCCATTAAAAACCATATGGAAACAGTTCGACTCTGAGAAACATGGCATTGCCATTGAATTGAAATGTACCTGACAGCAACTTTTTACTATTTTCTCATTTTATTCACAAAATGGGGATGGGAGAGGAAATGATCAAGTGATAGGATCTTACTGTCCATGTTTGAGCTCTGGGGTCAACTACCAGCCAAGTTTTTATCTTGCATGCAGTCACTACCTACATGTTCATAGAGGTTTGAGGGTTGCTATGATGCAGAACAAGTTTCAGCAAAGCTTCTAGACTAAGAGAGTTGGAAGAAAGGCCTAGTGGTCTACTTCCAAATATCAGCCAGTGAAAACCCTTTAGTTTCAAATGGGAACTTATCCAAGGATGGCAGAGAACTGGGCAGTTTTCTGTAGGGTGGTGCACGAGGTCACTACAAGTTGGCTTGACAGCAGCAACAACATTCACAGAACAATTATTAAAATGGAAGGCTAAGAAGTCATCCTAAAGGGGAAAGATTTTTAAAAACAATCTCTTTTTACACAGTTAAGATGTACTGAATATTTCTTAGCACTTTTCAATTGATCTTAAAATTATTTTATCTTCCAATAAGCAAAGGCCCTCATAAGCAGAGACCCAAGTATGTTCTCATGAAGCAAAACACTTTTAAAAATTCATTTCTCAGAAAAAAAGGCCACATCAAGCACAGTGCTGTATTTCTTTACCACAAAAGAAATGTTTTGGTAATATATTCACCATCCAGGAAACAGCACTATTTGCTATTTGGGTTAAGATAAATGGCTACATTAGCTACTTAAAAAAAGACTGCAAAAATGTGTATGAAAGCAGTAAATAAAACCCAGAAAACTGGGGTGGAGGGGCAATGAGGCCCACACAATAAAAGGTG
Source organism: Elephantulus edwardii (assembly GCF_000299155.1). Classification (NCBI taxonomy): domain Eukaryota; kingdom Metazoa; phylum Chordata; class Mammalia; order Macroscelidea; family Macroscelididae; genus Elephantulus; species Elephantulus edwardii. The sequence goes on along the minus strand of NW_006399995.1, from coordinate 3,717,543 downwards.
AGTAAGAAATTTACTTTACCCCTAGGTAATCCACACTATTATGGGTAAAGGAATAAAATCATTTAAGCCATGTAATCTTTAAAGAATACTTGGCTAGCTTTAAAAGTTGCTACAAAGATGGCCCAAAAGCAAAGAAGGAAGCCTGTGCCCCTCCCAAACTGAAGCCAAAGCAAAGGCATTAAAGGCCAAGAAGGCAGTCCTGAAGGGCGTCCACAGCCAAAAAAAAGAAGATCCGTATGTCACCCACCTTCCGGTGGCCTAAGACACTGAGACTCGGAAGGCATACCAAATACACCCGGAAGAGCGCCCCCAGGAGAAACAAGCTTGACCACTATGCCATCATCAAATTTCCCCCAACCACACTGAGTCAGCCATCAAGATAGACGATAACAACACACTGGTGTTCACTGCGGATTTAAAGGCCAACAAGCACCAAATTAAACAAGCTGTAAAGAAGCTCTATGATATTGATGTGGCTAAGGTCAACATTTTGATTAGGCCTGATGGAGAGAAGAAGGCCTATGTTCGACTTGCTCCTGACTATGATGCTTTGGATGTTGCCAACAAAACTGGGATCATCTGAGTCCAGCTGGCAAATTCTTAATATAAATTTTTCTCACAAAAAAAAAAAAGTTGCTACTGTAAAATTCAGACAACTACCTGACAAAACAGAACCGACTATTTCCAAATGATGACCCGTTAGTTGATGCTGGGTGGATTCCGATTCACAGCAACGTAATGTATGTATAGCAGGACAGCTGCACAGGGTTTTCAGTGCACCTTACCTTCCCAAGTACCTCTAGGTGGCTGCCAACCACCAATCTTTTGGCTGGTAACTTCTGAATGAATAACCAACAGCCTGACAATCCTATATAGAGGAATCTATCCTAAAACCATATAGACTAGGGATTCTTCTACAAACATTTTTACATTCATAAAACAAAAGTCTAATGAATAAATGTTAAAGTTTTCTATACCCAAGTTTTTCCTCAACTCCTCACTGTTTCAGGTTGATTTCAACTCACAGTAACTATTATAAGAGAGAGCAGCAGTGCCCCGTAAGGTTTAAATCTGTTTGACTTTTTTTTTTTTTTTTAAAAAAAGAATGCAAATCTGTATGGAAGCAGACTGCCATATTTTCCCCTAGGAAGGGCTGGTGAGTGAAAAATGCTGCCATTTAACAGCTAAGCTTTTAACCACTGCACCTGCAGGGCTCCTCAATCCCTCATACAAACTCATTAAAAAGTTTGCAGCAATATCTTATTAAATTATCCTAATATGAGTTGATTAATGCCTCAAACATATCACATTTTTATTCTAAAACTATTTTAACATTAGTATGATTTGGGATAGCCCCTCCCCCCCAAATAAAACAAACAAAAAGACAAACTTCCCTTCAGGCCTGTTACCTTGTGTTAAAAGAATTCTGATATATGGAGAATCTCAAACGGGATTTTTTTTGGGGGTTGTTGAGTTCATATTTTTGGGTTTTGGGGTTTTTTTAAAGCAATACAATCAGGCTATTGTGCTATTACGGTAAGGAGATAAAAAAACCCTGCTGAAGTAACATTTGTTTCAAGGTGACTTACCAAACAGTCTACTCTCCATAAACATCATTTTAAATCACAACTTTTACTTACAGTTTCATATGCTATTACACAAAACTTTGACTTTGCAATAAAACCATTCACAAATTAAAGCAACAAAAAGTAATTTTTAAAAAAATCTCAAAGGTTAATATTTGTTAAAGTAAGGCAATATAAAATGGCATATGTATCTTACTTTTGGGGAAAACATTTGTATGGAAAGAATCCAAACATTTACTAGAATTACTGATAAGTTCCTTATTCTTTATAGTTACTAATTTTTCTAAAGTGAAATCAATTTTTTTAAAGTTCTTATGCATGAGTGCAAACAATCTAACAATTATGAAATCTAGGTGACATATTTTATTATTTTTATGTACTATATTTCAATTCTATTTAATTCACCAGTCCAAATCTACTTAACAAAGTTAACATTAAGCAAATATTGTTCCACAAATGCTAGCAAAATCACCTGTGCTGAGAACCATTATGTGTTTTTGAGATTTTAATGAAAGTTTATAGAGAACTTCGATTTCCTTTCATTCATCGTTGAACATTTTCCTCCCTGCCCCCCCCCCCAGTTCACTTTTCTCTTTGGAAAAAAATTATTTCAGTGTCTTACAGTGTTCCCCCCTCCTTTCCCCTCAGTTCACTCTACTATGCTGCTCTTATTCTGGGCTCTTGTCATGTCAATAATACCTAATCATAGATTTCTTTTATACAGTTCTCTCATCTGTTTCAATGCCGTGTACCTTATTTATTCCCTTTTTTCTTAGTTTCCTCCCAACCCCATGTCAGTCTCACTTTATAACAGTGGCACTATTATTCAGCATTTGTCCTTTTGTGACAGATATTTCACTCAGCATAATGTCCTCCAGGGTCACCCATTTTGTATAATAGTTCATGAGTTCCTTGTTTTTCAGTGCTGTACTGTGTGAATTTACCACAGCTTCTCTAGCCATTTGTTTGTTTTTAGGCACTTAGGTTGTTTCCAACTCCTTGCTATTGGGAACAACACAGCAATAAACAAGGGTGTGCATATATCTGCTTGGGAGGCAGTTATGGTCTCTTTGGGGTATATTCCCAGTAGTGGAAATGTTGGGTCAAATGGTATTTCTATCTTCAACTTTCTGAGAAAGCGTCACACTGCCTTCCATAGTGGTTGCACCATTTTACCCTCCCACCGACAGTGAATAAGAGTTCCAGTTTCTCTGCAACTTCGCCAGCTTTTGTTGTTTGCTGCTCTGTTGAATTTTGCTATTCTTACTGGGGCGAGATGATATCTCATAGTTGTTTTGATTTGTATCTCTCTTAGAACTAGGGATTTTGAACATTTCTTCATGTGTTTGTTCACCATCTGAATGTCTTCTTTAGTGAAGTGTCTGTTCATATCCTGTGCCCATTTTTCAAGTGGGTTGTTTACCTTTATCTTGTTGTGGTGTTCAAGTATTCTATAAATTTTAGATGTAAGTCCCTTATCAGATATGTCAGTAATTTTTCCCAGTCTGTGGCTTCCCTTTTTACCCTGTTGGAGAGGTTTTTCAAAGTGCATAGGGATTTGATTCTTAGAAGGTCCCATTCATCTATTTTATCCTCTCCTGGTTGTAGGTAAGAACCATTATGTTTTGAAAAATAAACCGGTACTGAAAAGCAAGAGGTAACTGGTAGGGAGGGGGGAGGAGAAAAGGAAAAGTCCTGAAAGGTCCAAACGATCATAGGAAATAGGAAAAAATTACCAAAATTTAAGACAGTCATTTCATTCTATTTAAAGACAAGGACTGCTAGGAGAAATCACAGTAAGAGACAGGAAACAAAAAGGAAAAGCTACCATCGATTTTGCCCCAGTGTCAACACATGGCAATCTCAAGTGTACAGGAGTGAAGAACTCCATGGGGCTTCCCAGGCTAATCTGTAAAAAAGTCCATGCCCAGACCTTTCTCTCAAGGAACCTCTGAGTAGACCCAACAATTGTACCACCTGGGACTGAGAGGGTCGCAATGGGCAAAAGAAGGAACTGTAAATGACATCCTCAGCTAGAAAAACCAGCAACACTGAAGTTAAACATTTATCATTCTGAAAATCAAACGGGGAAAAAAAAATAGGTAAGTGATATCTATAACTCAAACTCAAACAGCTTGCTCGAACACAAAAGGTATACATCAATGGGCTTGGGCCTCAATAATAAAAACAAGAACTCCCTCAGAGGAATCTCACAAATCTTTTGCATCTGCTTCAGCATAAAATAAATAGTTAATCAAGGAATATGCAAACATATAAACAGGCAATTATTACACATTACATAAATCGAGGCGGTGTAATTTGCAGGGAGTTACACTGCTAATCCAAAAATGGTTTGAATCTACTGGCTGCTCTGTGAAATAAAGATGGGTCATTTCCTTCCACGAAATTTGTTGTTGTGTGTACCCTAGAGTCAGAACCAGCCTCACCCATAGCTGTCTCTCTGGCAGGTTTTCAGAGATAATCACTTGGGATAAGACTGCCCATCCTTCTCCTATGGAGCAACTAGTAGCCTGGAACGGTGTGTGCCTTCAGAATTGCAGTGCAGCTTCTTGCCACCAGAGCTCCCAGGAGATTTACAGCCTTTAAAACACTCCAACTTGCTAATGGGCAAGGGTAAGGCAGTTATCAGATCTGAAAGAACACCCTTTTGAAGGCGGGCGTATAAACATAAACCCCCAAGGTAAAAGCACTGGTAACTTCATTAATTCCATGAAGAAATTCTCTTAACACCAAAATAAGAACTCTAGCACCACAACAAGAGAAAGGTAAATAATCCAATTGAAAAATGGGCACAGGATATGAACAGACACTTCACCAAAGAAGACATTCAGATGGTGAACAAACACATGAAGAAATGTTCAAAATCCCTAGCTCTGAGGGAGATACAAATCAAAACAACTATGAGATATCATCTTACCCCAGTCAGAATAGCAAAATTTAACAGAACAGCAAGCAAGAAATGCTGGTGAGGTTGTGGGAAACTGGAACCCTTATTCACTGTTAGCGGGAGTGTAAAATGGTGCAACCACTGTGAAAAATGGTGTGGCGCTTTCTCAAAAGTTGAAGATAGAAATACCATTTGACCCAGCAATTACACTACTGGGAATATACCCCAAAGAGACCATAACTGCCTCCCAAGCAGATATATGCACACCCGTGTTTATTACGGCTTTGTTCACAATAGCAAGGAGTTGGAAACAACCTAAGTGCCCATCAGCAAACGAATGGATAGAGAAGCTGTGGTATATTCACAATGGAATACTACTTTGCATTGAAAAATAAGGAACTCATGCAATATTACTCAAAATGGGTGATCCTGGAGGACATTATGCTGAGTGAAGTATCTCAGTCTCATGAAAGGATAAATACTGCATGGTGCCACTGTTGTAAAAACAGGACTAATCTCGGGGTTGGGGGGAGACTGAGAAAGATGGGTTCAATAATGTATACTGCATTGAAACAGATGAGGGAGAAAACTGTTTTAAAGGGATATGCGATTAGGTATTTTAGTGATGACAGGAATCCAGAGCGAAGGCTGCATAGTGGAGTGCACCTGGGGGGAGGGTTTGTAAAACAACGAAAGAATTTTTCTTTTACTTTTCCAAGAGAGGAATGTACTGGGGAAGAAGGTTGGGCAGGGAGAAAAGTACAACAATGAATGAATGGAAATCCAAAGTCTCTGTAAATTTTCATTGAAATTAATAATAAAAAAATTTTAAAAAAAAAACCTCTACAAGACTGAACCATAGGCAATCAGCTCAAAAGCACACTGTTCAAACATAACCAACTGCTCTGCTGAAGAAGTTCTCACTCTATAGTACATATTAACAGGCTAAACCATCAGAAAATCTGCAAACCCAAGTATAATTGGTCTATAAAAACAGTAACTCTATATCCAGTGATCTGATTTGTAGCATTTTCTTGTTTCCACCCTTTAAATAGTCTACCATGGCCAGTTCCAAACCATTATACCACTGACTGTGGAGTTGGAAAGAGAATGTACACCAGACCAAGCACATCACTGGTTCTACTCAATACTTCGGTCTAAGGATTTAAACTCCCCAAATTTCTCACCTTTTCGAAAATCAACTTTTTTTGTTTAAATAATCCAGTTTCCTCCTACTCCAGGCTAGAAGACATACCCTACTGTTACTCTAAAACAGAGGGCACTAAAATTCATCACAAGAAACTTCAGATGAGATTTGTCCTTTTGTCCTTGTTTCGTTCTAGACAGCAAGAAACATGACAAAGAAGGAGATGCTGACTCCCATAAAGCATATCATCTGTTTAGGTACCCCAAGAAAATGTTAAAATAATTTCAATGCTACAAGGAAAACAAAATAGTGAGGGAACTACCTCAAAGTGACCAGTGAGAGAAAGAGGAAGTGCGACCTAAGCTGAGATCTGAAGGAAATGGAGGGGTCAGACTTGCAAAGATAGGAGAAGCCCTTTCCAGAGCAAATAACTCTCGCAGAGGCCTCATTTGATAAACTAAACAGATTAATGTGGCTGAAGTGTGGTGAGCAAAGGTTGTGAGTCTGGGAGACTGTCAGGATTAAATCACATAGTTGGAGTTCCTAGGTAAGTTAAGAATTATTTCAGATAGCATGCAAAGAAACTCTAAATAACAGCCATGTCTTTCAACAGATTTTATGATTACTGCTTAGGAGTTTAAGCACTCAGGACTTTTAAGCCTGTACCGCAAAAATCCAGTTGTAAGTTGTTGTTTTGTTTAAAAAACAAAACAAAAAAACCCAACCAACAAAACCAATTAACAGGAAATGAGAGTTCCAGCCAGTTAGTGTTTTGAATACTGAGGATTCTGCAGTCAATAAATAAAACAACGTTCAATCCAAAGTCTGTGCCTTCTTGACTGGTCCAAGGAACTTCAAGTCCTATCAGAATGAAATCAGACAGATAGGTGACACAGGTCATGGAGGGCCTTAAAAAAAAAAAAAGCCAAACAAAACTAAAACAATCAAACAAATTGTTACCATATAATCAGAAGTTACTCATAGCTGACCTTCCAGTGAGTTTTCAGGCTGTAAATAGCGTGAGAAGAGATTGTCCATCTCTCTCTGGAGGAACAGCAGATGGATTTGAAACACCTCCTGATCCAGTAGCTGTCAGAGGCCCCTAGGAAGGCCTTGTAGACGATGCTAAATCTGGCTTTTACTGTAAGTGACATGGAAAGCCACGAAAGGGTTTGGAATATCAAAATAAAACACAGGTAGTCATAACCTGTGATACACTCCAGTACAGATGAACAACACCTACAACTGCTTATTTTTAAAAATTCATCTTGTCAATAGCAATAGATATAACACATTTCAACTGTAATACGCTGATAGCATTCTCAAGCTGTACTATTAAGGACACTAATATAAACAAAACAAAAAACTTAGTTATATGATTTAGATCACAACTGATTTAAGACAGAGGCACTATTTCTTAAAGCTAAACTTTATTTTGAAAGGCTTGCTCCACGTGTTTGTGTTGAGAACAGAAAGAGCAACCTGGAGATAAAAAGACATTGTGACAGTACAACAGGATGAAACTTAGAAAGGGTAGCGGCAGCTGAACATGGCAAACTGTGGTTACATTTAATCTTAAATAGATTTGACATAACATTTATGGTACAGTAAATTTGATTTGATGTGGGAATAAGAGAAAAAAGTCAAGAACGTTTAGCAACGTTTTTGTCCAGGGAAACTAAATCAGGATCTCTGACAGGCTAGTGATAAGGGGATTCACTGCCAACCTAGAGGCACGTGGTTTCAATCTACCAGCTGCTCTATGGTACAGATGGACAATCTCCTCCTGCATGATTTACCAGCTCTGAAAACCCACTGGAGGGTCAGTTATGGATCAGTTCCAGCTTCACAGAACAGAAAAACAACAAAGGAGGGAGACAGGAAAAATTACAGGGGAAAGGGCAGGAGGAATAGAGAAAATTTGGATTTCAGTTTTGAACATGTTAGGTTTGGGATGCCTACGAGACATCAAGGGATCTTTGGTAGCTTAGTGTTAAGTACTGTGCTGTCAATCCAAAGGCATGAGGTTCAAATTCATCGTCAGTTCTCACTCGACAGTCCCTAACAACAACAGCAGCAGCAACCAGACATCTACTGGAAATATTTAGAAGATGGTTGTACAAATTTGGAGGTTAAGAAAAATATCCAAGCTGATGATAAATTTTTTATCTTTTTAGTTTAAAATACATGGGTTTTTCTAGCTAGAGGGTGAGATTACATCATCAGGGACTAAGTATAAATATAGAAGAGGTCTAAATATAGAACTCTGGGCACCACTTCCTTGTTTAGATGGTAGGAAAATAAGAGGAAAGAAACCAGGAAAAGCAATTGAAAAGCAGTAGTGTTCCAGAAGCAAGTGCTGCTGCTGTTAGTACCAGTGAGGTCAGGCACAGAGCTAAGGAGTGTGTCACTAAGGAGGTCACTGTTGTTGTGTACCATCCAGTCAGCAGACTCCCAGCTGATTTTCAGAGGCTTTCAATCCCACCACAGGTGACTGTCCATCTTGATCCCAAAGAGCACCTGGTAGATTTGAACCTCATGCCTTATGGCTGAGAGAGCACCATTTCTTATCACTATGTCACTAGGGCACCCTGAGGAAGTCACGGTTGTTTTATGAGTTGGTAAATATAGTGTTGGTTTTACAGAGACAGTAAATCTCATGGGAGGAGACAGCTCATCCTTCTCACGCAGAGCAGCAGGTAGATTCAAATACCCTGGCTTTGGGATGGCAGTGCAACTCCTTATCACTAAGTCACCAACACTCCACTATGGAGGTCACATGAACAGAGTCGTGGCTGACCTTCCAGCAGGTTTTCAGAGGCAGTGAAATGCATGGGACGAGACTGCCCATCCTACTCCAGAGCAGGAGCTGGTGGATTTACACTGCAAGGTCATTAGTAACCTCAGTAAGAGCAGCTGTAAAACCCATCTATCTACAGTCAATTTGACAAGGAAATAAAATCTATCAAATGCGGAAATGACAACCTCTTCAACAAATGTTGCTGACAAAACTGTACTGCTACCTGCAGAAAGCTGAAACAGGATGCACATCTCACACCACACACACAAATCAACTCCAGGAGGATCAGAGACCTGGGAGTAAAGCCCCAAACTATAAAGTTCAAGAGAGAAACAGGGATCAAACTTAAAAGAGCCTAGTCTATGGTATAGAGAGACTGCTACTTACAGCCAGAAATGTACAATCTGGAGAGGGTAAAATTGAGGAATGGGACCATCTAATGATTAAATGCCTATGCTTATAAAAAAACTTTTTCCAACAGAGTGAAAAGAAAACTTGTTGTTGAATGACTCTGAGTTGAGCAGAACTTATAGCGGCCCTATGAACAAAAGGCCTGAATCCCCTCTACAACTGTCGACATTTATCCAACTTTACAGAGTTTCCAGAGACATGTTGTTTAGGCATATTGTTTAAGAAAACTTACTGACGGGGAAAAAAAAATATTTGGCAATAACAATTTAGACAAGGTTCTCATATCAAAAGTTTACAGAATCCTACAGGGCCTCCACAAGAAAAAGACCAACACAATTACAAAATGGGCAAAAGACATGGTAAAGACTTTTCACTGAGGAAGATATCTGGATGGCCAACAGACACATGAAGAAATGCTCAAAATTACTGGCAACAAGAGATGCAAATCAAAACCACTATGAGATAATACTATCTCACTCCAGTAGCAGTGGCAAAATTTAACAGGACAATATTGGACAGTATGTGGCAAGTTAGGTCTTATACATTGTTGATGGGATTGTAAAATGGTACAACCACTCTGGAAGGTGGTAGTTTGGCATTTCCTCAAAAAGCTGAACATAGAAATTCCATATGACCCAGCTATTCCAATGCTTGGAATATACCCCAAGAAAATGAGAACTGAGACACAAATGGAGATTTGTGCACCAATGTTCATAGCATTGTTTACCAGAGCAAGAACATGGAAACAGCCCAAATGTCCAACTACAGTGGAATGGACTGAGATATTATGGTACATTTATACCAAGGAATACTACGTAACACGCAAGAGCAATGATTTTGTAAATCACTCCCTAACTTGGGAGGGACTGGAAAGCATTATGCTAAGTGAACCAACTCACTCCAGTAAGGACAAATACTGCATAAGACCATTATTGTAGAACATGTATGAGGATCAAAGGGGGGCAGGGGGTGAGAATGGGCAGAGGAGGGTTGTGTATAGGTGTGTGATGTGGTTAATCATATGGTCACACAACTTGATGGGTGGCAGGAGGGGTTGGTAACGGAAATGGAAAAGATTCAGTGTGAAAAACTGTGTCTACAATTTTATAAGTAAACCAATATAAAATAAAAATTTTATTTAAGAAAAAAAAAAAGAGCCGTTATGAAAGAACGGAAGAGAAAAAAGCCGGACTGAAATGGGAAGATAAGGAATACTAATAATCACAAATATTACTAACTAATGGAGAAGTGTAGTTGAAGCAAGATGTTGTTGTCAGAAGTTTGTTTTTAAAGATAGTAGATACTTGTGCATATCTATATGCTAATAGGATAATCTAAGAGAATTGCAAACCCTGCTGATACTGGTCACTGCAGGACAGTGAAACTAGATACTGAAGCAGAGCAATATCTTTGATACGAGAAAAGGCAAGAGCAGAGAAAGTACTGACTTATAGATGACCCTCTGGTGGGTCTTTTTTTTTTTTTCTATAATTATATTTTTTTAATATTCATAAACATTTACAGAGATTTTGGGTTTCCATTTATTCATTGTTGCACTATTCTCTCTACCCTCCTCCCATTTTGTTCTTGTCCAAATGCCACAGTGCTTGTCAAAGCCAGTTCTGATTAATCTTCTTTGTCAGTGTGTCCTTTGCCATTCCCTATCACTCCTCCCTGAGAGAGACTTCACCCTGAGTCATAAGGAAAAGGGGATGGCGTATTCTCTTAGCTACTTCCTGCTGAAAAGGGACGCTGTCTGTTTCAGGGTGAAGACCTTCTCTCACTACTCTAAAGTGCCCCTTTGGCAGTAGGAAACACATAGACTATTATGAAGATTGATTTTGGAATTTAGATGCACTCTTATTGATTGTGCTTGGCCGTACATGTTCATATTCTTGAAGATGTATCATGGGGGTGTTGCAACCTAGAAGACACAAATTTGACTAACAAGTTACAAGTACATGAGTCAGAAATTATGGAAAAGTAAAAGAAAAGATTCTTTCATTGTTTTACAAACCCTCCCCCAGGTCCCCTCCACCATGTAGCCCTCGCTCTAGACTCCTGTGATGACAGAAATACCTAGTTATATATCTCTTTTAAACAGTTTTCTCCCTCCTCTGTTTCAGTGCAGTATACATTATTGAACCCATCTTACTCAGTCTCTCCCCAACCCGAAGGACAGTCCCATTCTACAACAGTGGCATCATGTAATATTTGTCCTTTTGTGACTGGGACATTTCACTCAGCACAATGTTCTCCAGAGTCAACCATTCTGAATAATATTGCATGAGTTCCTTGTTTTTTAATGCAGCATAGTATTCCATTGTGCGAATATACCACAGCTTCTCTAGCCATTCGTTTGTTGATGGGCACTTAGGTTGTCTCCAACTCCTTGCTACTGTGAACAAAGCTGCAACAAACATGGGTGTGCATATATCTGCTTGGATGTCAGCTATGGTCTCTTCAGGGTATATTCCCAGTAGTGGAATTGCTGGGTCAAATGGTATTTCTACCTCCAACTTTTTGAGAAAGCGCCATACTGCTTTCCACAGGGGTTGCACCATTTTACACTCTCCGGTGGGTCTTCAGAGTGCAAAATCACACAGAAAGAAACTGCCCATCTTTCTGCTTTGGAGCTGCTGGTGGATTTGAACCACCAGAGTGCTGGTTAGCAGCACAACACCCTATGGACAATATCACAGCACAGAAAGAGTATGGTTATAAAAGTAGGCTGGCAGATGTGGTAATGATGCATGAAACAGTTCTCTTCTAACTGCTTTCATTTTTAATACACAGGAAACAAGGTCATCAGCTGAAAATGAAAATTATAAAGAGGTATGAGGTATCATCTGAACAGAACGGTGCTAAGTAGTTACTCAGGGAAGTCGGTGGAATTTAACCAATGAAATGCACTTAGTAGGTTAGATTACCGTGGGCTACAAGCAGCTGCAGCAAGTGTCCTCATGAAGTAGTTAGAGCAGTCTAGCATGGCTATGTCAAAAACTGCCCTGGTTCAAGATGAAAGGGATGGAGAAGCATCTAGAACTAGAGTTTCCCCAACTAGGTTTGGGGTGTTTGCCTGGTGAGTACAAAAAAGGGAAGAATGTTCCAAGGGACCTGACGGTGTATGCAAGAGAGAAATTAAGGGAAGCAAGGGTTATGTGCAAGAGTCACTGTGATGGTGCATCATGGGTTCACAGCAGGGTAAATATTCAAAGAACCTGGAGGAGACGACCAAGGACAGTAAAAAGAATAGGAATGGACTGGATGTAGTTCCCAACAGTGAAGTGCTGCTGGAGTGAGATACTTGAGAGCAAGGGGCTAGAAATACAGGATGTTGAGGCCCACTGTGCTGTCTGAAACAGCACTTTATGAAGTAATCTCAGTAAAGCATCAGCTTGTGGCTGTTTCATAGCACCACCATCTACAACAGAATAAAACCCCACCCCATCTCATGCCATCCTCACAATCTCCGCTGTACTTAAATCCACTTGCTGCAGTCATTGTCAATCCACTTCAGTGAGGGTCTTCCTTCCCTTCACTGATCCTCTACTTTTCCAAACATGCAGCAGGTTTCAGAGGCTGTAAATCACACAGGAGACTGCTCTTCTTTCTCCCACAGAGCAGCTGGTGGATTCGAACCAAGTACCTTTGGGTTGGCAGTACAGTTCTCTATCCACTAGACTGCTAGAGTTTCCTACTTTAGGAACTATCCCTCTCCTGATAACATGGCCAAAATCTGTGAGATGAAGTGTCACTATCCCTGATGCTGAAGAGCACTCTGGCTGCACTACTCTAAGACAGATTTGTTTGTTCTTTTGGCAGTTTAAATGTTTTGCTGTTAGCTGCCACTGAGTTAGCTCCAACTCATGTTAATACCATAATGCACAACTGAACAAAACAGTGCCCAGTTTTGTGCTAACTCCAGGGGGGGTTACAGAGAAAACCAAGGGGTATTCACTGACTCATTTTCAGATGTTGACTACCAGGCCTTCTTTCTAATATCCACCCACCACCACCCCCCTTTTTTTTTTTGGCCGAAAGCTCTATTGAAAACCTGTTTAGTATCAAAGCAACATGTATGCCTCCAATGCAGAGAGGAGACTGAGCACGAGATGCACTGTCTGAGAACAAAACAAGAGTCTTCTTCTTAGAAGGCACAAATTCTATCACTAAGGCCTAACACAATGACCCCTAACAAGTTACACAGTTACTTTAGCATCTCACTGGGCAAAATGGTTGACAGAAGAGGGAAGATGGCAGGATAGGGGTCTGGAGCCAGAGGAGAAATGTATCATAGGTACGATAGCTGTGGAAAAACATGCACAATTGTTCCCAGCCATGAAATCCCCAATAAAATCATGTCCAGCACTCCTGAAGAGAGTCAGATCTGAAACAACTTACACAACTTAGAAGCTACCAATGCCAAATCACAACAGAATGAGAGACATTGTAACTAGCCCCCTTCTCATCCACCCCAATGAGCTGAGCTCTACACAGGCCAGGGCAGCTCAAGGGAGAGGAGTTGGCAAAGCAAAACAAGGCCTACTAGGTTCTCACACTCCAAAATAGGTTTCTAAGTCTGGGTATTTCAGATTCTGGGACATTCTAAGCTATTCTAAGTTTGACAGTGGTGGTTATACATAACTGAGCCGAGTAATGACTAAACGTTAGTACAGTGACAAGGGACCAGAAGACATTAATGAAAACAAACTGGAAACACTACCTTAGCTCAGGTACAGGCAGGGAAAGGCATAATTTATATGGAGAGTTTGAGGACAGTGTGAGAGAAAGAAAAAAGTTGTTTCTTGCTTAAACTTTAACAGATTTCAGCCAATCAGTATACCTGTTCAACACAGGTTCCAGCCAAACATACATAATGTAGGATGCAGGAAATGTAGATTTATTAAATCAAATGAAACAAAAAAAAAAAAAAACTCCCCTTACTTTATGGTTTAGCATCAGACTTTACAGAAATTAAACTAATTTTTAATTATGAGACTTTAATAAACAATCTTAGCATGCATTTCCAAGTTGGTAAGCAATAAAGTAAAAATAAAGTGAAAAATCAACATCTAGTTATTTTTAAATGCATCTAGGTGTTGCACAGTATTAGTTATTACATGTTTTTCTAGGAAAAAGAGGGAGCTTATTTTATAATAATCAATTTTTACTATAATACATTTACAGGGATTTTATAGCATCATTGTAAAGAAAATGTATTATCAAGTCTTTCTTGATATTCCAATTTAGGAACTTCCCTGAATGAGGACCTAGGGTGCTTTCAGAACAAGTTGGTTCTGTTTGTTTTTTGTTAGCATTATTCAAGTATTCTTGAGATTTGGACTGAAGCAGTCAGCTGTATTAAGTTAATTATTAATAAGCTAAACTTCAAGTTTCTCCAGGTAATTTGGGGTGGGGGCGGGGAAGAGAGGGAAAACTAGACTCTCCTAATTAGCAAGTGGAAACTATTACCTGGGTGATGCATTCCGCTGCGCCAGCTGCCCCTACCTTAGGATGGCCTTCAAACGTGATGGTGCTCTGAAACAGGAGCCATCTCCACAGTTCCTGGGCAGGCACCAATGCAAACATAGCTATTGCTCCAGCACCTGTCCATCCCACCCTACAGTGTGCCTTGCCTTGGATTTGCTTGCTCTGCTTGAACTCAATTTCCAGGAGTGTTTCTAGTGGACAGTGAAAGGGGGTGTGGGAGTGCAGCGTAATGTGGTGCTACTATGTAGCCAAAGAGACTAAACAGTAAGTGAAAAATTAAGGATAAGCAAGTATTTCACTCAGTTATTTTCAAGGATGCAAAAGATTAACAATTAGTTCCCTCCTCTGAGATAAAACCTCAAACAAGTCTACTCAACAATAAAGAATAGTGGCCAATGTGCAAACATCTCTTAACAAGGATGGATTTGCGGAACATTATACTGAGTGAAATAAGACAAACACAAAACAGCCAAGTATGAGCCACATGTTGTATGAGCCACAATTAAAAGCAAGAAAAGGATTACACAGAGGAGGAATAAAAATTACATTCTGTCATAGTTTCCAGGTGAGAATGGAAGCGAGTGGAAATTACTGGATAGAAGAAACATGTTCATAATGGTGACCAAACCAATGACAATCTACGAGGTTCTAATTCTCAGTGAGAATGCATCAAGTTCTGAGGCTTAAGTCTTTACGATAAGAAAGTATCCCCCCCCTCAAAAAAAAGAAAAAAGAAAGTATTCCCCTTCTCGAGGTAAGTGGATTCAAACTGTCAACATTTTGATTCGAAACCAAATACATTACATACTAAGCTACCATGACTCCTTAAGAATGGTGAAGAATAAGACAAAGTACATATTGGGAAGTCGGCACACAACAAAGGAAGACACTGAGACGAATACAATGACTTTAACTAGACCAATGCCGTAATAACAGTATTAACAAACAATAACTTACAAATGGATACACAGGTAGATAGGTAGGCTAAAGAAGCCTGGGAAGGTATAAGAGAGCATACCCATCTGCAGGTATAAATTTGGTAGTGGTTATTTCTATGTATATTAACTTTTGGTTCTGCATTTCTATTATTATAAATCCAAAAACACACACTAGGGGCAGTTATGAAAATTTCTCTGAGATTACTAAACAACTCATGGGATGAAGTTCCTGTTCTTAAAGGTGAAGATCACAGATTTGGGGAACAGTGTTGTTCATAAGACAATGATCTACATCCTACCTTGTTAAATAACAGCAAATGGAATTTTAAAAGTTTACAAGTGGCCAAATATAGCACGACTACTAGTCTCTTCTAATCCAGAGTAAAGAAAAGCAAAGAAAACCAGAGAGCACTCAGTCCCAAGGTCTAATGGATCACGTGTACTACAATCTACATGATGATGAGATCAGAAGAAACAGATGGTGCTCTGCTAACCACTAACTTTGGCTAAGATCACAAAACACGGTATCAGGAAGAGTGGAGAAAAATGTAAAGCCAAAAGGAACAGATTTACCAGTCTTTCAGAAACTGGAATAACTCCTATGAGTATACCCCATATAGCGCTCTTGAAACTATGGTCTTAATATACCCTTTGGGCCTGGAATTGAAGCCATTTCCAGAAACTACCTTTCATCCAAAACAAGAAAGGCCCCAAAGTAAACAATAACATCACAAAGAGGAACATGTTTCTTAGAACAATTAGATCAAAAGATCAATATTTACCCAAAATCAAAGATGAGGATGCAGAAAAGGAAACAAGGAACCCAAGTGGAAGCTGAGCTAATACCACACTGTAGGGTACATAGTCAGGGGTAGGAAGCAGTTTTTGTACAAAGTATTGAATGAGGAACTAAGCTGCTCTGTAAACTTTCACCTAAAATAATTTTTTAAAAACCTCAAATGTTTTAATACATAAAAAAATATTACTAACATTGAGTATTCAGCAAAAAGGTAAAATATTTCTTCCCTGAGAAATAACACGCTGATAGATCAAAATCAATACAAGTATACCTGTTTTCAAAGTTTGCTTTATACCACTTCACTTGCAAAAGACCTACCTACACAGGACCCGTTTTTGACAGATGAAAGCAATTCAAAGAGTTTTTGCTTTTGCTTTTATGAAGGTGAAACTCAACACTAGTGTTCAGAATCTGTTTAGCAGGGAGCTGATGAAGAGGCAGCACACCAAGCAGCAAGAGTGGTGCCGGGTCTGCGAACACTAGTGGTGTTGGGTGTTATATGTTATTTGGTCTGACTTGCTGAATTCTATTTTTGGGTCCTGGAACACTCAGGCATCTTCCCCATTAACAGTAAATGCTTCCTCACTTTAAGTCACCTTACCTCATGAAAAGTCTCACAGGAAAGTCCTACATTAGTAAGTGAAGAGGCTTGTATGCATTTATTTGCAACTACGTATTTTATTATTTTTGTGTATCATCAAATCGGATCTGACTGCTAAAGGAGGAGACTGCTCCTCCTTCTCCAGCAGAGCATCTGGTGAATTTGAACCGTGTACCTCCAGGATTACAGTGCATCTTCTTGCCACTAGGCCACCAGAGCTCCCCTGCAACTACATATTTTATTCTAGAAAAGTCTTAACTAAATATCCTTTCATTCTAAAGCAAGTAAAAATGCAAATATTTTTGAGATGAAAAGTGGGACAAAAACATACCAATCTAGTCTAGAAAATAAATGCAAAAAAATAAAGCTGTAAATCACGTTAGAAATGTTTTATAATTTACTTGATAAACCCTCAGGACATACACAGGCAATATATGGGCACAGCGGCAATATACATCAGTGTCATTCTTAATCACTCTTTTAGCTGTATCTGATCACAGAAACACTTCAAATCATTCTAAAAAGGCTCACCCTAAAGAGACACACCTACCCCAAATACAGACCCAACAATACCCGCTCAAACAGAAAATGCCAAAGTTTCAAATATTGCAACAATTACAAAGTAAGGTACTACTGGAATTAGTCTCAAACATCATAAACTACTCAAGGCAGAAGGAATACTCTGAAAGCACAGTTTTTTAAGGTACAAAAAACTTGTCTCTACGGGTTCTCACTTAGAAAATTTAATTTTAATGTGCCAATATAGTCGTCAAGAATTCCAATTAAGTTCCTATGCAAGTAAAATAATGCCAAGAATTTTTCATTCCACACATCACAGCTTGTTTACATTGTTCTTTATCATCTCTATCATTTGTTGCTAGTTGCTTTGGCATCAATTCTGACTCAAGGTGACCCTGACCTACTATTAAGTAAACACCAGACTATAACATTAACGTTACACTGTCAAGTAACCCTTCCAAGAAGAAATTTATATACTTAGGAAAAAACTAACAAGTCTCCACCACTAAAATTTGAAGGGTTACTTTCCTCATGATTCCCAGAAAATATAGTTTCTGGTTGAATGCATACATTAATGATCTTAAACAATGTTTAGAAAATGTCATAAAGTCAACAGTCAACTAAAAAAAAAAAAAAATCAAGATTGACTCAGCCAAACCTTTTGATTTGGGTTTCTTAAAAGGATAGATAAAATAATGAAAGCCTGTGGCTCTTTTGTTGATAATAACAACACTATGTCCCTGAGTCAATTCTGACTCATAAGGTGTAAAGAGTTTGTGCATGAGCCCTGCCAGGGGCAGTGGTTAAATGAAAGGTCAGTGGTTCAAACACATCTCGGAAGACAGACGTGGCAATCTGCCTCCATAAAGATTAGAGTCTTGGAAACCTAAGAGGCCGCTGTTCTATTCTCTCCTGCAGAGAACTAGGAGTCCGAATTGCCAGCAACAGCTTTCACTGACCTAAGTTTGGCAGTTCAAACTACTCAATACAAAAAAACAAAAAACCTGGTGATCTGCTTTCATTAAGACTGAGCTCATTCTACAGATTAACAAAAATTCAAGCATAAATATAAAGACAAAAAGCAAAGTTCTTTGATGGTGACCAGAAATGGGAAGAAGGAAGGGAATTCATTCACCTTCCAGTTAGTTACTTTGGTGATGAGAAAGACAATTTCAAACTTGGGTGAAATCAGAACAACTTGTCGAAAGACAGTGAGGACACATGGAGAAGGAGCAATTTCAGTAAAGATTTAACATACACAATTTTGCTACAACAGTAAAAACAACAAAATACATGCATGTGGCTACACAGATAGTTATGGATTTATTTATGTGTATCAGGGATCTCTCGGTTGGAGTAATCTGTAGGGAGTTGAGCTGACACACCCCAGGTGGCTCCTGAAGACTGCCCCATCTTTCTCCCAAGAAGCCACTAGTGGATTTGAAAGGCCAGAGGCACACAGCCTTTGGTAAAGGAGGCAGCTCCCTACGGATTAGGGTATTAGAGCTTTCTGTGTGTATATGTTGTTGTTCTGTCAAGTCAGAACTGACCCACAGCTGACCCTCCAGCAGTCTTTCGGTGGCAGTTAATCACACGGGAGGAAACTGCCCATCCTTCTCCCAGCTGGTAACCTCGAACTGCCTGCTTTTTTGGGATTACAGCACAACTTCTTGCCACTAGGCCACCAGAGCTTCCTATGCACATATATAGAAAGTATATAAAAGTAAATGCATGTATAGGTATATGTGTGAGTTCTTATACGCACATGTTTGTGTGTGCTGACTGTATATACACATATAAGAAGCTACATAAGCAGGATTCCTAGACATATTCATGCAACCAGAGGGACTGTTTTACAGGGTTCATAGTCTCAGGGTCGCAGGTGACAGCACTGACATATTTCACAATGATAATGTTCTACACCCTCGTTTGGTGGTAGTATCTGGAATCTTAAATGCTTGTAAGGAGCCATCTACAATACATATATTGCTCTACTCATGGGACAAAGGAGAAGGAACTCAAATGCTCAAAGAAGAAACTAATCCACACAACTAATAACACATGAATCACAGCCTCTTCTAGGCAGAAACCAGGGCTAGATAGATGGTGCTCACTACCACCACCAACAGGTCCAAACCAGAACACAACAGAAGGTCCTGGTCAGAATGGAAGAAAACTCAAAAAACGGAAGACTTACTGTACTAAGAGAGACAAGCAGAGAGACTAGCAGAGCTCCATGATTGTCACCCTAAAATAACCTTTGAACATGGAACCTATTTCTACAAGTCACCTTTCAACCACATAACAGATTGGCTTATAAAACAGTATCGCCAAGTGTTCCCTTAAGGAATCAACTCTAAGAAACAAAATGGTGAATATTACCCAAAAACAAAGTTAAGAAGACAATGTGAGGGAGGCTAGAGCAACAGAAACAGGATGGAAATGACAAAAAAAAAAACACACGCTCACACTATGTTAAAAGTGTAACCCAACAGCACTGAAATAACATCTAAAAACAGTTAAAAGGGAACCCAATTTAATATGTAAACTTCCACCCTTAAAAAAAAAGTTAATCTGTAATTAAAAAAAAAATTTAAACCAAAAATCAGCTTTTTTTTTTTAAATCGACAAGCCAGCTGGTGCTGACTCATAACACTCCTAACTATAAAGCTGAAGCCGACTCCCACATCCTTCTCCCCACCCCACCCCGCCCCGCCCCCACCATCGGTGGGTTCTAATTGCTGAACTCTTGATCAGTATTTGAAGTGCTTAACTATTACAAAATTACAGTCAAGAAAACCCTATGAGCAGTTCTGCTCTGTAGCATATGGAGGCTGCTGTGAGTCAGAATCAATACCACAGCAGTGGGTTTTATAATTAATGATAATATAGAATAATCATGAGGAAGAAGATAAACAGAGAAGTACATGGAATAATCCCATTTCTATGCTTCTATATTGGTTTTTTTTTAACTCAGCGTATAAGATAAAAATAGGCAATGCAACCTCTTATGTTCAGAATCAATAAGTGCAACATTACAAATCATATCCTGTTCCAGAAGCCATTAGTTAAAATAATAGAAGGAAAATTCAAATGTGGAACCACAAATAACCCTGAGCCAATCACCTTTCCCTTTTCAGCACTATCAAGTCAATACTGCATTGTAAGTAGTAAATAAAAGGTGGAAATATAATTTCTGAAAAAGTGTTTTATTTAAAATATTTCTTATTAGAAAAGGTATCCACTGTTCCCCTCTGGGGTTTTTTAAAAACAGAAGATGTTACTGCAAAGCTTACTTATAAAGAACAGAATCAGAAGTCTGGCACTTCCAACAAATACACTGTGCAGTCAGTGGTCTTCTAACTGGTGGAGGAGGCATATAGACACTATTTAAACCTGTTCATTTTCAAATGTAGACAGATTTTTAATAAATTGGCAATATGAAAGTGTAATGCAATAAAAAATAATAATAAAGTTACTTATTAACCTTTAAATGGACTGTTTAGATCTACATTTCCTGCAGTTCACCTGCTGTCTTTCCCAAATTATAGAGGCACCAAGGGTATATTTTTAAAAAAAGTCCACACTGATAAGGTCTTGTTTTTAAGCTAACTTTGAGTTTCATTTCCCCCCTGGATACTTGGAATCCAACAAAGGTCCCAATACATAGTAGGTCCTCACTGAATATATGAAGTTTAATTATATTTTTTAATTTTAATTGTTATTATTATTTTTTTAATTTTTGTGTGTGTGTGTGTGGGAGTGTACCATCAAATCAGATCTGACTGGTACAGGAGGAGATCGTCCCTCCTTCCTCGGCAGAGCATCTGGTGGATTCGAACTGTGCGCCTCTGGGATTGTAGTTGCAGCTCCTTGCCACTAGGCCACCAGAGCTCCCGAAGTTTAATTATATTAATGGACTATTGCTAAGTTTACCTATTTGCTCTCTTTTTAAAAAATTTTATTATTTTTTTGTGTGTACCGTCAAATCGGATCCAACTGGTACAGGAGGAGATTGTCTCCCCGTCTCCAGCAGAGCGCCTGGTGGATTTGAACCGCGAACCTCTGGGATTGCAGTGCAGCTTCTTGCCACTAGGTATTTGTTCCCTTTTAAGTTAAAAAGAGTTTTCCTTGTTCCAAAAGCAGCTCAAGACCAATTCATGGTCTCTCAAGCACATGAATTTATTTATAACTAAAGAGAAAGCTGGATTTATGAGTCACAAAGAACCCGATCCAAGCATCTCCTTTATCGTCTCCATTCTTTTAAAAGAAAATGACAATTAAGGCTTCTTTTTAAGAAAAAAAACCTATCCACCAATTTGTCTCAAAATGAAAAATTTCACGTGTTCAACTTATTTCCTATGTTCATAACATTGGTATTAAACTCAAAAGAACGAAATTCACCACCAATTAGTCAATTACAACTTAACGGGGGCCGAAGAGGACAGAGCAAAACTGATCCAGTTTCCAAGGCCATAAATCTTTATCAAAGCAAACTGCCATATTTTTTTTTTCTCCCTTGGAGCTGGCTGGAAGATTCGAACCGCCAACCTTCAGTGAGCAGCCTAGCACTCCAGCAAAAGGGTTCCTAATATTAATAACTGGCAAAGAGTTGGTGGTGTTAAAAAAAAAAAAAAAGCGGAGATAAACCGACACCACATAGCTTTTGCCACTATTTTTTCCTTTAATCTGAGCCAAAGAGGGTATGACCCTAAATTTTATTTGAGATGAGATCAGCTCTAATCTTTGAAGATTCATTCATTCATTCAACAAATGTTTTACTCAGCGTCTACTACACGCATGCAAGGCCGCTGAGCAAGAACGGTTATTTTCTAAACCGCTCATCACCACCAAATGCTCTTACAAAAGCGTTCTACTCAAAATAACAGTAGCGAAAGACGAATCCCAATGTTGTATGTCTGTACCTATTAAGTCAGCGGAACGCGGATCCTTTCCAATTATTAATGCGGCACCAGCGAGCCACTACCTACCACACCCGTTACCCAAAAAAAATTACAACTACAGCAGCAAGCGCTGAAATAAAACAACCTGTAAGAGTAGCAGGAGCTCTTCCGAGGAGGCGGCCGGGGTTTCTCTCCAGGGGCCCCGGAAGAAATGCAGCGAGACCTGGGGACAGGACGAACCCGTGCGCGGGGGACGAGAGTAGCGGCTTGGGCTCCGGGGGTGGGTCCCCGTCGCAGCGAAACCTTCACCTGGAGGACCCGGCCCGCTCCACCCGCCCCTCGCGCCACCCTCCCGACTTCCAACCTACAAAGTTGGGGGGAGGGAGGTCATCATTCCTATTTTACATCAGGCAGGCGGCTGGCTTCCTCAGCTGCCCGCCTGCCATGAATGCTGAACTGATCATGTAACAATTTCTCAGAGGGATCAGAAGGAAAACCCAAGGCAGGGTCCTTCCTACCTGGTATGAAAACCTCGCCCAGACCTGAAAATGGAGCCGCAGGCTCAGCCCGGTGCCCGCAGCGCTGAGCAGGCAGGTCCAGGCCGCGCTCTCCCCAGCGCTCTCGGGGGTGAAAGATTCGGGCAGCCGACCCCCGCCCCAGGGGCGCGACCGGGAGGCTGAGGAGCCGCCGCTGCACTCACCGTCGCCTTTGTCTCAGCCACCCGCTCTGGCCGCGGCAGCTCTCAGCGCCGGCTCCGCGGCTCCTGCCGCCCCCACGCCCGCAGCTGCACTCCCCGGCTCGCACGCCGCTTCCTGGCCCCCTCCCTCGCCGCCCGTGCTCGCGTGCAGGCGGCGCCAGAGGCGGCGCGCGCTCCGACAGCAGCAGGAGGGCCCGCGCCGCCGCACAGCTGCCGCGACTACCCCACCGGTCCCGCCCTCGGCTCCGCCCCGCCGGCCTGCCGGCTGGAGCTGGCCCCACCCGGGACCCCCGCGACCAGCAACGCCCTCGAGTCGCGCAGGCGAGAAAGCCGCTTCTGAAGTGTTTGGAGGGCTGAGAGGCAATCTGGAAAGCGCGCGGAAAAAGACGCGTCGGGAAGATGGCGACGGGGGCTAGCGAGAGCGCGCGGGAGCCCCTCCCCAGCCGCGGCTGGGCGGTGGACCGCCAGCGAGCGTCCCCGCTTCGACTCGGCGGGCAAGGCCGCCACTGCCCGCGCCCCCTGCCCGGAAAACGCGGAGGGGCTGCGCCTGCGTGAGTCCGGCGCTGCTTTGGCTGCCGGGGTCGTTTCTGAGCCGTCGGACAAAGTGCCTGCTGTTCACAGTTCACGGATCCGATCCCTGAAATTCTCGGACCGCCACTCTATTTCCTCTAAGACTCAGTATTGTGAAGTTCATCGTGGTTAATCGGCTTGCAGCCGAGAACATCCACCTGATACTGGCATATAAAATGTATGCAAACTACTCACTCCTTCCTCTCCTGCACTCCTGTGACTCATTTAGCTGCTTGTTTTACGTATGCAAGAAATCCGAAATATAAGTGTCCCTATCTACCATTCCACCAAAATATCTACAAAACGTTATCATGAAATCAACAAGATAAGACTGCATAACACTGATGTGGGTTTTCAATCCTGCAATGCTTTCTGTATAATCCAGTAACTCAAAACTTCCTTATCTCTATTGAGAAAATAAATTCTGGTGGCGTAGTGGGTAAAAAGTTGCGCTACCAACCCGATTGCAGGTGGTTTGAATTCACCTTAGAGCATCCTGGTGGCCTAGTGGTAAGGAGCTATGCTGCCAAACCGACAAAACAGGCTATTAAAATGCACCAACCTACTCCAAGGGAGAAAAAGGAGCAATCTACTCGAGTTCCTTTCACAGCCTCTGAAAAACCAGAGAAATTCAGCTATGAGTTGATTCTAATTCCACAGCACAACACACCAACGTTGATGAAAAGACATCTATGTATTGGTCACCCTTGTTGGTTCCTCTCATTTTTTTCACGTTCACGTCCAATACTGAATCCAGGAAGAAAAAGACAAGATGATTACACTTCAAAATAAATACAAAATAAAACGATTTCTCATCACCTAAGTTACTTTATCATCTCTGGCCTTAATTATACTTCAATGGACTTCTAACTACTCTCTCTACTTGCATCTTTGTCCACCAAACACTCATTATATTGCCAACACAACATCCAAATACCAATATAGCCAGATGATTCAAATGCCTGGGTCCAAATCCTACCCCTACCCCAACTCCGAAGTAATATATCATATGGTCACCAGACTCAAAATGCCCCACTCTCCTTGGGTTTCAGGGTGAAGATCTTCTCTCACTACTCTAAAGGGCCCCTTTGGCAGTAGGAAACACATAGACTATTATGGAGATTGATTTTGG
>NW_006399995.1:3667536-3688568 GCF_000299155.1 Elephantulus edwardii | reverse complement strand
TCAGAGGCAGTGCGGTTGGCGCAGGATAGAGCAGGGTTTAGGGCTGTTGTGCATAGGGTCGCTATGAGTCGGAAATGACTCGATGGCACATAACAGCAACAACAACAACCCCAACTCCAGTGTGTCTTTATTTAACTCAGTGTTTTCTGAAAGGCTAAAGTCTTTA
Source organism: Elephantulus edwardii (assembly GCF_000299155.1). Lineage (NCBI taxonomy): Eukaryota > Metazoa > Chordata > Mammalia > Macroscelidea > Macroscelididae > Elephantulus > Elephantulus edwardii. Next base: position 3,688,402 of record NW_006399995.1, on the reverse strand, counting down.
AAATGATCAGCACAACCCTAGGGCTGGACTTTTTTTTGTACCTCTTTGGCTCCATCTCTTGTTTAAATATACCTCAGAGACTACCAGTTGTTTTCATGAGCCATAGAATCAAATACAACTCATAGCGACTTTATGAAACAATCCTGCATCATCATCATCTCTGATATACTTGAGCAAATTGCTGTAGTCACTGTGAATCTCTCTCGTTGAGAGCCTTCCACTCTTTCATTGGCATTACACCTCCTTGTTGTTAGGTGACATCGAGTCAAGTACAACAGATCTGAACCATGTCATATTATGTGCCAGCCTCACACATTCTGAACACTAGAGCCCATTGCAACAGTCCCTAAGTCAGTCCATCTAGTTGAGAGAGTTGTCCTCTCTTTTCTCAAACCTCCACCTTCCCAAGCATGATATCCCTTTATAAGGAATAGCCTCTCCTAGCAACATGCCCAGAGTACGTGAGATGAAGTGTTACCACTTTTTCCTCCGAAGAGCACTTTGGCTATACCTTCTCAAGACATATCTGTTTGTTCTTTTGACATCCATTCAGCACTCTTCTCCAAAACCACAGCTCTAAGGCATCAATTCTTCTGTCCTCCTTATTCATTGTCCAGTCCTCAAATGCATTGCAAGAGATTGGAAAGACTATGGCCTGAATCAGGCACACCTTAGTCCTCAAACTAACATCATTGGTCCTCAATAACTTGGAGAGGTCCCTAAATGCAGACTTTCCCAGTGTAATAAACAGTGTAGTACTTTCCCAGTTACTCAATCAAGAGTGTTGAATGTGGATCCAAGTAAGGAGAAAACACTGACAACTTCAATCATTTCTCCATCTATCATGATGTTGCCTATTGGTCTGTGGTAAAAATATTTTTATTCTTGATGTTGAGATGCAATCCATATTGAAGGCTGTATTCTTTGACCTTCTTCAGAAAGTGCCTCAAGTCCTCCTCACTTTCAGCAGCAAGGTTGTGTCATCAGCAGGTTATTGATGAGTCTTCCTCCGATCCTGATGCCACTTATTTCTCTTCATAGAGTTCAACTTCTTGAATAATTTTTTCAGCCTACAGATTGAACAGGTGTGGAGAGAGGATACAACCCTCACACATTCCTTTCTTAATTTTATACCATGTAGAGTTCTCTTGCTCTGTTCCTACAACAGCCTCTTGGTCTAGGTATAGGTTTCGCATGAGCACAAATAAGTGCTCTGGGATTCTCATTCTTCTCAATGTTAGCCATAATTTGTTATGATCCACACAGGAAAATGCCTTTGCATAGTCAATAAAATACAAATAGACATTCTTCTGGTATTCTTTACTTTCAGCCAGGATTCATCTGACATCAGCAATGATATTCCTGGTGTCACGACCTCTTCTAAATCCCACTTGAATTTCTGACAGTTCCCTATCTATGTACTGTTCTAGCCATTTTTGATTGATTGTAGTGGTATTTTTCTTGTATTAATGATTTTATTCAATAATTTCCATATTCTGTTGGATCATTTTTCTTGGAAATGGGAATAAATGTGGATCCCTTCCAGTCAGTTGACCAGACAATTCCATTGGGGCTCACTTCTCCACCAATACACACACTCTTTGTCATGGAGTCAGAACTGACTCAACATCTGAGACTGTAAATTGTATTGGAGGAGATTGCTCAACTTTCTCCCATGGAGGGGCTGGTGGATTTATCTATATCATGATGTTGTTATTATTGTTGTCATGTGCCACTGAGTCACCTGCAACTCATAGCAGCCCTATGTACAAGAGCCCTAAAACCTGCTCTATCCTGTGCTAATTGTATTGTCTCTGATACACCTACCCCCATTACCCTAGTCACTGAATCAATCCTTCTCATAGAAGGTCTTTTCCTGTGCTGTGCCTCCACCCTCCTAAATATAATGTCCCTCTCCAAGGACTGATAACTCCTTGCAACAAGTCCAAAGTATGTCAGATGAGGCTTCAGAATCTTTGCCTCCAAGGAGCAGCCTGGCTTAACCTTTTCCAGGATGAACCTATTAGTTCTCTTAGCAGTCCATGGTATATTCAAACTCTTCTTCAACACCACAGCTCACAGGTATCAATTCTCCTTCTATCATCCCTAGTCATTGTCCAGCTTTCTGATGAATAGCAAGTGATTGCAAAGACTATGGCCTATATCAGGCACACCTTAGTTTCCAGACTGACATCATTGTTCTTCAGTACTTTGGAGAGGTCTCTAACAGCAGACTTTCCCATAGCAATACATTCTTATATATATTTTATTCATTTTAATGAAAGTTTACAGAGACTTTGGATTTCCATTCATTCATTGTTGCACTTTTCTCCATGCCCAACCTCCCCCCAGTTCGCTCTTTGAAAAGTAAAAGAAAAATTTTTTCAGTGTTATGCAATCCCTCCCCCCCCAAGTCCCCTCCACTATTCAGCCTTTGTTCTGGACTCCTGTCATGACAATAATATGTAATCATATAACCCTTTTAAACAGTTATTTCCCTCTGTTTCAATGCAGTATACGTAATTTATCCAATCTATCAGTCTCCTCCCAACCCCAATGTCAGTCCCGTTTACAACAGTGGTACTATGCAGAATTTGTCCTTTTATGACTGAGATATTTCAATTAGCATAATGTCCTTCAGGGCCACCAATTTTGAATAATATTTCATGAGTTCCTTTTTTTTCTTTTCTTTTTAAAAAATTTTTTAGTGTGTGTGTGTGTGTGTGTGTGTGTGTGTTTTCTGTCAAATCAGATCTGACTGGTACAGGAGGAGATTGTTCCTCTTTCTCCAGCAGAGCATCAGATGGATTTGAACCACTCACTTCTGGGATTGCAGTGCAGCTTCTTGCCACTAGGCCACCAGAGCTCACACACGAGTTCCTTGTTTTTCAATGCAGCAATATGTCTTTTGATTTCCTGGCTGCTAGTGCCAAGAGTGCTGATTGTGGATCCAAGCAAACTAAATCTATATTATGATGTTGTTGTTGTTGTTACTAAGTGTCATTGAGTCGTAGGTGATTCATAGTGACCCTATGGACAAAAGTCCTGGACACCTGTATAATTTTCATCCTTTCTCCAGGTTCATAGGGTTTCCAGAGGCAAGCTGTTATGGAAGTGGATACCACTCCTGCTTTCAAGCTTGTTTTAGTTAGGGAGCTCCACCAAACACTGTCCACCATGGGTAACCATTCTCGCATTTGAGTCATCAGTGTCACAATGTTCGGCTTCACAGCAACCATGTGTTACCTCTGTACAGCAAGTGGACATACCAGGGTTACACGACCAAGAAGAAAGTTTCACCAAAAATAAATAAATAAAAAATTAAAGGCAGGTCTGCGGGCCGTGGAGTAGAGTCTCCCACATTTGGCTCGAGAGCATGACTTTCTGCCCGCTAGAAACATTTATCTTTTTAATTGCTCTCAAAATGGTGTTATGTGCCATCAAGTCAAGACAAACTCATATCTGACCCTCCAGTGGATTTTCAAGGGTTATAAATCTCACAGGATATTTCCCACCTTTCTTTCATAGAGTAACTGGTCGATTCAAACCACCTACCACTGTGTTAGCAGTGAAACTCCTTACGATTAGGCCAGGCAGTTAGTTTTCATTTAACACTTTTTAAAACCAGCTATTATCCTTTTATCCTATTTCACTGAAGGAGAATGAGAGTAACGAAACAGAGATAATATGGTAGATTAGAGGAAACTTTCTGTGGTGGAGAACTAGTATCTAATTCTTGAATTTAATATATGTATTTGCCATTTCTCTTTGAACTCCAGGTGTGTGAATGTCCTATCCATAGAGTGTAACATTTATTATGGAACATTTGCGCTCAGATTTTGTTTATTGAAAAACATGTGATTAACTATTGTGATAAAATTTCATTTGCTTATAGCACCAGCAATCAGGAAATAAAAAAAAAAATTGCATTGGGGAAGTCTGCTGTCCAAAGTGCTAGAGTAATGATGTTAATTTAAGGACTAAATTGTGCGTGATCCAGGCCAATGGTCTTCACAATTCCTTGCTATGCATCAGAGAGCTGAACAATGACTAAGGATGGCAGAAGAAGAATTGATGTCTTTGAGTTGTGGTGCTGGCAAAGAATATTGAACATGCCATGGACTGCCAAGAGAACAAACAGGTCTGTCTTGGAGAGGGTGAAACCAAGTTTCTCCTTGGAAGCTAGGATATTGAAGCTCCATCTCATGTATTTTGGGCACGTGGCCAGGAAGAACGAGTCCTTGGAGAAGGACATCATGCTTGGAAGGGTGAAGGGACAGCACAGGAAAGGAAAACCCCAAATGAGATTGATACAGTAACTGGAGTAATGGGGGTGTGTCGAAGTCAGTGAGACTGGCTCAGGATAGGTCATGGTTGACTGCCCTTGTACATAGGGTTGCTGTAAGTCATGGGTGACTTTATGACACATGACAACAACAAGCATAACTTAGTAGTAAGGAGTTTTACCAACCCAAAAGCAGGTGATTCAAACCCGCCAGCTACTCTGCAAGAGAAAGATGGGTAATCTCCTCCTGTGTAATTTACAGCCTCTGAAAACCCACTGGAGGGTCAGCTGTAAGTCAGCTCTGACTTGTGTCAATGATTACAGCTATATATATACTTCTCTTATTAGTTGAGAAAAAAGTCCTTTAAGAAATTAATACATTTAAGCAAAAAAAACACCCCTGTGTAAACCTCTGCACAAAATTGTTAGCTCAGTGTTACATAAATAATATAGTTTCTTAATATATTTTGTTTACCCTTTATGATTTGAAAATAGTTTAGAGATAACCCCTACCTTTTATATTTTCTTAAATAAAATTAGACTTTGCTTTTGCTTGCTAAAAGAAAAGATGATGTATTTCATCAATGTTAAATTTTAATAATTATGGTAATAATAAAAATGGTAATGACAATAATACCAAATAACTTTTATAGAGCCATTATACTGATGAGTCTGTGCTGTCCTTGAAATCATTACCATTTTATCTCAAAGGACACTGCTCATAACTTTTTCACATAATGCACTTTGAAAATACTGATACAAGTAAATGTAGCTGTTACAATATAAAAAAACCCCTGCATATTTACTAACTCATAAGCAAAAATCAGGATCTCAGCAAAATTAGCATGGTATCCATAAAAATGTCAATTAAAAAAACCAGCTAACATCAGCAAGTCACTTGTTGGTCTAATTGCTAAGCATTCCTTTGAAGCAAGACCTCATCTGAGCTTTGGACATGTTATTAATAGGAGAGGCCAGTGCTTGGAGAAAGATGTCATGCTTGGTAAAGTTCAACAAAAAGGAGGAAGATCAGATTGAGATTGATTAACACAATACCAGTGAGATTCAACCTAACAGCTCTTAACAACACCCTGAGGTAATTTATGTGTCCACATAGCTGCCCTAACTGGCCTGATTCTGTTAACTTTTATTTCAGAGATAGTTTCCTGTAAGTTTTTAAAGTAAATTGATATTTCATACAAACACACATTAATATTTCCAATTGTTTTCCAATATTCATTGGCACCCATGTCTCACATACAAACAGAATTGCATACGGAGTCCATCTGAAGTTCAAATCCAAATGCTGCTCCATAATTAGCGGGGCGACCATGTGCAAAGTTCTTGAACTTTTTAAACGTCACGCTCGGATGTGGAGTCCTAACTGACCCATAGCTGACCCTCTAGCTGTTAAGTACATGAGAGGATATTGTTCATCTTTCTCCCTCAGAGTCACTTGTGGATTTGAATCACCAGAGAGGCCTCAGCCTTTGGGTTAGCAGTGCTTCTCCCTACAGACTACACTGCCAGAGCTCCCTTTTCTAGACCCAGTGGATAGTATCTACTTCCAAGAATTTTAATAAATCAGTGAAAGAATGCCTGTCAAGTTCTTACCCTAGGCTTGACACATAATACATGTTATATGCTAGCTGTTATCATTACCCCAAACCCAAACTAAACCCACTGCCACTGAGTGTGCTCTCACTTCTAAAGACCCTTTAGAACAGAATGTCCCTTCTCCATAGGGTTTCCAGAGTTAGAAGGCTTTCCAGAGACAGACTGCCACATCTTTCTTCCAAAGTGCAGCTGGTGGTTTCAAATTATCGGCCCAAAACCGCGAACCACTGCATTACTGGGGCTCCTATATTATGATCATCTCACAGACATATCATTAAACTCACTACACTACCCTTGTAATACTGAGAAAATCACTCATAAATAGTCCCACATAGGATGGCTTGAGTTCTACATCAAGAAATTACGACAGATAACTAAAGAAACATTTATTAAATGAGTTTTAACATTTCTTCTAAGGAGCCCTTGTGACAGAGTGTTAGATGTTGGACTGCTAACCATCTCCTGGAGTTTACTCCTATAAAGACTTACAAGCTTGAAGTTTGATGGAAGATCTCTGTGAATAAAAATGAACTTGATGGCATTGAGTTTTAGTTTTCTGGAACATTTTTTTCTGAGGATACCTGTTGCCTTTGTAGCTAAGCACTGGGGTTTCAAAAGAAAACTTGGCAGATTGCACTCACCCTGCTCTGTGAGAGAAAGGGCTGGTCTTCTGTTCCCATTAAAATGACAGCCTAGGAAACACTTTGGGGAAGGTCTATTCTTTCATGTGGCACTGCTGTGAGTAGAAAACACAATTGTAGGGTTTGTTTGTTGTTGTTATGTGCCATCAAGTCACTTGCCTATCAGAAACATTTCTACTTGGAAAAGCACATCATACTTGGAAAAGCAGTTGTTGTTAGTTCTTTGCCATCGAGTTAGAACTGACTACACCTGATCCTCCAGAGGGATTTCAGAGGCTGTAAGTCTCTCGGAAGGAGATTGCCCATCTTTCTTAGGAGGTGCAGCTGGTGCATTTGAACCACCAGATCTCCCTTTGGAAAAGTAGAGGGTCAGATCAAAGAGGAAAATCCCCAAAGAGATGGATGGACAGACACAGTCACTGCAACAATGGGCATAAGCACATCAGAGATTGTGATGAGAAGGGCAGAGTTTTGTTCTGTTGTATTTGGAGTTACGAGGAGTTGGCGTCACTACACCTGGTATCACTACACCTTGTCAGCATATAACAACCACCACCATCACCACCACCATCATCATCATCATCATATCCCAGGTAGTGTTCTAGGCAACAAAGGAAGCTAAGATAAATGAGACACAGACTTAGAATGGTTTCACAGTGGAATTACAAGAAACACAATTAGTGCACGATACCTTTCAAAGTAATATGATCAAATTTCCTGCTTTGTCAGGGACAGTTTTTGATCCTGGCTTTATAGTTATTTGTGCCCCTTCTTATAGAAAAGGGAGCTCTGGTGGCCTAGTGGATAAGGAACTGCACTACCAACCTAATGGCAGGCAGTTCAACTCCAACAGGTGCTCTGTGTTAAGAAAGGTGAACACTCTCCTATGTGATTTACAGTCTCTGAAAACTCACTGGAGGGTCAGCTCTGAGTCAGTTTCAACTTGATGGCAATGAAGCTTTGAGTTTTTATTGAATAGAGCCTGCCCTTGGCTGCTAACCAAAAGAAAGGTTAGTGATTTGAACCCCTCTGGCATCTCTGAGGAAGAAAGCCCCAGTGATTTATTTCCACAAGATGATAGCTTGTGGAAAGCTCTGTGGAACACAGTACTCCTCCGACACACCTTGGACTGCCATGAGTCAGGATCAATTCAACAGCCACTGGCTTCAGTTTTCATTCTCAACAGTGACCTGGTTTAGATAATAAATTATATGGTGTGTGTAAAAAATAAAAAAATTAAATCCAAGCCCATTGCTGTTGAAATACTTTTGACAGAAAACTAGAACAGGCCCCAGATTTCCGCGGCTTTAATCTTTATGGCTTTAATCTGTGGTAAGGGGGACAGGTGTATCAGAGTCAGCGAGATTGGCTCCGGATAGGGCAGGGTTCAGATCTGCTGTATGTAGGATCACTATGAGTCATACTTGACGGGACCCAACAACCACAAACCATGTATTCAGATTCTGTGGGAAAGAAGACATTGTAGGATTAAGATATTATGAGGTATAATCAGCTAGTATAAAATCTAGGGGCAAATACTAACTAGAAGTCAACTGCAACTCATAATGGCACAGAGCAGCAGATCTGAACATTGCCCTATCATATCCAATATACGTGAGCCCATTGCTAGCTTCCAAGGAGCACCCTGGTTGCACTTTCTGCCAGGTACACTGGTTTATTCTTACAGCAGTCCAAAGGATATTCAGTACTCTTCTCCACCATCATGACTCCAAGGTGTCGATTCTTCTTCTATCACCCTTAGTCACTGTTTAACTATTCAGACGTGTAATAAATAATTGAAAAGGCCACCATGGCTTGGATCATGTGTACCTTGGTCTTAAAACTGACATCATTGCTCTTCAGCCCTTTTTTAATCGTACAAAATTTTAATACATTTGAATACATTGTTTTCCTGTTTTCCAGAATAGATTCTTCCATTTCCCTCACACCCCAACCCATCAAAGCCCATGATAATCCCCCCTACACATGCTCAGCCCTCTACTTTGACCCCCCCCCCCTTGGATCCTTATATTCGTTCTATAAAGCAGAGGGATGAGGATGTGCAGGGTGAGGTGGCATTAATCATGGAGTTGTACAATTTGATGGGTGGGGGTGTGTGAGGGAAATTGGAAATATCTGTTCAAGAAAACAATGTATTTGAATTTTGTAAATAATCTTCAACACTTTTGAGAGGTCTCTGACAGCAGATTTTCCCACTATGATATGTCTTTTCATTTTTTGACTGCTTATATCAAGGTTGTTTGATTGTGGTATCTGGTAAGATGAACTCGTACCCACCACTAAAACTGATTACCATTAAGTCAATTCCACCCTTCAGAAACTCTGAAGGACAGGGTAGAACTATTTCATAGAATTTCTATGGCTGTACATCTGTATGGGAGCTGACTTTCTTTATCTGAGCAACTGGTGGCTTAAAATGCAGATCTTTCCATTAACAACCTAATGCTTAAGCAAGACTCCCAACAACTAGCTCAGCTAATTAACCAGTAAGATAATGAGACACATGGAACTTCAACTGTGATCTGGAGAAGTTGAGAAAAATTGGAAAACATGTGGAACTTATCGAGGAATACACAAGAACATGATTAACTCAGAGGAACATCATAACGGGTGGTCCCCTTTTAGTATGCATGAGGCCAAAGGAGCCGGAGGGGAGCTCTAGTCAAACTTTGCTTTACTCTTTCACCAGGTGCTGACCCTTGCTGCTCATCAAACCACAAGCATTCACTGAATGCCTGCTGTCTGCCAGGTAGCATACCAAACACTGTGGGAAAACTCAGGACAAAGCATGGTCTTTGTCTGTATTGAAATGTCACATGGTAGCATTTGAATAATTGGACACAGTAGCCTTATGAATGCTACTGAAGAGATCGCTGAGGTCTGCATTGGTGGAGAAATATTTCTCAGGAGGAGAGGAACTTGAGGAGGTTCTCTGGGAGGAAGAGCAGTCAGATAATGGTTTTCTAAACTAAGGATTGCATACCTGTGGTGATGTTGGAGGTGATTTTATATGATACACTTAAGATGAGAAGAAAAAGGATGAAGAAAGTGAGATGAGGTACCTGGCATCAATACGTAGCAATATAATCATATTGTAATCTTTCAATTTTTAAAAAAAAGATTAAAAATTGAAATAAAAATGCCTTTTGGGAAACTAAAAAAAGTAGACTTTTGAGAGTCACTCTGCTATGTCATGTTAGAGACCACCAGTGAACAAAATTTCATTGTATTTATTTCTTGTGTTTGAGTCTTTCTTTTTATTTTTTTAAAGATTTAACCCTTTTATGTATAGCAGGTTAGATAGATTTTCCACATATGGTAGCAGTATGCATGACAGATATATGCTTTCCAAATACATGTGTTTACATTACATGCATATATTCCACACATATATTAGACTTCCTTCACACATTTATTTACATTTTTTAAAATGTGGCAGCAAAAAACCTAATAAGTAAACAATAGTGGGGGGAAAAAGTGAAGGTGATGCCTCTTGGAAGTATTTAAAAAAGTTGCATTAGATAAGAAGAAAGGAGGTGTGGCTTTTAAAAAATTTTAATAATGCATATTATTTAGTCTAACACGTCCAAAATATTAACATTACAACCTGTATATAAATCTACATGTGCAGTGTTGTTGAGTTATCTGCTCTTTGTTTACCGTCTTCAAAACATTGCTTATTTTTCATTCACTGCACATTTGGATTTTGAAATATTGGCATTGGAAATATTTGTTATGTATTTAGATTTTACAAATATTAGGATTCAAATGTGTAGAGACTTGTAGACTTTAACAGTTACCAGCAGCAAAAGGGACAAAGAAAGGAGGGGACATTGTTTCAGTAACACTGAATTTTTGTTTTGGGGGCTGGTAAATTTGGCAATGGATATTGGTAATGGTTGCACACACAAAAAATATTGATTTGGCCAATGCATTATCAATGTTTTAGAACAATAATAAAAATTATTGCTAATAAAGTAAAAGCAGGAGAAGCAGCAAAACACACTTAAACTGATCCAAGTATATATGAACAAGTTTTTAGCCAACTCAAGTATGCACTTTTTTAAAGGTATCCTATACTTCTGAATTTCATCATTCTCTGTTATTTCATGTTCTTTTTTAATTATTATTACTTTGCTCACAAAGTTCATATACATTGTGTTTCATGCTATTCTTCATTCATATTGTGTTTCATATAATCATTCCCATGCATTATGTTTTATAAAAGCAATCACCATTGGACCTTGCCCATCATTACCCAATCTTCTCAGGTCCCTGCTGGATCCTTCCCATTTCCTTCACCCCCTCCCTCCAACCATCAAACTGTGCAACCCTGTGATAAGTGGCACAAAGCTTAGTGAACAAAGATTGAATAATTGCCACGTTAATGGTGTATTCCCACGGTGAGCAGGAGCCCGGGATGGTGTGTCACCCAAAAAGAGCAGTTGGTTTTGAGCTGATTCTTGATACACAATAAGGGAAACAAGTGAAGAAAGATGAAGTCCAAAAGCAAGTAACCAAGGAGTGTAGTTTGCATTGACAATTCAAACTTCAGAATTCAGAATTCAAAATTCAGAGCCTTAGCCAGATGGGAGGTGCAAGTTTTAGGAAGTTCCTTGGCTCAGAGGAAGCAGTTCAATGGCCTAATAGGAAGCCATTCAGCAGGCCTCAGTGGGGCTGCATCTATGTGGAACATCCAGGGCTCCAGCATGAAGGCACACTGAGTCTCCAACAGCCCTCAAAACATCCAAATATTGGTGCCAAAAAAACAGGTGGACAAATATGTTACAATTTTATCCTAGCAGGGATATACAAGATGCTTAAAATAAAGAAAACATTCTATGATGAATGAAAAACAGGCAAACTCAGATTCTTAACATCCCCACCCCCTCCCACCACCAGCAAGTGTTGCTATCTAATAGTGATTCAGCTCTTGGATTTGCTCTCTAAATAGCTGGGAGGATTCTGGTGCGTCGCTTCCTGCCACTGCCATTGTGGCGTGTACATGCCCTATGTAATCCCTGGGATTGTGGTAGGCAGTTTCTAAAAGTGCCTTTCTCTGCACAATATTTCATGCTGAATCTCTGGAAGCTGAATGGAACATCATTCCCACGATCACATTAAGCTGTACCACATCGATAATCTTAAAACAAAGAGATTTCTTGGGTCCATCTGGTCTAATTACACAAACCCTTAAATACAGAGAGTTTTCTCTGGCTGGTGGCCAAAGGAGAACTCAGTGATTCGAAGCATGAAAAGCATTTGCTTTCCCATAGCTGGCTTGAAGTTGAAGGGCCACAGTTTCTGCTGAGTTCTCTCAAGAAACACTACCAGTGAACCAAAAGCAACAGAGCGTTGTTGTTGTTGTTATGAGGTGTTCGATCAGAAATAACTCATAGCTATCCTCCAGCAGGTTTTCAGAAGTTGTAAATCACATAAGAGGAGATTGCCTACTTTTCTCCTGTGGAGCATCTGGTGGATTCAAATTGCCTACCTTTGGGCTGGCAATGTAACTCCTTATCCAATAGGCAACCACATGTAGATAGACAAGTAAATAGATGCAGGAATCATTAAAAAAGGATGGGAGGAATATACAGAGTCAGAGTACCAAAAAGAATTGGTCAACATATCAAGTACCAATGGTATTGATGGAAAAAATCCAAGCTGCATTGAATTTTTTTGCCAACCTCAATGGCAAAAAATAAGGCCCAGGGAATTGACGATATATCCAGTGAATCTTTCAGCAAACAGATGCAGCCTTGGATGTGATCACTTGTCTATGCAAGGAATTTGGAAGACAGCTAACCAGCCAACCCACTGGAAGAGATCTATATTTGTTGCCATTCTAAAAAAGGTGATCCAATAGAGTGTGCTAAATTATTGAACAATATCATTAATAATAAATTAGTATCACATACAAATAACACCTTGCTGAAGACTATCCAAAAATGGCTAGAATAGTACATTGACAGGGAACTGCTAGAAATTCAAGCTGGGTTCAGAAGAATGAGGAAGATCATTTGTTGGTGTTTGGTGGATCTTTGTTGAGAGCAGAGAATATCAGAAAGATATTTGTTTTATATTGACTATGCAAAGGCATTTGACTATGTGGCTCCCAACAAATTATGGATAAAGTTGAAAAGAATGGACCTTGCAGAACACTTATTCATGCTTATGTAAGGCTTATACATAAACAAAAAAAATTTGTCCAGAAAGAACAAGGGATTAAAAATCAGGAAAATTGTGTGTCAGAGTTGTATTCTTTCTTCATACCTATTCTGCCGGTATGCTGAGCAAATCAATTGAGAAGTTGGACTATGTGAAGAATTTGGCATCAGGAATGGAGGAAGATTCATTAATAAAATGTGTTGGTGTGGCCCTTCCTCTTTTTATACTGACCCTCAGTGGGGTTTCAGGGGCAATTAATCACAAAGAAGAAGATTGCCCATCCTTCTTGCAGAGCGTCCTTTTAGAGCAGGTAGATTCAAACCATGTGCTTTTGGGATTGCAGGGCAGATTCTTACCAGTAGGCCACCAGATAGTAAATGAAACTGTGTCCTATACTATACTAACGCTTTCATATAGAAATACAATGCTGCACATGAAATTTAAAACTTTCTAGTAGTCACATGGAGAATAAGTAAAAATAATCAGGTGAAGTTATTTTAACAGTATATTTTACTTACCCCAACATATAAAAAATATTTCAACATGTAATCAGCATTAAAATATATTAATAATAAATTATTAGGTTTATTGAGATATAATTAATACATCACACAATTTCTCTTGTTAAGTGGTATGCAGTTTAATGGTTTTTTTGTATTGCCATAGATATTGGTAGTCATCAAAATAGTCCGTTTTGGAACATTCTCATCAATTTTAAAAGAAATCTGTGATTTTTTTAGCTATCATTTTCCTATTTCCTCATCACCCTATTCAATTGTAATTGACTACCACCATCTGTTGATAGATTTTTGTTTGGATCCAAAATTCTGTTTATTAAGATAAGTTCCCATTCATCTTGATTCAGCATGTTTTTCTTAATGCTGCTTCTGTCTGACAGAGCATCCTTCTGTAAGCCTTGCTTTTCCTCCTGAAGGCTGACAGACAACAGGGGAACAGTCAACACACAAAACTAGTGTTTGTGCATGGCTGAAGACGGTGGTGATTTTATAGCATCCGGGGCATTTCACATCCATGACATAGGAATTCAAGCTCTGCACCAGGCACTTCTTCTTGTGTTTCCTCTTCTCTTCTGGAGAGGGATGAAGGAGATCTTTTGTGAGAGGCATGTTGACATGCGGAGGTCATCCCCAGAAAGTGTCTATAGATTTTTGTATTCTACTTTCCGTCTCTATGAATTTCTAAATTTTATACTGATATAATTCCGTGTAATATGTGGGTTTTTGTGGCTGACTGTTTACACTTGGCATAATGTCGTCAAGGTTCATGTAAAGTGTAACATTGATCAGTACTTTGTTCCTTTCCCTACCCCCAGATAAATATTCCAGTGTATGAATATATAAACCAGACTTTGAATTTTGTTGTGTAACATTCATACTTGTGTTTAATGTTTCCATATCAATTCACAATAGTCGCATTTCAAAGGCTCAATAGCAACAGGGGCTATTGGGCAGCTCAGTGTTGTTGTTGTTGTTATGTGCCATCGAGTCACTTGCAACTCATAGTGACCCTATGTACAACAGCCCTAAACCCTGCTCCATCCCTTGCCAATCTCATTGTCTCCGACGCACCTATCCCTGTTGCCCCAGTGATGGAATCAATCCATCTCATTGAGGGTCTTCCTCTCCTGCGCTGTCCCTCCAATCTCCCAAGTATGATGTCCAAGGACTGGTCCCTCCTTGCAACATGCCCAAAGTATGTCAGATGAAGCTTCAGAATCTGTGCCTTCAAGGAAAAGCTTGGCTTCACCCTCTCCAGAACAAACTTGTTGTTCTCTTAGCAGTCCATATTCAGTACTCTTCTCCAGCACTAAAGCTCAAAGGCATCAACTCTCCTTCTGTCATCCCTAGTCATTGTCCAGCTCTCTGAAGCATAGCCAGTAATGGCAAAGACTATGGCCTGTATCAGGAGCACCTTAGTCTCTTAGACGGACATCATTGCTCTTCAGTACTTTGAAAAGGTCTCTGACAGCAGACTTTTCCAATGCAATTAGTCCTTTAATTTCCTGGCTGCTGGTACCAAGAGTGTTGATTGTCAAGTCAAGCAAGCTAAAGCTGTCAACAATCTCAATCTCTTCACCATCTATCATGATGCTGCCAATTGGCCCAGTAGTGAGAATCTTTGTTTCCTTGACATTGAGCTTCAATCCATATGGAAGGCTGCAATCCTTGACCTTCTGCAGCAAGCACTTCAGATCCTCCTCAGTTTCAGCAAGCAGGGTTGTGTCAACTGCATAACGCAGATTGTTGATAAGTCTACCTCCAATCCTGATGCCACACTTCTCTTCACAGAGCCCAGCCTCCTGGATAATTTGTTCTGCATATAACTTGAAAAGATATGGAGATAAGACACATCCTTGGTGCACACCCTTCCCAATTTTGAACCATGTAGTGTTTCCTTGCCCTGTTCTGACAACTCCCTCCTGATCCAAGTATAAATTTTGCATAAGCACAGTTAAGTGTTCTGGGATTCCCATTTCTCTCAAAGTCAGCCACAGTTTGTTGTGACCCACATAGTCAAATGCCTTTGCATAGTAAATTAAACACAGATAGATATTCCTCTGGTATTCTCTGCTTTCAGCCAAGATCCATCTGACTTTAGCTGTAATATCCCTAGTGCCATGGCCTCTTCTAAATCCTGCACTTCAGCCAGTTCTCTGTTGATGTGCTGTTCCAGTTGGTTTTGGATGATCTTCAGCAGAATTTTGCTTGCATGTGATATCAATGATATTGTTTGATAATTTCCACACTCTGTTGTATCACCTTTCTTTGGAATGGGAACAAATATAGATCTCTTCCAGTCAGTAGGCCATGTGGTTATCCTCTAGATTTCTTGGCACAACTTGGTGAGCACACCCAGGGCAACATCTATTTGTTGAAATATGTCACTTGGTATGCCATGAATTCCTGTGGCCTTGTTTTTTGCCAAATTCTTTCAGAGCAGCTTGAACTTCATTCTTTATCACCTCAAGCTCTTGCTCATATCTTGTTTCATGACTTTTAAAGGAATATGTCAGTTTTGTAGTTGTCATATACGATTAAGTCAGAATCCACTCATACCTGACACTCCAGCAGGTGTTTAGAGGCTGTAAATTATGTGGGGGGAAATTTCTCATCTTTCTCCTGGGAAGCAGCTAGTAGATTTGAACCACCTTCCTTTGGCTTGCCAGTGCAACTCCTTATTCACTAGGCCTCCAGAGCTCCCAATATGTCAATAAATTATCCTTTATTCTGTGTTGGTAGAAAATATAGAAGCATGAACACACACACTACAACCCAGTGGCACAAACCAAAGCTAGACAGTGTTCTTACCATCAATGCTCAGTTACAATGAGTCACATTTTTAAAAAAGATCAAAGTGTAAGTAGTACCCGAATTTCTAATTTCAAACTGGGAAACATACCACAAAATCTAATGTAAGATAAAACCAGGCAACTCAGTATGAAAGACAATGTTAATGAAGGAATGTGTGAAATGCAGTGTATATAAATTTTGTATGCAAATCAATATAAAGTAAGAATACATTTACAACAAACAAACCAAACACCAGTGAGGCAACACAAATTGCTAGGTTAAAACTTGCATTTAAAGAGCACATGTTTGTGTTTTGTTTGTTGTGTTTGTTTGTTTTTTTTTTTTTACATGTTGGTTTTTAAAGTAACTCGCATGGAGAAGTATATTTTTATTTTATTTGCTTTTCCTCACATGACATAGAACTTTTGGATTCTACATAATATTTTTATTTTCCTTTCTAAAGCCAGTAACTTCACGCAAGCGAATGAAAAGTAACACAATTAGAAATGGTGAGCAAAAGGGGCAATGAATAGTAGCCATGTAAGGACTGGCTGTTTCAAGATAGAAATGGGCTACAGCCAAACATCTATAACCCAAGGCAAAAAAAAGCTTTATAGAGTATATAAGAAATGCTAAAAGACACAGAACCAACAGTGTGTGTGTGTGTGTGTGTGTGTGTGTGTGTGTGTGTGTGTGTACATTTAAATTTTTCTGGGAGAAATGTCTATGGTTAAAATGGCTCAGTTGCGAGGGTCTAAGGGTAGTTAATAATAGACTGCTAACTGAAAGGTTGACAGTTTAAATCCACCAGCAGCTCCTTGAGGGAAAGCTGGGCAGTGTCCTCCCATGAAGATTTACAGTTATAGAAATCTGACACTGAATTGTTGCATGTGAGAAACAAAAGGATAGCAGTGGAGAGTGGCAGTTACGTGTTTAGTTTTCTAAGAAGATACTCTTTACCTGACTTCCTATAGGGAGCTCCGGTGGCCTTGTGGCAAGCAGCTGCACACAATCCCAAAGGCACACAGTTCAAGGCCACCAACTGTTCTGAAAACCACCTGGACGTTTAGCTATGGGTCAGTTCCAACTCTGCAGTATGCAACAATAACCCCTCCCCGTAACCCATGACAGATCTAGTTTCTCTGAGCACCCATATTTTTAATAGGGAATGAAGATCTCCTAGAAAACATATTATTTGTGAAAGATGTTAAGGAATGCTCTTTAAAAGATTCAAATGATCTTTAAAAGATTTAATGGGATTCAAGGGAGCTCTGGTGGCCTATTGAGTAAAGAGTTGTACTGTCAACTCAAAGGCAGGTGGATCGAATCCACCAGCTGCTCCCTGGCAGGAAGATGGGATATCTCCTTTGTACAATTTACAGCCTCCTGAAAACCTCTGGAGGGTTAGCTATGAGTCAATTCCAACTCAATGACACATAATAAAACAAAACAAAAGACTCAAGTTAAATTTAACATGTACTTAATGCTTACCTGTGTAAAGAAGCCTTGGTGGTGCCATAGTTAAGTACTTGGCTGCTAATGGAAAAACCAGCAGGTCAAACATACTAGCAGCTCTCCATGAGAAAGGTGAAACTTTCATTGACATGACAGCCAGAAACCTTGAGGGGTAGTTCTACTCTCTCCTAAGAGTCGCTGTAAATTTGACTCAGTGACAGTAGGCTTGAATCTACTATATGGTCCCTAAAAGGCACTGGGGCTTTAGTGGTAAAAGTCACTGCCATTAAGCTATTGGGTGAGGGAATGGTACAATATAGAGGTAATACTAGCCACACAGCACTGCATTTCAGCAAGCCTTTGCACTCACTCCAGCTCTGCTTCTAAAGTTTTGCTGAGCTCTTCCTATTTTACCTGCAATTGCTTCTTCTTTCTTGGCATTTGGCCCTCCATTTAAAGCATGACTCTTCAGACTTAGCCTTTTTCTCAGGCCAGCCTTGCCAGAGAACAGGTGTCTTATTCTGTCTCCAGGCCTCTATTCACCTGCAGACTCTACTCACCCCCTGCTCTGCCTCAAGCTCTAGGCAGGAAGCTGCTGACTCAAGAAGTTGCCACCACAATATCCGGCTCCAGCACTACTCTCGTGAGAAGGGGAAGTGGAGCTCAGTTTGCTAGGTATCATAATAGAAATAGTTCTAATGGAGAACATTTGGCTTGGTCTATGGGGATTTAGAAAAGATTCCCGAGCCCCGCCTTCCCCGCCCCCCCCCCCCAGGAGCCGACGGGCGGCCATATTGCGGAGCTGTCTGCGGTGGCGGCGGCGCCTCTCTTCTCCGGCGGCCCAGTGCTCCCGTCACCACCTTTCGGTCCCAGCCGCATCCGCGACGCCAGCCGCTGCCACGCCGCGTCCCAGCCATACGCCCGGGCAGCAGGGGCCTCGCGTTTGGGGTAAGCCGCCGGCGCCCTCCCTTCCCCCAGCCCCTGCGCCTGGGCTCTGCCGGAGGCGCTGAGGTGGCGGCCAGAAGTTGCGGGGGGACCGCGCTGCCTGGTGGCGGCGGCGGCGCCGCGAGGGCCTCGCTCCCCGTGAGCTCGCGGCCCGCACGGTCGGGGCGCTGCTGGGGTAATGGCCTGGCCGCTTCTGAAGCCCGCGGCAGCCGCGAGGCCCTGCTCGTGTCCGTGGCTGGGCCGCGGCCCAAACGCGCCGAGTTCGAGGCGGCGCCGCCCGCAGCCGCGCGTTTCTTGGCGGCCGGGGAGCGGGGTGCGCCTTTTGCGGCGTCGTCCCTGCCTCCCTTCCCCCAGCCCCGCGCTGTCTCCTTCCCGCGCCTGGCATCGACCCCGTCCGGCTCCGCGGTGGAGGCTAGCTCGTACATAGGACGTGCAGGAAGGATTGCCTTTTGCCTGGAGGGAGGGAAGTGTCCAAACTTCTCCCTTGGCCCTCCAGTTTGAAAGTCGGGTGTAGAATTACTAGAAAGCGTAAAGGGGATGTTGCATTAGCGGGTTCGGGGCGCGCAGCCGCTCCGGGACGGACTCGGCCAGCGGCCCGGCCGCCGCGCTACCTGCTGCTGCTGCGGACGCCCTCGGAGCCTTCCAACTTTCAGGGGGCCCTGGGCCCGCCCCCTAGAAAATCTCGGGTCCCACCGCCCAAGTACAGGATCTTCCAGTCCCCCTTCCATTTAGGGCTCCAGACTCTCATTTCCTACGCCAATTTTGCAGCATTACATTATTCCAAACAGAATCCACGACTTCCTACCCAGATTTGTCATCTTACTCTTAGCCTTCCGTGTAGTTGGTTATTCCTGTGCCTTCACAAAGGTTTATTAAGCAGATTGGGACTGTTCTAATAAAAGCCATCTTTAGCATGAATATTTATCTTAAAGCGCAGTTAGTGTTTTGGGGACATATTGGTGAGGTTCTCGGGTGGCAGTCCTGGGGCAAGGAGACAGGCGTGATGGAAATGTGAAAAACTAAAATAAGTTAATTTGATAAACGAGTGCACTGGCATAGACATTGCAATCTATTGTTATGGAGCGTACATTTTTATTTATTTTTTTAGAGCACTAAATAGCCTTTTATACGACTGTCCGAGCTCTCTGAATAAACAATTGCCCCGTTCATTTTGTTGGATAAATAATGGCTTAACCCGTTTGCTAAAATGGCATTATTAGATTTGAGAAGAGAAACGAATTGAGGGTTAAAGGATTTTTTACTTGCAAGAGTCTACAGTTTTCACTCATACGTTTCACAAGGAGAGACCAATAATAATTTATCTCAAATATGACCAAACGTAGAGCATTGCTTTTGAAATGACCATATATTGTAAAACGTACTGAAAATGTTTTTGCTTTTTTTCCCCTTTTGTCTGTGCAGAGTGGAGTTTAAGAAACAGATGGCTTATGTTATTAGTAAAGAATGAGCAGGCATTAAGTTGGAATTCTTCAGTTTGAGGCAAAAACTGATTATGGCATTTAAGAAGCTTACATTTTTGCTGTAGTGAGTTTTACATTGGCTTGTTTACTCTGTGATCCCTACACTGGGAACAGGGAGAGATTCACAGATATTGGAGAATAATGTTATTAGGTCTTTTTTAAGTCCTAGTAACTCTGAACAACAAATCAGAGCCCTGCCCTACCCTGCCCTGTCCCATCCTCAGTCTCTGATGGATGTGATGTAGTTAATTTAGGTATGAGGAAAGCATGTCCTTCTTTGGGGAGTTGTAACTAACTGGAATTTTTATAGCCCCCCTTTTTCCCTGTTGTAGTACGAAATTATGAAACTTGCTGGTTTCCCCCTCACTTTCTAACCCTCCATAGTTAAAGGCATGGGGAGCAAGGGTGATTTCTTGTTTATTATTTCACTATTTTCAAGAGCAGAAATAGTTTATTATCTTTATCTTTGGCAGACTGTTACAGTGAACATCTTCCCATCTTTTCAGTTGGTTATATCTATCAGATATAGTTTCTGTGTAATATAACTTCTTATCTGTAATGTGAAATAACAGTGGGAATCTTGTTTATTATCCACTTGTGCTTGGAGCAAGGTCTGTCCAAAATTGCATGTAGGCTTAAGCATAAAAATATGTTTTGTCCAAGTTGTGAAGACTGCTGGTAGAATATAACCTCAAAGGGTGTAAACCCCCGGTGCCCACTACCAGCTAGATGACTGACTCATAGCCACCTTAGAATGCAGAGTCGAACTGCTTGTCTTTCTCTTGACCAGGGGCTGGGGGATTTGAGCCACTCACTGACTTCTTAATATACTGTGTGCCAACAGGGCTTCTTGAGAAATAAGAGCTAAGTCGATTATGACTCCTAGCAGCCCTCCATTCATTTCTGAGTCTGTAAATCCTTTTTTTCCAGTGGAGTGGCTGG